>NC_091532.1:8897780-9204600 GCF_041682495.2 Bombus fervidus
TCCGATCTTATGGCCTCTGCTGTACGAGATGCTCGCGTTCTTCTTGTATGGGCGTGTATGTGTGTGTGTACGTGCGTTTTTACGCGGGCGAGAGTGTGTACGAGCACGAAAGAGCTCGCGAATAACACGAGGAAGGGAACGCAAAGCACGAACTACCCTCGAAATGTCTTCATTAATAATTTCTGCTCGAACGATTCTGCTACGGGACCACGGGAATGTAAAATTGATATTTTTACCTCGAGGAGGATCTACCTGTTTCTTGCAGGTGTTTGTAAGTTTAGTATACCATTCGCCGTCTATTGATTCTGCCGCCATAGAAATGGAGATTGGACGATGGATTAGTGATGAGGCTTGCGATGGTCTTTAGAAATTCTGATTCCCGTTACGAGTCACGCCCTTATGAATCTGCTTGTGCTGATTCTCTGACCTTGAAATTTCGAAGAATTGTAAGTCCCAATGAGAGTAAAGAATTTATTTAACGAGAATAAAAGAGCATACCTAATGCCTATATCTCAAAGACATTCTACTCTCTCATCCATAATTTGAGCGTAGATTTTTATACAAATTTATATTTTTATGAACGCAATTAGAAAAACGTGCGTTTCGTATCAAATTATAATTTCGTATAAAATCATATCAAACATATCGTAAATACATAAAAATCTACGTACATAGAATATGCTATTACATATGCTTTATCTACATAATCGAAGATCGAATATCACGGAATCTCGTTATCCGACGATTTTTCTTGGCCAAATAAAATACAGAAAACAGTGGCAATTAGTAAGGTTTCACCGTGGAATCGGTGTTTAACCGAAAGCGAAACTGGTTAAGATGGAGGCGATGCTGGTCCTCGACGGCGTGCCGCGGCACGGGCGCAATTGAATTAACCTTAAAAGAAATACGCGAGCCGCGGCTGAGGAAGAGAAGAGGGAAAGGAATTTTATCACGGACGAAAATACTCCGGAGGAGAAAATCCCGGCGCCGAGGTTACGTTAGGTTAATGCTTGCCCGTGAGGAGGAACGAGGCGAAAGGGCACAAGAGTTAACAGAGTCGTTTCTGTAATTGTGTGGTGGCACACACGAAGGAACAAGGAAGAACCATGGAAACTTCACCGGTCTGGCTAGGGTGGGAAGCGAGCGAAGAAGGGACATACGCCTCTGTGAATCTCAGCCTGTCTCCTTCCGCGAGAAGGATAAAATGTTGTTGTCGAAAGGAGCGCGGGAAAGGCTGAAGAAGGACGAGAGGATTATTCGGGAGGAAAAAGGATAGGACTGAACAGAAACGACCGACTACGAAGACGACGACTACGACGACGACAAGGTGGTAGGAACGAAGAAAGGGAACCGGGACAAAGAGGGACTAATGTCGTGGGAGGAAGACGGACAAAATGTGGATGGAATGGAAACGAGGGAAGGTGGAGGTGTGCAGCGAGGCACAGGAGAGAAAGAGAGGGAATGGAGAGAGTGGAACGACTCGATGGCATCCCAATAAGAGCAAAATCGCCGGAACATTATACCGGCAGTGTTGGTATTGCAACGTCTTAAACGATGCTTCGCGAAAAGAAAATGTTAGGCTCGGCTACAAATATTTCGAGACTTCGATCCTCGTGCCGCGGTATGGCCGAATCTTTTTCGATGTTCATTTTCTATCCTTGCCACGACAACCGCGGACTATCCAGTCATGAAAGATCGTTATTAAAGTCTATTATTCAACGATTGTCCTGGCACGGCGTTCGTTCGACGACGTATCGCGTATCGAATCGGACGGGAATCGTGGGTTTCGCTATTAACGAAGTGTCAACGGTTAATGATATCGTGAAATCGTGCAACCTTGCGGGTGAACTATCGGTGTGCGCCGCTATATTAATTGGTTCACCTCCCATTCTACCGTCCGCGTTTCCACTCCCATTTCTATCCACCGGCCTCCACTTTGTTGGCCCGGTTCAACGGAAGAGCGTTCTTCGATAAAATTATTTAATTAGAAATTGACTTCAATTAAACGAACAGGAATCACGGGGACGAAGAGTTTAATACACGGATACCGGCGGGCGACTAACGCAATAGCGGCACCGAGGCAGCAATAATTCTGATATAATATCGTTACGTTTACGAAGGAGGGTAATGCTGTTCCAATTTCTTGTAATATCGCGAACCGTATCTCGTCGTCCGGTATTATAACCTGAATTCCTCCCACCCTTCTCCGCCTCGCCACGGCAGCCGGCTGTATCTTCCACCGGGTCCCGGAGATTTTATTGCCACTTTTATTGTGACGGTGTATAGGATTAATCGCGTTTCTCTTTATAACGTCGTTGGATCGACCGGAGTAAATCCCTCGCCCGCTTGAAATCTTAATGCGGGTCGCGTGTCCCGAGAGGGTTTGTTCTCCTTTCTCGTTAATTATTCGATCAGATTGTTGGTATCCGTCGAATCTATTCGACGATCTACCGTGTAATTATTTTATCGTAATTTCTTCAAGACCCTGTGTGTGCTCGTCTATCCCTTCAGGAAGCCTGGCATTTCTTCCAAAGTGTCGATTATCGTTTAGCGTTGGAAAAAAGAAATATAAGAGGAAAGAGAAAAAGAATGCTGGCCATCGAAGAAACCGAAGAATCGATCCCGAAGGATCTCCTCTCGCGCGATAATCTGGAACATCGTCATTTTCAGCGGTTTAATACCTTTATGGCATGACAAGAACGTTATTAGCATCGACCACCGTCGTTCCTTCCCTATCCCCACGTCCTGACTCGTTCACTTTCGCGTTCCTAAATTTAATTAAATTTCACGGTTTTTCGCGATTAAGGGACCGTCGCGGCGCACGGGAGACGTTACAAAATTAGTTTCGGCCAGGGATAATGAATTTCGTTAATTATGCCCCGCGAATCGGCGGTTCTCAGCCGGTGGCGTGGTTAAGGCGTCTTAATCTGGCAAGTCGCTTCCGGAAGGTGAAGCCACGCTTTTGGCACGTTCGCGGAATTACCGGCTTCGAGTTCTTGTCGAATTTAACCCCCTTTTAACCCGGTTCGATCAGCTGTCGGAATGCAAAGGAAATTCTAACGGAACTACGTGATCAAACACTCGTGATCACTTTCCTTTATACTTGATTGAAAGATTCGACGAGTCTGAGATTATAATTCGGCACATAATGTATAGATCCTTTTCGTTTCTTTAACCGTAACTGTGTGTCGGTTTCGCGAATTGTACTCGTCGTTATAGGGAGAGCAAGAACGTGTTTCGTATAATACGACTCTACCTACGCGGTAAGGGGAAGCATATTGACGTCTTGGTGCTGATTAGTCGTAGGCACCGATGAGGTTTCTCTTCCCTATAGCGAAGCCCTTACGACACCGCGCGTACCCTCGACCATCCGAAGGCCTTTAACTCCTGATTAACAGAACCTCAACTTTCTGTCAATGTCATAATCTCCTTGATAAGTCTATTCTATACCCTATTCGAAACTGTGTACCTCGTCCCGTATCGTTATAAATTAGTACTCTCAATCCTAGACGATTTAAAAAATAAAAGCTTAAGAATTAAAAGTTTAAGATCTTTTTCAATTTAAATGGATGTTAAATCAGGGATTTTTTTTCGCACGATCGATCGCATTTCTCGACTGGTTCTAACACCGAGTACAAGTTCGTCTACTATTTTTCCTCTGTTTATGGTCGTAGTTGATGCGCCTAAAATTGAATCGCGACTTCGACCATACAGGTAGTCGGGGCAGACTCCGGCAAAGACTCGCCCTTAGACGATCGCAATTAATTCGCGACTGGAGAGTAGGTGGGGGACGGTGAGGAGGGTGGTAGGGTGGGCGGGGGGAGGCAGGGTGGCGGGAGCGGGGGAGGTTAATGGATTTCCACGCCGCCATCCGTACGGTCGTTCCCTGGAAGCTCGTCAGAGGTTCCATAATGCAGCACTGTGTGCAATTTTAAGCAACCCTTTATCCTGGCAGCCTCTTCCCCCCTCCTCCCTCTAGCGGAGCTCCACACGTATAAGACTCCGGTCCAATTACCTCCTTGCTACGCCGGCTGCTGCTGTTGGGAAGGGGTTGCATGATAGTTAATTACACCCCCTCTACACTCCCCCGCATCACCACCACCAGCATTACCACCACCACCACCACTGCCACCGCCACCGCCGCCGCCACTGCTACCTACTCTCCTTCCATCCTCTTCGTCCCCACCAGCATCCCTTCACCGTCACCCCCTTCTCTTCGTCTACCTCCTCTTCGAACCCTCTTCTCTCCCCTTTCACCCTGCTTCCTCCTCTTCCTCGTCGTCGTCGTCGTCGTCGTCCTCCTCCTCCTCCACCTCCTCCTGCTCTTCATACATCTCCACCTCCTCCTGTTCGAGCTTCTCTACCGCCACCCCCTGCTCCGCCGCCACCCCTGCGTTCCTCCTCCACCTCCGCCTTCTTCTTCTCTTGCCGCCACTGCTAATTACTATTTTTAAAACATTAAAAGTAAAGTTTGTTAAATGAGTGGGAGTTAATTATGAAGCTACCGGGAGAGGCCGGAGGTAATTGGAGCGAACGACAAACAAAGGCTCGTACCTACGGCCCCGGACTCTATACCTATACCACACCACCAACCCAGCTACCTACTTTATTTTCGCGGAGAATTTCTGATCCATTCGCCATCGTTAATCCCGACCACTCGTCCTCGTCCGCGGGGCTCTTTCATTCGTCCTGCCAATTACGAGCTCGAGGCGAATGTCGAACCGGTTAAATTGCGAGGCTCCTCCGCAGCCTGAGGCGAGGGCTGCACGCGAGTGTGTCCTCGTGTGCGTGCAACTACGACGCAGCCCCGTGCGCCCTCCTCTCACCCACACCACCCCTTCGACACCCCCTCGACATCCCTCCCTCGTTCACCCTCTCCTCCACCTCCATCTACTGCTCTACCTCGTCCTCTTCTATCCACCTCCTCCTCCGCCTCCATCTCCTAACCCTCATCCTACAACTCGTACTGTTCCTCCCGGAGAG
Organism: Bombus fervidus; assembly: GCF_041682495.2. Lineage (NCBI taxonomy): Eukaryota > Metazoa > Arthropoda > Insecta > Hymenoptera > Apidae > Bombus > Bombus fervidus. The sequence goes on from NC_091532.1 coordinate 8,902,764, forward strand.
CCACCCTCGTCACCCACGACACCCTACGCTCCGCTAGCCCGCGTCGCGTTTGATTCTCTTTACCCACGTTCTGTGTTTCTTTCTGCAATTTTCCGGTTATTAACGTGTTCGTCCGTTAATCGAAGTTAATCGATAAATTAGGTTGCATCTGCATCTTCGGTTTTTCTCTGGTCAACCTTCCTTTCTTCTGCGTTAACAAAGTTCTCATCATCTGGTAACGATTATTGCATGTAGTATGTTTAATCTTTGTTTCTTGGTTGACAAATGATGACAAGCTGGGGTTTATTTTGAAATTCCTGCGTTTTTACTATTACTTAAAAATTACCATTTTTAAAAACAAAGGTGCGGCTGTGTACAGTGATGGGCATACAAAGAAGAAAATACTTGCAAATTCAACTAATTGTATTATGAAAGGTTTTACTCTTTCCTAACTGTCTTTTAGCTTTTACTTTATGATGTAGGATTTAAAAATATCTTTCTTGTCACTTGAATTTGGGCTAATATATATAATATATATATTAATTGTATATACGGTGTTTTACTAGAGACCTTCAGAAACATTTTTATAAATACAACAAATTCAATTTAATTTAGTTTATTAGCCCAAATTCAAATGACAAGAAAGGTATTTTTAAATCCTACATTATAAAGTAAAAGCTAAAAGAAAGTTAGGAAAGAGAATATATATATCCTGATTAAACAAAGCTTTAAAAACAGTTTTTGAATGCTGAAAATCTTCTTATTAAGAATTATAATTTCATTGTGCATAATTGGTAAAATAATGTCACTGACTGCCATCCTAAAAAATAATACATTTTTAAAGTTCATTTCTGCAAACATCTCTAAATTAATATTTCTTGAGACGTGTTACTCGTTTGACGAAGTAACTACAAACCTAAGGTGACAATTATAGGGACAGCTCCCCACGACTAACGAAGCTCAGTTCTCTCGTGTTTGCCTCGCATATGGCACCACCGTTGATCGACCAGTCCCGTTTAACGAGCGGATTTCGTGGATCCTAGCGATACACGGCCCGGAAGGAATTCCAAGACACCATTCCCGAGGTGGCGTCTGTCACAGCCAGTTACCGATGAATTATATGCGTCGGACACTGTTTCCATCCGGCGACGACTCCTCATGTCGTGCGTTGCCACTGGCCGTTTCTTGGCACCACGCACTCATGAGTCAACGCTCCCTGAGGAGGCGTTTCTGACGAGCAGTGACGTAGCATTTCTTTGACCCTTTCTATTAAGGTTATTAGACTAGAATGCGGGTGGTTTGATCTGTTGTTCGATAAACGGGGCTATTTTAACGCGCGTGTATTGGATGAAATCGAATGGAATTGTAAAGTTTCATTTAAGGAATTGTTTCCAATCAAATAGAAAATTAAAATATCCTTGAATGCGATAATAAAATACGTAACCATCTAGCATTGTATCGCTATAAAACTATATTATATATTTATCTTTACATAACCAAATTTAAAATAAATGTTTTATTATATTTTTTAAATGCATGATTCCTTAGTATACTATTGCTAGAAAAGGGTTGATACGAAAACATTCGCTTTGGAAAATTTTAGCGAAATAATAGATTTCAATTATTTGTAATTCTACGAAAAAGATTGAAATATTCTATAATGTTGTTTTAATCAGTTTTTTACTATTGTATTATCACAATATACGCGATATTGCTTCGTTTAGACGTTATTACCACACAAAAGGTAATACGGTAATCATGGCGAATAACATGAAGCGAACATAACCTATACAGATAGAAAACATGAATTAGATGGTGCTATTAAGTATTACTCAAAAGGCAGGGTATGCTAATAAAGGGATGAGAGACATAAAGGAACTTTTTACCTGCTTGTGGTGCGCCGGTATGTAGCTCTTTAGTGTCGTAAATAATAAGTACTCGTGTTTATATATATTTGTGTTTGTAGTACATGGATGTGTCTCAAGGTGGCCTATAAGATATTTGTTTTCTTGCTAGTTGTCGCAAAAGTACTACGTTACTATATATACAACAACCAAAATATTACTAACGTGCTTCCTTCGGAAGCACACGTACAGTGAAGTTGAGTGTGAATGTGTTGGTGCAACAGTGCAGCTAAAACTGTGGTCCTGAGGAAGCAGTGTTGTGTTAGTTCGTTATATATATAGTTTATTGTGAATGATGTGTTAAATAAATGAAAAGTTTTTTTTCTTTTATCATCCTTACGTGTAATGAAAGTTCCTGCATATTTATTTCGGCGATTAGGATGCACAATTCTCAACACGTCCAAATTTTTTTGCCGTTATCTACCGATTAAAGATTTGTTTTACGTTGAAACGTAAATAATACTACCTAGTATAACCGATTGTAATTTCAATATCGTTTTTTTTATATTTCTAACATGAAAACAAATCATAAAATAACAAATATATACGTAGATAAAATATCCAGCACGATCTTTTCCACACTGTCACTTTTTTGTTAATTTTAGCCGATTATTAAATGCTGAGATGGTCTATAAGATATTTGTTTCCTCGCTAGTTGTCGCGAAGGTAGTACGTTGCTATATATACAGCAAACAAAACATAACTAACGTACTCCTTTCGGAAGTACACATACTGTAATGTTGTAGGTACATCCGGATCAGTGATGTTGGCGCACCAGTGAAGCAGTTGTAATTGTTGTTATCTTCTTGTAAAACATATATTTAATAAAAAAAAATTTTTTTTATTTTATCATCTCTACATCTAATAAAATTATCGAATCGCGGCCACTTATATCGAGGTTCCACGCACTGGTACCGTAGAAATATCGGTCCCAGTAATAAGCATATCGGCAAAGCAAACTACTCGTAACACGGCGGACAACTTGATAATAACTTACGGCCTCGAGTTTCAGTTCACCAAATTTATTCTGCGGTGATTGAACATCCGGAAAACGGAAGATTGTAACAAACGACTTCCGTTCTCGGGAAAATTCAAAATATCAGAAGTTCAGCCTTAGATTGTAAACGTTTTAACTGTGTTCTAACTATAACTCTAACTTCGACTTTCATATCCGATACATTTTTCAGTGGGTAACACTTGTTAGAAAAATCCCCAAAAATTATGATATCTTCAAATGTTTTGGATTAAGATTATCATAAAACTTTTATCGAATGATTTGTTTAGGATAGGGAAGGGAAAGTTTTCTACTTGCTCCCTTGGGAGAAATTCAACGCGGTTAAAATGACCTGGACGTGAAATACCCACCTCTACAGTTCAAGGGTTAAATTTTCTTCATCTTTTACATTCTTGTACACTATTTTTCTTTGAACAACACAATAATCTTTATAATAATCTTCTATATTAACGCAAATACACAAAAGTTGTTGAACACTTTCATGGAATTTTAGATAAATTTTTCACACTTTTCATAAACGTACTAATATGTGTCATACGCAATATGAAATTTCATTAGCACTCTAATGAGACTCGAAACTTCCGAATGTTTTGTATAACACATATAACATATACGTAAATTGCTTTTTATGGAAAATCTTTTTCGTGAATATTTTTACGGGCTACCGTATGATGAAGATCGATCCACTGGAATCGCAAACGTTATGAAGAAGAGATACGGAAGAAAACTATGGTCGTCTCGAGGGAGCACAAACCACGGCGACGCTTGATGCCGAGGAAAGCATTAACACGTTGAGAATCCGTGAAAAAGAAGCCGGGGCATAGGTCAGGTCGTGCGATCGAAGAGGCTCGTCGGACGTCTGAGGTACGCAGAAAAAACTCGCGGATCTGTTTTCATTAAATAATTCGCTAATTAAGACGGGGCGGCCGGTACCGCGTATAATTCATGAAAACGTTTCGCTGAACCGGGAACAAAGGGCACGGTAAGTAACGTTACATTTACGAGAAAAAGTATTAGGTTTAAAAAACCCGTGAAAGGAACTTATTATTCCGGCAAGTTTTTAAAGCATCGCGTTTCATGCCATTTGTGCGCGCGGTTATACGCCGCTACGAGAAGCAAAAGGAGAGGAGAAGAGAGAGAAAGAGAGGGAGGAGAAAGAGAGCGTATCTCGAGGAAATCAAATAACGCGGCGCCGTGCACAAGCCGGGGGTTTGAGTTTTACGGTTATTAATTAACCGATACCAGATTTCTGCATTAGCACTCTGTCCCGGCTAATGCACGGAATACAAGTACTCGGATAATGTGTGTCCTTTTCGCGGTAGATGGATGCGCCCGATACGGAGACACTCGCGTGCATCGACAATAGTTACGCACATGGTAATCCTGCCGCCGTCATTTCGTGAAGATTCTGGCCTTCTGCGAAACCGGAAAGAAACGATTTTCGCGTGTATCATATATTTTTTTGTACGAGTCGTCTCCACCTATTTTACATTTGTTTTAATTCAATTGAAAACCAAATATCGCGCGCGATACCTACAATTTCGTGGAATACCAAATTGATATGTAATTAAAATTACACCAAAGTAGGACCGTAAAAACGATTGGAAATGTATTACTATTTAACGAATATTATAATAAGTACGTGGACATTTTAATCGATGCTGCAGTATGTAGTTACTGCGATGTAAATTAACGATAGGAAGTGATATTTATCATTTTTCTATGGTCCCGATAAATTATAAATGATAAATCATGAATTTGGTTACAAAATTTAATATGCCAATTAATCGATGCGCCGTATTTAAAACTAATCATACTACTATTTCTATCTTTATTTAGCTATGACGATGGAAAACTTTATAAACAGCGAAACATCATATACCTACTCTACTACGTAGTTAATATCTGAACATCAATTATGTCGTGATATACACAATCATAACAACATTAAAAACCATTCTATGGCATTTTCGTAATTTGTTCATTAAATCGCATCCTATCAGAGATAATCATGTGTCCAAATACTGTGGAGGAATAGTTAGTTGGTGCACGCAAGTTGAGTGTCGAAATCAAACTCGACGTGTTCAAAGAAGAGCGAGGCGCGATGGTTAGGTGGCACGCGACAGAGAGATCGCATCATCGCATCGGGGCGACACTCGGATTCCCAGACGGCTCGACACCTAACCTTCGACGATGCTTTACGTTCACGGTATCCTCGCATGGTGAACGATATCTCTCGGCCGTACTTTTCGCTATTTCCGGCGCTATCCGTCAGGCCCGGTTACGAAGACACCGACGACGCCCCTCTACGAGAGCTATGCATCTTTCACAGACGGTGTGCGCCGAGTTATGCCCCTAAAGAGGTTTCTATTTAGATCACCACTTTCCGCCAACACGTACGCCCCTTGTCCTATTCTTCTTCTTCTCTTTCGTCGTCTTCTTCTCCGTGGTCCTCCTCGTTTCTTTTCCTTACCGATTTCGTTGGTCTTATTCTCTTTTGATGCTACTTAGCATCCTGAGAAAACTAGGGTAGATATTCGCATAAATGGTGTTTTACGTATTGTATCTAATAGGAAAATAATATGTAGAGAATATAGATATAGATAAATTTTACAGAATTTCACAGATATTTAAGAAATAAAGAAGCGGCAGATGTTTGTTTGTACCTATTACTTGAAAATTATCTTTTTTAAAGACAAAGATGCGGCTGTGTACCGTGGGTATACAAAGATGGAAATATTTGCAAATTCAACTAATTGTATTATGAAAGGTTTTATTCCTTCCTAAAGAGGAAACAACACTCCCTGACGCGTTTCTGACGAGCTCTGCCGTAGCATTTCTTTGGCCCATTCTATCAAGGTTATTAGACTAGAATGCAGGTGGTTTGATCTGTTGTTCGATAAAAGGGCCTATTTTAACGCGCGTGTATTGGATGAAATCGAATGGAATTGCAAAGTTTCATTTGAGGAATTGTTTCCAATCAAATAGAAAATTAAAATATCCTTGAATGCGATAATAAAATTCGTAACCTTCTAGCATTGCATTGTTATAAAACTATATTATATATTTATCTTTACATAACCAAATTTAAAATAAATGTTTTATTATATTTTTTAAATGCATGATTCCTTAGTATACTATTGCTAGAAAAGGGTTGATACGAAAACTTTCGCTTTGGAAAATTTTAGCGAAATAATAGATTTCAATTATTTGTAATTCTACGAAAAAGATTGAAATATTCTATAATGTTGTTTTAATCAGTTTTTTACTATTGTATTATCACAATATACGCGATATTGCTTCGTTTAGACGTTATTACCACACAAAAGGTAATACGGTAATCATGGCGAATAACATGAAGCGAACATAACCTATACAGATAGAAAACATGAATTAGATGGTGCTATTAAGTATTACTCAAAAGGCAGGGTATGCTAATAAAGGGATGAGAGACATAAAGGAACTTTTTACCTGCTTGTGGTGCGCCGGTATGTAGCTCTTTAGTGTAGCAAATAATAAGTACTCGTGTTTATATATATTTGTGTTTGTAGTACATGGATGTGTCTCAAGGTGGCCTATAAGATATTTGTTTTCTTGCTAGTTGTCGCAAAAGTACTACGTTACTATATATACAACAACCAAAATATTACTAACGTGCTTCCTTCGGAAGCACACGTACAGTGAAGTTGAGTGTGAATGTGTTGGTGCAACAGTGCAGCTAAAACTGTGGTCCTGAGGAAGCAGTGTTGTGTTAGTTTGTTATATATATAGTTTATTGTGAATGATGTGTTAAATAAATGAAAAGTTTTTTTCTTTTATCATCCTTACGTGTAATGAAAGTTCCTGCATATTTATTTCGGCGATTAGGATGCACAATTCTCAACACGTCCAAATTTTTTTGCCGTTATCTACCGATTAAAGATTTGTTTTACGTTGAAACGTAAATAATACTACCTAGTATAACCGATTGTAATTTCAATATCGTTTTTTTTTATATTTCTAACATGAAAACAAATCACAAAATAACAAATATATACGTAGATAAAATATCCAGCACGATCTTTTCCACACTGTCACTTTTTTGTTAATTTCAGCTGATTATTAAATGCTGAGGTGGCCTATAAGATATTTGTTTCCTCTCTAGTTGTCGCGAAGGTAGTACGTTGCTATATATATATATATAGCAAACAAAACATAACTAACGTACTTCCTTCGGAAGTACACATACTGTTGGATCTCAGGTCTTATTTACAAATTGATCAAGAAAAACTTTCCTAAATACTTAATCAAAATAGTCTGGGACATGATCACAAGCAGAACATTCGTAATGACCGAAGGTTCTCACAAATCAAACATAGAATTCGCTATAAAAAACGGACTACAACAAGGTACAGTAAATTCTCCGTTACTCTTCAGTATTTACAATAGCGACTTACTAAATCTGTTCAATCTCAATATACCCACCCATAAACTCTCCATAGCCTTCGCAGATGACCTAATCATCTACGTAACAGGTCGCAAAACCAAATCAATATAAACAGAACTCCAAGAACTTTACGACAAAATTAACGATTACTCCCACACATGGAAACTAAGAATCAACGCAAGCAAATGCGAAACCATACTGTTTAGACCCAAGTCAAGTGAAATCGGCCCAATAGAAAGAGAATACTGCAAAAAATTCCAACTAAGAGAAAAAGCAAACGAAGGGGCACTCATACCGCACAAAAACTGCGTAAAATCCCTAGGAATAAACATAAATGACAAACTAAACTTCAAACAACACATCGAAATCCAACTCTCCAAGGCCAATAAAGCATTCTGGAAAGCAAAAAGACTATTCCACTCCAAACATCTCAACAGCAAAGTAAAAATACTATACTACCAAGCTCTAATCAGACCGATCATATCCTACGGCTGCCCAATCTGGTACAACATATCAGCCTCTCTAATGGAAAGAATTCGCATTTTCGAAAGAAAATGCATCAGAGCTTGCTTGAGTACTTACAGATCCGAACATAGTGGATTCAAAAAATATGTAAAGAACAAAAAAATCTACTACCTAGCCAACATTCATCGCATAGACTGTCACATCTTAAAATTAATAAGAAACCACTTCGCACAAGCGGCAAAAATAAAAGAAAACAGCTTAATCTTCAGTTGCTTATTCCTAAACGACTCATATTACAAAAACACACTGACAACAGGCTACATCCCCCCAGAAGCGTTCCTATACCTAGACGAGAAAGACTACCTCCAAGACCAAAATAATATCCCAATAATTTATCACATAAAAAGAAAAATAGGGATCAAAACTATACTCTACGAGGAAAACTTCAATGGACAGACCGTATACACTAGGTGAAGATACAACATGGCCCTCCCGCTAAAAGACACTAAAGACAAGCACAGAAAAAACACAAAAAAATATTGGTGGATACCAAATCCATAATAAAATAAGAAAGAAAACCATTAAATCTACAGAATTCAATTTTGCCTCCGTGTAACGTAGGTGTAAACATTGTAAATATTGTAACTTTTGTAAATAAACCTATTTAACATCCCCCCTCCCCCACCCTTTCATCCCGCCACTCACCAAAGTCCCACAGCACACAAAAAGTAGACTACCGAAGCGTCCTGTTTTGCGGCCAAGTTTTCAGGACAGAAATAACAACTAAAAACAAGATCACACAAAAGCCCCGCTCCCCAGTGGCTTAAATCCAAAGAATCTAACACAAGAATTAAAACACAAAAAATTGTAAAAACTCCGACACACAATATAGTATGGTTACGTCGTACCGTCGCGTATCGGTACTTTTGTCTAACCCATCTTATTAAAATTCATAGTTCATTGTGAATTACTAAAATGTATTAAAAAACAAATCTTGGCAACAATAAACGTTATTAAAAAAAAAAAAAAAAAAAAAAACATACTGTAATGTTGTAGGTACACCTGGATGAGTGATTTTGTCGCACCAGTGAAGCACTTGTAATTGTTGTTGTCAATGTTACCTTCTTGTAAAACATATATTTAATAAAAAAAAAATTTTTTTTATTTTATCATCTCTACATCTAATAAAATTATCGAATCGTGGCCACTTATATCGAGGTTCCACGCACTGGTACCGTAGAAATATCAGTCCCAGTAATAAGCATATCGGCATAGCAAACTACGCGTAACACGGCGGACAACTTGATAATAACTTACGGCCTCGAGTTTCAGTTCACCAAATTTATTCTGCCGCGATTAAACATCCGAAATACGGAAGATTCTAACAAACGACTTTCGTTCCCGGAAAAATTCAAAATGTCAAAAGTTCAGCCTTTGATTGTAAACGTTTTTACCTGTATTCTAATTATAACTCTAACTTCGACTTTTGTGTCCGATATATTTTTCAGTGGGTAACACTTGTTAGAAAAATCCCCAAAAATTATGATATCTTCAAATGTTTTGGATTAAGATTATCATAAAACTTTTATCGAATGATTTGTTTAGGATAGGGAAGGGAAAGTTTTCTACTTGCTCCCTTGGGAGAAATTCAACGCGGTTAAAATGACCTGGACGTGAAATACCCACCTCTACAGTTCAAGGGTTAAATTTTCTTCATCTTTTACATTCTTGTACACTATTTTTCTTTGAACAACACAATAATCTTTATAATAATCTTCTATATTAACGCAAATACACAAAAGTTGTTGAACACTTTCATGGAATTTTAGATAAATTTTTCACACTTTTCATAAACGTACTAATATGTGTCATACGCAATATGAAATTTCATTAGCACTCTAATGAGACTCGAAACTTCCGAATGTTTTGTATAACACATATAACATATACGTAAATTGCTTTCTATGGAAAATCTTTTTCGTAAATATTTTTACGGGCTACCGTATGATGAAGATTGATCCACTGGAATCGCAAACGTTATGAAGAAGAGATACGGAAGAAAACTATGGTCGTCTCGTTTACACGTTATTACCACACAAAAGGTAATACGGTAATCATGGCGAATAACATGAAGCGAACATAACCTATACAGATAGAAAACATGAATTAGATGGTGCTATTAAGTATTACTCAAAAGGCAGGGTATGCTAATAAAGGGATGAGAGACATAAAGGAACTTTTTACCTGCTTGTGGTGCGCCGGTATGTAGCTCTTTAGTGTAGCAAATAATAAGTACTCGTGTTTATATATATTTGTGTTTGTAGTACATGGATGTGTCTCAAGGTGGCCTATAAGATATTTGTTTTCTTGCTAGTTGTCGCAAAAGTACTACGTTACTATATATACAACAACCAAAATATTACTAACGTGCTTCCTTCGGAAGCACACGTGCAGTGAAGTTGAGTGTGAATGTGTTGGTGCAACAGTGCAGCTAAAACTGTGGTCCTGAGGAAGCAGTGTTGTGTTAGTTTGTTATATATATAGTTTATTGTGAATGATGTGTTAAATAAATGAAAAGTTTTTTTTCTTTTATCATCCTTACGTGTAATGAAAGTTCCTGCATATTTATTTCGGCGATTAGGATCCACAATTCTCAACACGTCCAAATTTTTTTGCCGTTATCTACCGATTAAAGATTTGTTTTACGTTGAAACGTAAATAATACTACCTAGTATAACTGATTGTAATTTCAATATCGTTTTTTTTATATTTCTAACATGAAAACAAATCATAAAATAACAAATATATACGTAGATAAAATATCCAGCACGATCTTTTCCACACTGTCACTTTTTTGTTAATTTCAGTCGATTATTAAATGCTGAGAAGTCCTTTCTCGCGAGCCATGTGCAGCCAGTTATGCGACCGAGTAGATATTTCTATTTAAACCGTCGCCCCGTATACGTGTCATCCGGCCGCTTTTGATCTTGACAGGTGAACAACGTGAGAAAAGTCTTATTAACGAGGCGTGTTCTTCTGGCTTGCGAAAAGATTTTTGGTCGCCTCATAAATAGTCCTGCTTGATCACCGTTGACAGCCGTAACGGTCGGACAAATTCTCGACGGAGGGGTGTTTACGCCCCCGCGACGCGGATGTTCTGTAAATCCCGTTGAGAATCGAGAATCGAATAGCCGTTCAATCCGTAATTACTCGGCTACATATTTTATTGTGGCGCGAACTCTGTGTCCACCCGCGGTGCTGCGCGCCTCGAATTATTTACTCGGCAATTACATTAATTATGTTGTCGATAATTAATCCAATTACAAATGAATATTGTCGTTGTCTATTCTGCTAATGGCGTTGTTTCGCGCCATAGTGCGTTTCGCGATCGGCATTATTATTCTCTGGCCGTTCGTTAAGTAGCAGACATTTTGGCTAATCGTTTACATTTGGAATATACAATGGGCGATACAACGAGAGCGAAAAATGAGTACGCAGCTTGTAGATGTGAGATTCGCTCAAAAACTCATCGCATATGGTGCATAGATTAATTAAGATTGTCATATAATTTTTGTCAAATAATTCGTTGAACTTAATTAACTTAAGAAGTTATAAGTTTCATAAAGTGGATATACACAAAAACAAGTTGATTTTAAATATTTTGAAAATTGTCCTTTACCATTATACGTTATTTTCTGTTGACCAGCGGCGCTTCTATTGTAAAATGGGATTGTTAAAATCTAAACAATTTCTGCTCGTTGTTCGCTTTATTGTATAATAATATCCTTTATCGTTCGATCGTTTATGGATCGTTTGGTCCTTTCCTTTTTGACGATATCGATTGTGTTTTATTTTGAGATTATGTTTGGTACAGCAGGTGTAAAATTAGGGAACTCGACGCGCGTCTGTTCGATCGGCCCGCGCAAGAACAAAAACTGTTTGTTCGACGTGAATAAAAGCGCAAAGCGTCGCGATGGACGATTGCCTTGCCTTAAAGCGATAGTTTCGAACGCGCCACTCTTGCGCTCGATAAAGGACACCGATGCATGGACCGACGCGCCCCTTTGCCTCTGTTTAGCAAACAGCACGCTGGATTTTCTGTTCATCTTCTTTTTCAATCTTTTTTTCCATTCGTCCAACTACTTTGTGACGAAATGATTCTGTTATCGCTCGTTTTCCATCTCTAATGAAGAGGTTGAGTTACATTTACGGATTCCTGTTATTTCTTCAATGACCTTTTTTTCTTACCTAGTTCCTAAACAATAAAAATAAAGATTTTATAATCGCCTTAAAATGTATCGATGTTTTTAAATCGGTATCTATACTACGAGGTAAAACCCGATTTTGGGATACTTTTGAAAAATCTTATTTCCCTCTGAATCGCGTAAATGGCAATTTTAAGAAGCAAACTATCGTTTTCTGATTGTGTAAGGTTCATTTAAGACTTCAAACGATCTCTACAGTGCCTCTCTGCCTTTTGATTTTTTACTATCGGAAAAATCTGTTAGACACCCGCTTTTACACCATTTTCGCCTGTTATTGTACAAAAAGACTGGCAATTCGAGTGACAAGATATTTCTTGATTAACAGATTAAGTTCTCCTTGTTAATTTTCTATATTTTATATCTTTTTACGTACTCTGTATTTGTTAAATTATATTTACTGTTTATCTCTTATTTCATTTATTCAATCTCTATTATGCTCCTCGCTATGCACCGATATTTCTCTTTGCATCCTCTCGTACCCTTTCCATTTTTTGATTCTCACTCTCTCTCTCTCTCTCCCTCTCTCTCTGTCTCTCTATCTCTCTCTGACTCTGTCTCTCTCTCCCTCTCTCTCTGTCTCTCTCTCTCTCTGTCTCTCTGTCTCTCTCTCTCTCTCTCTCCCTCTCTCTCTCTCTCTCCCTCTCTCTCTTGCCACACATTTCCCATCCTTCCGCTGTTTCGCGCTCTGTCTCATCCCCCACCCTCTGCCAGCGAAGCCCCTCGAAATATCTATAACAGGGGGTACACTTTTATCTGCGTTACACGAACGTATCGAACGGGGCAGAAAACAAATGCGTTGTCGAACGTTCTCCACATAACGTAAAAATAATATGGCGATACGCTGCCAATGTATTACGAATTATGTAAAAGTAAAATTTGAATTTTAATTAATCGGAGGGGCACGGGAAAAAGCGTTCGGTGTACGGTATCCAGTAATTACGCGACGGTTGGTAGGGTTAGGGGCGGTTGTAGGCACACGAGGGGGACAGGAGGGGCGGACGGGAAAAATTCCGTGCGATCGTCCGCGAAACGCAGCGTAATAAATATATTTGATTTCCGCGATGTTTCGCGCGGCATAGTTCGAATTTTGCTTTTATTTTTTATCAGGCCACACCTTCTACCCCCGTATATCTCGCCCAACACCCTGTAAACCTCCCCACTCTGACGTTAATTGATTCATACGCGCTGCGTTTCTAATTAAAATTGTAACGATTTGCGAATCAGCGCGACTTTCCGCCAATATTTAACGTCCGACGTTTCTTTCTTTTTTTTTCTTTTTTTTTTTTGTTAAATAATAATGTTTTCACGAGCATCGTTCGCGGGAAAATCCCGCGGAACGTGGAAACGTATTTGCTTCTCTTCCCCGATGATGTAGCGAATACGCGTCCGATGAAAAACCGAATTGTCCGCTTCATTAATGTCATTTCCGACTGTGACGAGTGTGCACGATGCAAGAAGCTCTGGCACCGTATTTGCGATAATTCGACGATAATGGAGGAAAATGTATAAAAGCGGCGGAAAAGTATTATGAAATTGTAACTGGGAAACGTGTATTTTTGTAATGTCGCTGGCGATCGACGCTCGTGAAAGGACGTGTTTTCAGGTCTTATGTATTAAACAATACGGATAACACGCTGGAAGATATATTATGATTCACGGAGAGGATTTACAAGTGTACCTCCGACAGCTTTAGTAGCTGCAGGTACGTCTACAAACAATGTCAGCACGAATCTGAAACATTTATAGTAATCGCATATGAAATGTCGCTTTTTAAAATGAAACTTTAAACACGCAGAGATTCTTCGATATATTGCATGTTTAATTCAAATAATTTCCATATATTTCTATATTATAATTTTATTACTTTTCATTTATGAAAATTGTAGATCCTGAAATAAAAGATTTCTCCAGCGCTGTTTTAACTGTTACGAGAAAAATAAGATTCGTAGAATATTGCAGTTAGTAATTATTCTTATTATGATTGTCCGATACGTAATATATCTCAATTACGTATCTTTACTCAATGGATATCTTTAGTTCGAAACCTCAATGTTTCCTTATCAAATGTTACATTGTAATTGTCTCACTACTTGAGTGCACTGATAAGTACGAACTGTGCTCTTGCAGTTATTATTCTACTTAAGACTACTCACTATCCTTAAAGATAAAAATTGCAAACCAAACACCAGCAATTTTTAATCGCTTCAAATGATCGTTGGTTAGGAACATAGTGACGAGCAATCGTATGTCACGGCACTTGATCGACAAATAAATTTTATAAATCCTCCAAGAAGCTGTTAAACACTTTTTAACGCATCCTATTCCGGTATTAAAAATTTAAATGTGAATTTTTCTGTTGTTAAAGCGCAGCATCAGAATAAAAAAGTTTTCTACTTCGAAACTATGAAATTAAACGAAAATTAATCATTTTTTCTCACTTCCTTCTTTTCTCGCGTTTCTCCTCTTCGCTCCTCTGGCTGCATGGCATATTCTGTTGCTATTCTCTTTAGTCTATTTCGTCTACTTAGAGGGAGAGAACGAGAGGGAAAATGAGATTCATAATTCGTTGGCGTATTAGCGTGAATCGCGTTATTACGCGTCGTCAGCGGAGAAGAATACTCAAAGTCATTAAAATTTAGACGAACGTACTAATTAAAGACAGTAAGAGTTTATTAGGGAACGATTTATTGGTAGGAAAATCTTCTGTCGAGTAAAATGGAACTCTCGAGAAGCGACGGTACACGTGTTAACCATGTGGTACGATGTAAAGGTTGTAAACGATGGATTCGTTGACAGTGTGAATGGTTTAATTACTCGTGGTGAAGGGAAGTAATGGCGTTGTGAAGAATCCGATGATTTATCGTGTGAAAATTAGAAGAAGATATGGGTATATTTTCCTTTAAAAATTGCAGAGACAAAAAGAATATATTTATTTTAATATAGAAGTAGAAAATCTGCGAATGAGCATCCTGCAATGCAAATCGCCATCTATTTAATTAATCGACAGGAATTATGTTTTTGAAGGTATCGTTATCAAAATTAGGTATCTAGGTCGTGATCGAAATAATTCAAGCGGTTGCTGGAAAATATTTAATTGCTTATTGCCGAGTTAAGCAAGACTTAAACCTCTTCGTATGTGGTTGTTGACGAGGCGACGCAAACACTATGAAATGTATGGGGTAAAAGCCCGGCTTGCGAGGGCTAGGTTTACTGCTAATTGCCGTTGTATTACAACGACCAGTCAAAGGCAGCTCTCGACTTGTAGAGTGCCGACCAAACCTTCCCCTTCTTGCCGCTCGGTCGCTCCAGCTAGTTGCCTCGTATTATACGCAAAACTCTAACAGATACTCGGCAATAACTGGAACGACAGCAATGGAGTAATAACCAGCGGCCCTTTGCTCGAATTCGATCGTTGGCTACCTTCGTTTGATAATTCACGGCAAAGCAACGATTATATATCGATGAATTTTACAAGGAAAACGAAGAAAATTGTGCATACTTTTTTTTATATTTTTTCTCTTGTTATTGCATGCTGAGGAGAAAATATGGCAAACTTTGAAAAAGAAGGGAGAAGCTTCGAGTTCTGAACTCCTTTTACAGGTATTTATCTGTTACAAGAATTACATAGGCTGTTGACAAATTAAAAGGTTTCGGCTAATTCTAAATAACTAATTTCAACTGATTGAAAGGGAAAGTGAGAGAAAGGTAAAGTGAGAGAAAGGTAAAGAAAGAAGGAAGAGACAAAAACAAAGGGAGAAATAAAGTCACGTGGCAGAAATCTGGAGACGGAAATCAATCGATACCATCGCGGGTATTGGCAAACAATCGACGAAGCAACTACTCTCACCCTCTCGGGATGTGTAAACGCGATCGAAATCCCGCGAGCTGATACGGCGCCGCGGTCGACGCGGTGGTAATTTATTGGAACTGTCAATAGCATTGGTCACGTTAATCAGCCTGTGCATTACTACGTCTGCGTTCGCGTGGACACGCGGGATTCTTGAAACGCGGTGAAAAGCGTTCGAACGAGGATCGAGCCAGGTTTACCAGACGTTGGCCCAACATTAAGCCGTGGCCCCGGCGTGCCGCGTGTGTGGCAATTTATCACGGCCACGTCTTGGCCATTATACGCGCCGCGTGACCGGGCTAACTCGAGAGGTCGACGGACATTAGGTTGTGACGGACGCTCGATTACTTTATACGCTTTATTACTTTATTTCCAGTATGGAACGACTGTGACGTCGTTGCCGTTTATTTCTCCGAAAGTCTAGGGAAAATGAAAGGAGAACGAATAACAAATTAACGTTCTTTCAACTGGTTCGATGCTATCGGACGACATTTACCGAAATTCTTTCTCGCTTGAAGGTAAAAAAAAAAAAAAAAAAAGAGGAACGTCGTATTGTCGTAACTGGCGAACGAAATCGATTAAACGGCGTTGGTAATTTTGAGTGACGCCGGTTGATTAAATTTCTGATTCCATTGCTAAATATAGCTCGCCTTTCGGTTATGCGGTAATTCGTTTCGCTTTATTATTTCTTCCATCTCTGTTCTTCCCACACTGGTACGGATGTGCTATTTGTTCCGCATTTTGCGACGCGATGCTGGATTACCGTAGGATTATTCCGATTCTGTTTGGTTTTCCGAATTTGTTTCGTTGATCGTTGCAACTTTCTCTTTTGAAGTTAATCGTGTGGATACTGATAGCTCTGAAATCGCTTCTTCATTGATTACAGTTTCAACTCGATAACTGTATTTAACGATAGTTTACATTTAATATTTGAAACATGTACGTATAGGTTTCATATAACTTCCAAAATTTCAGACACGTACAGTTCCACATCATTTTTATAGTTCCATAAAATGGAGCATAAAAACATTGGAACAAATCATTATCAACAATAGCTAGGAAGCAAATTATAGTTAAAGTCTACTTCGTACTACTCTGACTAGCGTTTTGAGTCTTCACCTTAACAGCTATCTGTCTAATTGTTTAGACATTTCGAACTTGGACAATAACTTGGCCAATTTTATGATCTCGTTACATACATGTATATATGATACATGTATAGAAGACCTAATCACATTGGAACCAAATGAAAAGCCAACAACGAGTTCGTAAGACGAGCAAAATCGAATGCTCGTTGACAGCGAGGGAAATCTTAATCATCGTAATCGAGTAACAGACAGCGTGAAACGTTTCAAGGTCTTCAAACAATCGCCGCAATGATTCTGCAATAAACAGGCCCGTCAACGAACCACCGTCATCCTTCCAGCCTTTATCTCTTTATTTTCTTCCTGCAGTTTATAACTTCGTTACACGAACTCCATCGATCGGTTGATCGAAATCTGAAACGAACCGCTCGAAATCACCTGTTCCTCGCCTATTGTCTTACCTTTCCTCTGCTTCTCCTACCACCTCTCTCCCATGATTCTTTTCGTGTCTTGATTAAAGAATTAAAAAAGAGGAGAGGAGAAAACGAAATATCGAGGGCGTGCGTCAACGATGTCCCGGCAATTAAACACAGATACGATGTTATATTTGGCAGATCTCGAAGCAAGATCGCAGAGCCGTTCGATCGGGATCTTAAAAGCGTTTGAAGCCTCACCTGCCCAATCTGCATAATGAGAAGCGTCCATTAGCCACCGGGGATTGAACGAGGCATGGGGAAAGAGCGCTGTTACCTCCAAGCGCGCTGTCAGCCGTCTTAAATAATAACTATCGATTACCTTCGTGAACAGCGTGCTGTGGTCACTTTGTTGCTGAATCGCTGTACCACTGTCAGCCCTCGTTTCAGGTTTCGCTCATTTTTGCACCGAGGCATCGTTTTCGAGAAGTTTCGTTATCTTAATGGTCGGCCAAATCAATTTGTAGATTGAACTACATGCGTGATTATTGAATCGAGAGAAGCCGGTTCTTGCAAGAGTTCTGATCACCGTCATAATTTTATGCAATTGGTAAAAGAATGGCCGAGATGAGAGAAATTAATTTAACGAGGAAAGTTTAAAGGATGGTAATTATAATAAGCAACATTCTTTCTCCGGTTGTAACTTACTCTTACTTTTCTTGTACATTTGTACATAACGTTATGATAATTAATTAAATGTAATACGATATTAAATTAAATTCATATAATCCTAATGGTAAATATTCGCTTAATTATTATGTAAGATACATTCTTCGAAAGGTAAAGATATTACGATCGATATCATTTCGTGTATTAACACGAAGGAATTCCAACACCCTCTCCATTCGAGTTTATTACTCGTGCTCCTTATAATTCGTTCCTTCGACTTTGCCTGTAAATCAACCTGCGCTGGGACCTTGCGTTACACCTCAAGTGGATGACCTCATTATTTCTTTACGCGGACTTGCTTCAATGTTCCTCGGTAGCGCTCACGCGAGTCCAAAACCTTATTTATATTGTACCACTAGATCCCGTGAATGTTTGAAAAAGTTTATGTCGTGCGCGTCTCCTCGTTTCCTCCCCCTTCTCAACCGAGACGTTATGCTATGTATTATTTGCGTATTCAGAGCCATGCAATTCGTAGATTGCATTTTAATCGGGCGAAAAAGGAACAACGGGAGAATCTTTGTCCCGAAGAAATTTTCGTGCAACTTGGACGCGCGAGCATATCTTGGAAGTGACACTATTTGAAAAATATCCCGACATTTGCTTATTTGCGATATTTCACGATTACAATTCATTTCAACTACAACATTATGAATAAATGCAATGATTTTATCTTCCATAATCCCAGTAGCTACGTATTAGATTATGATAGAAATTATCGATCGAATAGATTTTTAAAAGCCAATTTGAGGTAGTAGAAGTAGCTTTTATAATTGTTCAACTTTGTAGAATTATTGTGTTTTATTGAAATAAATCACTCAAAGCGTTCAGATATTTATGCACGGTACTATAAAAGACACGTAATCGCCATATACCTGGCTTAATCTACTTATTTCTATAAAGTTGACTTCAGGAACTCGTCCAGTTTCTGGTCGACGAAAAAATCTAGAAACGGTGGAATAATTTAGCTGAACGAATCAAGTGCATTCACTGGATTGAAGTATTCTTTGCCTTGAACAGGTTTCAATGGTGCAATTAAGGCATGAACGATGGGATTATAGCGTTAAGAAGGCGAGCCTCTTAACCCTTACGAGACTAATGGGACAATACGTTCCAAGGCAACTTTTAGGGAGATTGCTGGCTTGGTGTAAATTTTCTGACACTCCTCACATCTATTCAGACATAGAATTATAAATGGAACTATATTTTATTTAAAAAATTATGATTAGCCCATATATTTTTCAACTTGAGTGTATTATAGTCTGTATTACAGAAGTAGAGTGATTCGTTTCAGTTAATTGTATCTTAATTAAATATGCAAAGTATCTTCGCATATGCTTCAAGTTTCCCTTCGAAGAGAAATTTCGTATTCGACTTAACGTTAGGCAAAACTTTTATACCAGTTAAACGCGTAGGGCTACGATTTAAATCAGAAATATCCTGTTTTGAATGGCGCAAATTTACAACGGGGATCTCTAAAAGCTAGCTTTACAGCCTGGAAACTTTCAGAAATAACATAATCCGATCGCCACGTAAAATTTATATGTATTCCCGAAACTGGTCGGATAAATATACAAAAATTGCCTTCGAATAGAACCGTTTAACGAGCTCATAAATCCTCCTCTAAGACTTTCTGCCGTTCGACGGTGATGCTCGTCTCGTTCAATTTCACGGAAAATCCAGCCGTCTCGTAACTTTCCTCCTAGCAAAACAACATCCCCCGTCCCTGTGGCTCTCTCTTTTCTATTTGTGCCGCGCAATTATTGCATGAGGTGCTGGTGGTGCGCGCGTTCCTCTCGAGAGTGCATGCGAAAGTAAGCTTAAAAGAGATGGTGACGGAGGTACAGAGAAGATAGAGAGGAGGTTGGAAGCATTGTCGCGTAGCGAGTAGAGGGATGGATGGATGGATGGATCGATCGATCGATCGACGAAGAACACCAAGCTCAGGGGGACAGAGTAGGCCTTCCATTAGCTTTCATTTGTTTGGACAGCCGGTACCGTGTCTCGATCTTAAGAGGGATAGACCGGGGCTATAGAGCCGGGGTGGGTTTGTTTTCTATCGATACCGTGGCCGATCGAAGCTAGTCGGAAGTCCCGATTAGCATCGTGGATTCGAGTCGCTTTGAATCGTTCCTCGACCCTGCCGTTGCTATACCCGGTCGCTTCTTCTATTTAGTCGATTGCCTGTCCCACCACCACTTTGCCTATTATTTCGCCAGGCTGAACCAGGGTTTGTTCGCGGCGACGGGTTTTGTGGATTTTCTACTGTCGCCTGTAATGCCAATAGTGCAGTGCTTAGGAAATTCCTTATGTCCTTAAAGTCCGTCGTGATATGGAAGGTGTGAAGAAATAGATTACGTTTAAATGATCGATGTTATCGTATTTTCAAAAGATAGAGCATCGTTTGAATATCTTTTACGAAGTCGTGTAAAGAGATATTTATTATACAGACTGTTTCTAATCTAATCTAATTGACAAAATAAATGAAAAATGTAGAGTAAGTTATATTGTTTCAGTATCTCCTGTAGATAAGAAGAATGTACAAAAATGTAATTATATATTGTTTGAAAATGACTAGTAGAATTGGTTAAAACGTCTAACATTCGTTATCCATTATCCTTGTCCCGATATACGGAATTTAGGGAGATGATTTGCGCTATAAAGTATAAGCTCATTTAACTCATTTGCTGCAGAGGAAGCTTGCCAAAAAGCATCTCCGTTCTACAAGCACGGTATAATCTTCGTTACACTTCACAGGGACATACTATTTTCTATGTGTTTCCCTGATGCTTCGCAACCTACATTTTCTTCCATTTACACAATTATTGCAAGTCAGGTTATACGTATAAAAAGTTCTTAAAGAGACGCACTACCTCGTCCAAGTAATTTGTTTAATCGGAATATTTTCCTTGCAATAGCATCATGTGCAGCGGTTACGAAAAGTATGTAAACGTACTTTATCTTAAAATGAAGCATTTTTTAAATCAAGCTTTACATTTTCTATTCTTGTATTCGTATAAAAGTACTATTAAAAGACACGAAATTATACCCGAAGCTAATTAATTGGCAAGTGTAACAAATAAAATATCGTACAGATTTTTATAGTCGTTGAAAATAACATACAACGTCGTCATAAACAAGAGTATCGATTTGAAACTCGTCACCCTGTACATCCAGCGAATGCTTTCACAGCCATTCGGACGGTCTGGCCATTAACCCAAATTAGTCTTGCAAGTGCTCGTGCCTTTTCGATTCCACTCGAAAAGAATCCCCTGCAAACACAGCTTACGCCTTTCCGCGGCGGTCAAAGAGCGCTAGGAAGCGAGAGTGTCTCGAAGAGATCGAGGGACGAGCATTGCAATCGTCGAATCCTATTTTCAGCGATCGATATCGCGCGTGCCCGCGCGAGAATAAAGCTGTCGCAAGCCAGGGAGAGATGCCTCGCTTTAGGTGGTGTATGTCAATCGGTTAGAGCGACGCGGTTAAGTGGTTAACGCGGCCCCGAGATTAGAGAGCAGAAGCGGCGATTTAAGAGCTGTCGTTCGCCGTTAAGATGTTTTCATTAGCCTGAGCTGCACGCGTGTTCGCATTCAATCGACCTCTTAGCTGCTTGTCTCCACCAATCATTCGACAACTAGAGGTTAAATGAGTTTTTATTCCTTCATCAACTTGAATCACGTTGAATCACGGTAACGAATGTTGCAAATGTTATGTGTATCTTTCGACAAAATGCTGAAGACATTTGTAATCTATGGTTTAATTCGTTCCATAAACAGCGTATCGTGAATTCCAATACTATTGAAGATTCAAAGGTGTCACGAAACATATATAATTTATTTCAAACGTAATAATTAGTATGTCTGGATGTTTGTATATGTAAATTTGTATTGTGTGTTAAATCGTTTTATAGAGATTACTTTTTTATATAATACATTCCTATACACATACTTTGCATATTTAGTGGGAAGAAATTATCTTTGTCCTTAAACCCATAATATGATCGAATCGGGTGAATTTGAACTTTCTATTGAGAAAACAGTATATACATGTGTGTGTACATACTAATACATAATACTATTTAATACGTACGGTGAAAGCATCATTATTGATACGTTCATATTGATCTTTTTGCGAATCATGGCTAAGGGAGGGGCATTCATTCAACAACGCCTTCGACGCGAATCGCGGTTGATTGAATCTAACGATCGTAATTAATTAGCAGAACGATCTGGGCGACGCGAGCACGCGATCGATATAATTTTCCCTTCCTCTGATATGCCAACCCTCGCTGTTTACAGATCGCGCGTTCCCTGGTCCCTCGACTCGTTCGTCGCGAAAAAAAACTTGTCCGATTAAATCGCGGTCCATGTTTCTCCAGAGGGTTGCTTGCCATATTACAATTAATTAGCGACTGAAGCGGGTATGCTTTATAATATAAATAAAGCACGTTCCCTACGAATTGGTATTATACGAAGATCATTTGTATAGCATGCGAGATTATAAAAAATAACAGTGAAACGCATAGCGAACGTGTTAATCGATCATTCTATGATTTTGTTTGTAAAAGTAGCTGAAAGATTAGACTCGTACAGTACCAGAAGATGAACATCCTCGGTTCTTATCTTAATTTATGGACTTTTGCGTGCTCATTTCATAGCAATACCTGTAACAACGATTCCTTCCTTTTCGACGGGAATTATGCCGAATTTGTCTGCGAACGATAAATAATCGATCCGGCCGCAATATTCGCGGTTCGTTTGATGGGACTGGCTCGCGGGCATGGGATGAAAATTCGGCCGGCCATTAATTCCGGCCCGTAAAATAAGCTTCTTACGAGCGCGTTATCTGGTCGCTGGTGCAAATACACCGCAAGGATAATAGAAACATCGTTCGCTTAATAACGGGACGCGATAGTGCCGGAGACAGGGGCCATTTTCGCGCAAATGCCTGGCCGAAGGTTAGGCCTGCCCGGAGACTGCCCCGTACCCTGTTCCCCCTTCCCCATTTCGCTACTCCCAAGGATGAACACGCCAGGTAGACACGGCCCTGAGGCAACACCGGCGGACCTTGATAAGCATTCAGATTAGCGTGACGCCTCGAATGTGTTTACGTTTAATTACGCTAAGAGTCTCCATTAGGCTGGACCGCTGCCAGCTTCAATTCGGAGGCCGTTCTGTTTTACCCGAGCGTAGGTGCACCCACTTAACTTCTTTCTCTTCTCTGTTTCTCTGTCTGTCTGTCTATCGTGCTTGCTTCTATGTTCGTTTTACCCTTCATTCGCTAACGTCCCTATTTCGTCCTCCAACTGCTCGTTCCTTCTTTTTCATCGTTAGATTCCTATTCCTCTTTCGGTATATACATTTTCTTTGCATCTGCATTTTTCAGTTATTGATAATAATTGTCGAGAATCTTACTGTCTTACCTTACACCCAAAATTTAATATCGCAAATTAACAAATGTTCAAACATATTCAAACTGTAAATATAAATTCTAAAATTTAGAACATCCTTATGAAATCTTTGCCCTTTGCCTAAACGATTTTTCCATCTTAACAATCATCATTATAACTTAAACTGTGACCACTGCAACTGTGTAACTTAAATTATCAAGTAGCTCTAAATTCAGAAGTATTCGAACCTATCTAAACCTACATACACCTAAGAAAATGCTACTGTATTACGTTTTGGAGCATC
Source organism: Bombus fervidus (assembly GCF_041682495.2). NCBI lineage: Eukaryota > Metazoa > Arthropoda > Insecta > Hymenoptera > Apidae > Bombus > Bombus fervidus. The sequence continues at coordinate 8,926,582 of NC_091532.1, forward strand.
GATACACATTGATGCGGGACTGATGACCTAGCAACAACAGCCTAGCGAAGGTTTTTGAGAAAGAGGAACGCGAAGGAAACGCGCGAAGCACACTGAGGGATGAGGGACAGGGGGTAGAGTTGGCGGAATTTAAAAGCGCTTTTAGCTTTTAGCCCGGGCGATACCGCTAAGAAAACGTTTTAGCGGATTTCATTTGCTCGTCGTCGCGCTCTTCGCGTACTGAGGCTCCGAGACGATGGATCTCAGAAGAAACGCCGGTTTGAGGAGTTGGCGGGGAGAGGGAAGGGTGAAACGCGCTTGGCAAAAGGGTGAGAAAAAGAGGCGGCCGTGGTGGTTGCTCCGAGGGGCGTCGGCAACACCGGTTATTAAGTAGATGCTACATTGGTGGATGAATATTTAAGACGTTCAACAAGTTGCGGATTTTTCTTTAATCAGCCTTTAACCCGCCCTCCAACCTCGCCACTTACTCGAGTTATCGCGGCGCGCCGACTCGAGCGGAAAGATTCGAAGAATCTGCCACTCTTTGTCGTTTGACAAAGCTATTTCGTAGGTGAAACGAGTTCCGTGATGAATTTCTTTTTCATGGAAGAAATTATTTTACGTCCTTCTAATTTGTATAGAGGATTTGTTAAAAACATTTGACCAATATTTGCTGGGTAACGTTAATTGGATAAAGGTAGCGTACTTTAAGTTACGGAATTAATGTCGTAGTTTGAATGGTTTTTTAATTACCGTTTCGATATTGTTTCGGTAACGAAAACGTAACGTACGAGGTTCCATTTAAACCGAGATTGCTAATGGAAACGGAAGTTTTCTTGGTCGGTTTCACCGGGGCTTACCTTTTCCGAAGTTTCTAATTATTATATCACAAAGCCCGATCGTAATCAATCGACAGACTCGTCAAAGTTAGTTAGCTACTTATTATAAATTGTTCGCTACAGTATGCAGCTAATAGCCGGCCCGCTCGATCACGCCAGTAAGTTAGTTTTAACTTCAATCCAGGTTAACGAAGGTTGAAACGTTCGTTCTATCGCCTGAGGAAAAGACGTGATTGCACCATTTATTCTGTATTTAATATTGTCCTAAAAAGGAGAAAGCTGTCGCACGAAACAACGCGATCCGTTCAACGATCATTCTGTACAATGTGCATCCGAATCGACACGTACTTTTAACTTGTATAATAGATTTAATAATTTCTTTATTCGAGGATTTCCTATCTTTTTACGTGACATTTTTTTTAAGTAAATTATATTTACAACGAGAGAAATTGGTAATACAACGCATTGAATTTAAAAATTATCTTGTATGAAACATGAAAAATATGATATATTCTTCTCTTGTGATATTCATATGTAAAGTTTTACAACACAAAGAAAAGTAGTTAAAATCATTGTAGGTAACAAAAATCGAACACGCAGTGTTTCTGTCGATCGACGACCTACATTCTGACCTCTGTCGATCATCGACTATTACGCGAATCTTTAAAAACTCAGCGTTGCCGCTTCTTAAATTTCAGCTTCGCTTTTATTGCGTCATAACACAGTAGTCGGGTGAAGCAGCCAATTCGTTGAAAGAAGAACCTGGTGCACACGGCTAGAGCTGGAAAGGTGATCAAATTCTCAAGTGCAACTAGGAAGCGTGTTCACCCCTCTGGCCGCGCTCGCAGTGATTTAAATGTGGCTAGCGCCGCACCAGCCGAATCGATCGATTCTCTGTCCATCTGCAGAATTGGTTGGTAGCAGCGGATAGGTCGATGTACAATCGCCAGGAATGAAGTTTTATTTGCTCCGTGTATTACTCTTCCTGAGATGGCGTTCCGTTAGGATCATCGCTCTCTTCGCCTTTTGCGTCACGCCGCTGGTAAGCGATTCGAGTCGGCTGGTCGCGGAGAGGTTCGCGAAACGCTCTAAATCCCTAAGACAAATAGTTTTTTCTCGATATCCGTGGGCCAGAAACAAACAAGATTCTTTATAGACGAGTCGAACCACTCCGCCATAAGTGCGTCCTCTCCTCGCCCTTGTGCCCTTCCTCTGGAACACCGGTCCACCTCTGCCTATGCGATCGTGCAAACTTCGCTTATATGTTGCCCCGACCGTCTTCGTCCTTCTTGCGTGAGGGCGAGTGTGCGACTGTATGAGGATTTGGTACAATTGGGTGATTGTACGAGAAAAAATAAGGGGAAAATATAAGTAAAATTTTGTCATATGACACTTAATTTTTAAGAAAATCGGGTTTGGAAATTTGCTAAGTACACTTAAACTTGGCTAATTCCGGATCAAGTGAATTTGAATAATCGATAGCGGATTAAACTGCGTGTTAAAATAAGTGAAAAATGTGGAATAAAATTTTCTCGCAAGATGCTTTGTTTTCGAGAGAAATAAATTTGTGTATCAGGCCGTCTCTTAATTAAGCATGGATATTCAAACTAAAAATAGGTATTTTGCTTGAAAATGAGGTCTCAAAGGGAAAAATCTCATTTTACATTTTTCGCTTATGTTCCTACGCATAATAACCTCCTGCTGATTGCTTACTCCTACCTAATTAGACAAATAGTAAAAGTACAAAGTAACGTTTGCGTAATATCGATAATGAGTTAAAACATCACGAATTCTATCCGAACTTTCAGAATGGAAGTTTCGTACGACACGAAAACCACTCATATTTTCGAAGTTCTCTGCTGATAAAAAAAGACGGATAGATTTTCATGAAATAATCTAACATCGCTTTCAAATCGAATTATGCATAACGTTTAAGCATTTATTTTCCAAACACCCCGTATATAAACTTGCTTTCTCTATTTCTCTTCTGCACGTCTCCCTTTCTCTATGTTCGAACACGCTTTGCTCGTGTTCAGTCCGCTCGCGCGCTCTTCCGCATGTACACAACTGTGTACGTGCCTCTCTTCCTCTGAATGGACATACACACATGGCCGCATGTTGTTTGCGCGTGGCCGCAACAGCTAGCCAAAGTAAAGTAAGCTTTTAGCGGAGTGGCTGATTTATCAATGTATTTATTCCGAGATATTGAATTCATCTAGTTAAGTACTGCTACCAGGGCCGGTCGGCTCTTTCTCCCTCTCTCTATAGCTATTTTCACCTATAGCCAAACCATCCTATCCTGTGCTGCTGCGACTTTCTCCTCCCGTTCCCAAATTATTCCAGCTTTCGACAGAATTTACCTCGCGCGACAAAGTTGGCTCGCTTCGACGTGCGTGTGAACGTTGCGAAATGTCTTAAGTGCGAAAGATTGGTGGTTGATACGGTAAAATGTACGAACCAACAGGAAGACAAAAATGTTTGGATAACGGAACAATCGCGTTTCTGATATCGAATTTCATATTTTTGTTCATATCGATCGAGACAGTTGTTGGTTTGTTTGAATATTTGTTATATTGAAAGGACCTCGTATTTCTTCGCTACTGAACTACATAAATTCTCGAAAGAAAACGAAATTTGGGAAAGTACCTATGTCCTGATCATTTTCATCTACATACTTATAATATCGAATCGGGACACACTATGGTGCACTATGAAGAAGAATCGTATTCAAACTGAATCTTCATTTTAATTTCAAATTCCGTTCCATTTTCTAAAACTGAATGTTATTAAATTCAACTTACACATATAGCATTGTTGTAAAGATGTTTTGTCCACAACGATGCTTTAAAAGCAAATAATTAAGTTCAGCAAATTTGTATACTATAGCACAAATTATAAAACAAGGGATTGATTAATACACAAAAATATGAACAATATAAATTGTTCAATTTCTTACACCTACGATCCCTTATTTCCCTATTTTCCATCACAAGGCAAAGTTTCGGTCGGATGGCTACCCATTGGAAATTACTTTTCCAAGGGGGTAGATTTCCGCATAGGCGTACCGTACGTCGGTTGGAAGGGGTTGGGACGACTTATTGGAATTTTTGTGCTGCGAAACTGGGACGAACTGGCAGTATAGTTTACAAATAAGCTTCGACCGGCTTTGTACGTGGTCCCGTGTCTCCGCATTCGATTCGTTCGTGGCGTTCGCGCGACTTCTCTTCTGTCCGGGACCCGTTTCGATCAGACCACCCTGTCTTCGTTGTTTATTCGATTTCACGTGTTATTTTACTTTGGTCGAAACAGCGACGGGATCTGGTCACTTGTAACAAAGTTTCGTAATTTAATCTGACGGCGTAACATGCTTGAGTGCCGAACGAAATTTTGCCCTGAACGAACCCCGTCCCTGTTGCGGACATTAAGTGCCATACACGCAAGCTTTTTACTTGAAACGTTTCTATGACAATCGGTTGGCTGATTAAATGTGTCACGTTACGATGTGTCTGCTTTTTTTCCGACAGTCACGGCCAACTCTTTTTCTCTTCCAGCTTTTTTTTTTTTAACACAATCCCTGAAATGGTCCTTCTACGATATTTAGATACACGCGCTGTGTAAACATTTTATTGGAAGATGGTGGAATGAAAGTAAGGGATGATTCATCGATTCGTAGAATGCGATGTAATCGTAAGAGCAGTTTGCGTATTAAATTTCACATATCTGAATGCACATGATGCACGTGAATGCACTCAAATGTGAAACAATCGTGTCTTTTTGATTCGACATGGTTACTTGATGCAAAGAGTGATTTCTCTCTTTCGTTTAAAGTATACCAAGCCGAATCGTACATTTCACTTTGATTATCCGAGACTCAACTGAGAAACTTGCTGAAAAACGGCACCTATAAATCTATACAGTAAATATATACAGTGAGTCATGAAGTACTCGTGCCGTCTCGAATGCCGACTTTTTTTTACCATACTTTTTTTGTCTCCCTGTTTTTAAAAATCGCGTCGATTTCTAAACTCACCTTTCTACATAAACAAACCACGATGGAAATGTCGTGTGTATTCATCCGAAACGCGATCGACATCGATACGAAAGGAGATCGCGTCGCGACCAGAGGTGCAAATCTCCTCCAACTTTCGTGCGTCTCTTACTCTCGGTCTTCGACAGTTGCAGAGGTAATTAACTTTCAACTCGTTATCGTGACAAACTAAGCAACGAAAAGGGCGTTTACCAGAACGTCGACGAGTAAAGAGAAGACTATTCGCCCCGTAATCGAATCACGAACATCCTCCAAGCATCTTCGGTGAAATATCGAAAGATATCGAACGATCGACAGGCGTCCTCCGCGCCCTTGAAGAACTTTTGCTGTCTTCTTTCGACATGGATAATTGCTGCGTTAAAATTGTCAGCTCGATTACATAGCCAAAGTTATCGTAATCGGTTCGAGGAACACGCACGAACTGGAAATGTATCATTAGAACGATCGCTGGTGTTGCACAATCGACATCTGCGTTTACGTGGACGTCGTCCTTGTTATTAGCACGATTGTTCGCCGGATAATTGGTGACCATTGGCCGACGTCGTTGCCCAGGAACTTTGTTACCATGCACACCACCGAACGCCTGCAAACGAAATATTTACATAATTTTAAGTAGCCGGTAATCGGTCGGTTAATTGAGGGTCATGTCTCAATCGTGCGGTCGGTACCGCGAGGCGACGAACGCGGTGTAAACCAGCACGAAATTAGTAGCCGGAGCACGAGCGGAGCGTGTTGCGTTCTCGCGAACCACTGCTGTCAGAAAATCGTGGCTTGTTCGTTGCTTGATATCTGCAGAGACGCGATTGCTCCTGTAAAAACAGCTAATAACGGGCAATTGAAGGAAAGTTTGTTACTTTTTGTACACGCTCTAGATCTTGCTCCCGCTTTAAGCTATTTCACGATATATTGATCTCGTTCGAGGTTAATCGATCCAAGGCACTTTATATTTTAATGTGAACATTATAATAATCGAGATCAGACTGCTCGCGTAACCAGTTTGGGGAGGATCATGGTTTATAACGATTGAGTTCTCAATGACTGATTGCAATGACAGATAGCTCGTTTATCTTGAAGTTTTCTTAAATTAATTCGTCTTATTTATATTCTATCAATATTCAAGACACCACTGTCTACGTTCGTGTCAACCACTGAATCCTACGAATTTCATTTCTTTTTTATTTTATAAGTAAAATATAATTAATTGATAATCTATATGTAAAATGTAAGACTAATATATAATGATAATGACTAGCTTCTCAGTGTCTAACTACATGTAGATCGTTCATTTTAATGTCCTAAAGTTAGTTCATCTATATCTGCTTAAATTCGTATGCAGAATCTATCAGTCGATCAATCAGAAACCTAAGAAATTGATATTTTCTCAAAAATCTCTTAAAATTATAACTAAATCCTAATCTCGTAGCTTCCGAAATTACTTCGCGTCAATAATATCTAAATCTAAATCTCCTCGCAATTTCCATCAATCGATCGATCACGAATTACCGTTCAACTTTACTCGAGCGAACGATCGGCCTGGTAAGCAACTGTATCGCGAGCTCGCAACCTCGATATCGTGTTCTCGAACGGAAACGTGGCGTCCTTAAACTGTCGCGTAAACTGTCGTAATAATTGCGTTAAGCAGCTGATCGGTATCTCCGACCGCTTTCGTCCTCCCTTCGTCTTGTTAATCGCCCTCTCCTTTGACCGCTGTCATTGTTATCTTTCCTGGGATAATTACGCGAGCAATAATCAACGAGGTTATCCGTTTGGATCTCAAGCCTTGGTGCAGCTGATCGCTGGACTTGCCGTTTCGAAGAACAGTCGAGTCATACGCTGGCCTCACGAGGAATTATTGGCATTACCGAGGGTGTACGATGACGTCTTGGCGTTCGGCGATCGTTAATTGTGTACGTTAGCCGCGAGCAGTCGATCTCTCGTTTCTCGGTTCGCTGGCATTTCGTGAGCATCATGTGTCACGACATACCTGTCGTCTAGCGGTTGGCAGCTGCTTAATGCGTGTCCTAAGGGTAAACGCGACTGTCCGCTGCTTTCACAGCTAATTTCGAAACCGAGTTCATTTTCTTCTCTGCTTTCGTACTGTTTCTCTGTTTGTTTCTGCTTCTGTTCTTCCTTTCCTTTTTACTTGTGAGATATTTTCTTCCTTTATTCGATCTCGTTTTCGTTGCAGACCGCGCACCATATCCACGTATTTTTCCCTTTCCCTTTCGTTTGGAGTTTTATATTCTTTTTATTTTGGTACCCAATGGTCCATCGCTGTGCTTGATGTTCTTTTACCGACCGAGACTTAGATTCGTTTCATTTTGTCTTTTTACATTTTGTTCTTGTCCTTTTTCTTAGTTTTTTGTTAGTTCTGCTTTTGTTTCGTTACTTCTCCGTCGGTTTGCTCTGCCTTCGTTCTCCTGCAGCGTTGTTGCGTTTCGACTCGTCGTTCCTCTTTTTACGCCGACTAGTTTTCTTTTCCCGCCGTTTCCACCGCTTTCTCCCTGTTTTTCCTTTTTCCACCGTCCCCGTCCGTACTCCACGACTCGTCCCTCTCTTTTTTCACCCTTTTCGGTCTTCTTAGTCTTTTTCCCTACTATCCCTTTTCGCTTTCTTTTTCGTTTCGTTCTACTCTCGCCCTCCTATCGGACGCGAGAGCCTACACCTGGCCTTCATCGAGATAACGAGAACGGTCCTTTACGAGCCTTAAGGCCCTAGCGGGCGTTAACTCACTGCGACGCGCCTATCGGTCGCCCGATTAATTGAAATATACGTTTTAAAAGTCGACAATGAGATAACAGGCACGCGGACCCACTCGTTCGACCGGTCGTAAAATTCAGTCATCCTGTAGTTGGTGAGTAGTTTCTTCCTGAATAGAGTACCTTGAAAATAGCGTGAATGGAATAACAGTTTCAGCAAATATTGATAAGTTATCCGTAGAATTTGAAATTTAAATGGGAACATCGGAATTAAAGATCCGTATGGAATAATTAGAAAATTTGGAAAATTACTATTAATCCGTAAATTTAAAAGTTCATAGATTCGAAAGTCTAAAGTTAGAAGCTCGAAATTCGAAAGTTCGTAAATTTATAGATTCAAAAATCTAGCAGTTAACAAAGAATTTCAAAATCTACAGATTCGAGTTTAAGTAAAAAATTGTCCTAGAAATTCCACGACTTTTACTTTTATAAACTTTTACAAAAATTTCCTATTTTTCCAGTCTCTCAAAAATTAGAACGAAAGAATCGAGAGTTGATCGAATGTACCTAAATAAAACTGTTCACATGAATTCATCACATTTACCTAAAGCCATGAGCTCGTAATAATCGACGACAAAATTATATTCACGATGGCCATTTTTGCAATCGTTTCTTGGCGTTTCACTACAACATAAAACTCACATTTGCTCCGCCATTGTGCTTCGTCATCTCCTTAAATATAAAGCACTTTTAAATCACCAAGCAATTACCGCTCGTTACCCTCGTTTCAAGGTGAATTCTCGTGTGACATGAATCAATTCAATTAATAAGGATCGATAATTAGACCGGTTTGTCGATAACTTAGCCCGCTTTCCACGGATATATTGGCTCGCAGTCGAAGCAACGAGCACCGGTCCTAGATAATCGATAATAATACACAATTATTATCCTCCCAGCCCGCTATAATTACACTCAGCTTCGATTTTGGGAATTAAGCGAAGCTATATCCGCCATTTACAAGATCACTCCCTTTCTCTTAGACCTGCTGCAGATGTAACATGTAGGTTTGTTTCTATTTCGAAAGTAACAATACTATTTGCTTCATTGGTTTTGTATTTCATAGCGAGTGTCCTTATTGATAACAAGTAGACCGTCGATGTTTGTACAGAGTCGTATCTTTCTAAATGAAACTACTATTTCGCCAATTTGAAGCTAAATTATATAACTAAAACTATATATACTGAATATATTATGTATACTGAATTTTCTAAAATTTGTCTACGTATGTACTAAATTTTAGAATGTTTAATTCTATTTTGTGCGTTACATTCTGCTTGATTTGAAGCTAAAATTATTAAAATTGAAACTAAAATCGTATACTGAATTTTCTAAAATTTGTCTACGTATGTACTAAATTTTAGGATGTTTAATTCTATTTTGTGCGTTACATTCTGCGTGATTTGAAGCTAAAATTATTAATATTGAAACTAAAATCGTATAGTGAGTTCTCTAAAATTTGTCTACGTACGTACTAAGTTTCAGGATGTTTACTTCTATTTCGTGCGTTACATTCTGCGTGATTTGAAGCTAAAATTATTAAAATTGAAACTAAAATCGTATACTGAATTTTCTTAAATTTGTCTACGTACGTACCAAGTTTTAGGATGTTTAATTCTATTTTGTGCGTTACATTCTGCGTGATTTGAAGCTAAAATTATTAAAATTGAAACTAAAATCGTATACTGAATTTTCTTAAATTTGTCTACGTACGTACCAAGTGTTAGGATGTTTAATTCTATTTTGTGCGTTAAATTCTGCGTGATAAAAATGATTAATAGTATTTAATTAAATGAAAAATATTTTGAAATAAATTAATTATTACGGTCATATAGAATGTAACGATGATACCATTTGAGAGTTAATATTTGTTAAATTTCTGTTTCATTAAATCACCTGAAAATACTGAAAGTTCTTCGTGTACCCAACCATCTATTCGAATAGGAAAGCGATCGGAACACGTAGAAGTACGCGGTCGGGTGTCGCGGAGGCGAGAGACCGCGTCGCGTTTACACCGCTAATGAACTCGACTTCGCAGACGGCGGTCGGTCCATTGTCTCTGGAGGCGGGCACAGATTGCGACTTCTCCTTTTATCGTGCGGCTCGCTCGGTAATCGGATTAAAGAGAAAGGAGATTACGGCTTTTTAAATATCCCCGGTGAAATAATAACAAGGCTTAGGAATCCGACAGTGGGGAATAGAGTGTAAGGGCCACTGTAGGCCAGCAACGTAACATCGTTACAATTTCGCTGATTACGCACTGTGATTCAGCAGTTTTATGCCTATTATAATATACATATGATCATTGGATCGTAAATTTGCGTAATACTTTGTAAAAATTTCGAATATGAAAGTAACTAGAAAACCTAATTAATCAGTTAACACTAGAACTATCGCGCCAGCCAAATTGACTGGTTTTACAATTTTATTTTAAAATTTCTACTTCATGTTATATTTTTTTTTTCGCAATTATGTAATGACTCTCGCAACAATAACTAGAAGAATAATCTAATGAATTTTATTTTGTTTTTTATGCATTCAAACTCGAAATAATTTTATATCAAGGCTACTTATACCAATATCAGTCAAAATGACTGACTGGTGTTTGTCAAAGTGTAAAAGGGTGCTGCAATCTGTTTATCGAACCCCAATTAACCACTTTCCTCGTTTTGTACAACTTGCCACACGTTTTTAAAATTTTTACTGCGTATTATTCAATACGATGATATCAGTTATCAGGAAAATTCCGGATCGATCGCTGGATTGCTAGATGTTGATACTAGAAATGCCACAGCAGTCAAAATGACTGGTTCGACAATTTTCTAAAAGTGTCAACCCTCGTTTAGGGATTATGGTCCCAGATGGATTCATAATACCAAAAATGTGCTACATAACATGGAATTGCTTCTGTAAGAAAGTAATAAATCAGTAAATATAAAAATATTTTTTATATTTATATAAGTTTTTATGAATAAATTTATATAAATATTTTTATTACATATTTTTTAACGACCAGTCATTTTGACTTGTTTTGGTAGACGTAGCTTCGTGTTAACTATCAGTAGTTCTAGTGTTAATTACCTGACCTACTCTGGAAATATGTATTTTAGTGTCTTTCCACGGGATGCAAGGTATAAAATATTGTATAATTACAAACAGATATATAAAATATCAGGTATTAGGTTGTCCGAAAAGTTTCTTTCGTTTTATGAGGAAATGATAGACGCACGACGATTTTGTTTTATATTATTTTGTCGAATTACGTACGATCCATTTTGTTCTGTTGAGATAAACATCGCGACATTTCACAGACTTGATGTCACGTTAGTATGAAGGTGCACTCTTGTAAAAAACACGTTAGCGAAAGAAAGACACTTTGCGGACAATCTAATAAAAAGCCAGAAGTGTCAATAGGATGAACAATAGAAACTTTAGAATCTTTATTGGCCCATTTTACCATATTTAAATCTAGAAGAACCAGAGGCTACTGCAGCGTCTTTAATTTCTGCGTTACATGTTTCCTATCAGCGCATTTGTAATTATATTCCGGAACAATTACACCTAATTAAGTGACGAAGTTGTGTTCCTCAGAGCAAAGCTTTCTATAAAACCGGTTAATTCTCATTCGACGATAAATCAAAATATACGTAATGGGTCATTTTTTACAAATAACAATTCCATCACATTGTCAGTCTATCGTCTAACGATAAAAATCCAGAAACTATGACTTGGGTCGTTTTCTTTACGTGTGTCTGAATTTTGAAAAAAAAAAAAAAAAAGAAAAGAAAGAAACAGTCACAAAGAAACTGTGTTTAAGCGCGGTTTTTTTTACAATCGTTATATCCACACGAGTAAATGAATTCATTATTTCACAGCTCACGTGATAAACCATTTAACAAAATTGTCAGAGGCTGACTAGGATTTGTTGAATAAATCGATGGGAACTGGTTGTGTACGCGCGAGCGTAGCGAAAACGACGGTAAAGTGTTTCCGTTTTCTTTGTGGCCGCAACGCGACGCCGTGTTTCGCGCTATCGATCTGCTAAGTGACTTATTTCATAGCTGTACACGGGCTCTGACGTAAAAACCCTTTGCATGTCCGTCTGCGATGCACGATGTAGGAGTCGCGGTATGAATAAATGGCACGCAGCCCGACTTTATAGCATTCGAGCGCGCTGGCATCCATTAGTAACGAGGCTGCATGCAATTTGATTAAGCAGAACGCACCATCCAAAAAGAGTCATTTTTCCTGTTTCTAGAGCTTCTTTTACATCTTTTGCATCTTCACATTTTCGAAATATTCGTTCGACCCTTCTCCTTTGGTTTCGTCTTTCGTTCGATTCAAATTTTATTTGCCAAATATGTAATTGATCGAAGATCAATGATTATTTATTATACGCATATTGATGTACTTTAGTTGCACATAATAATTATATAAAATTATTGAGAATCATGGATCTTAATTGTCGAAATAAAAGTAAAGGAATACTAAGGTTACACTTGGAATTCATATTAAAATAATTTTAGATTTATTTAATAAACGATTTCCAGGATCTTCGATATACATTTGCACGCTGTCCACACACATACTTCCATACGCTCATACTCACATACGTGTATCACTACTACGCGGCTAATCTAATCTAGCACACAAAATTATATATATCTCAATAAAAATTGTTTTCATGGAGCACATGATATATTCATTTATTTGTCAGCTTAAAATGAAATGTAAATTAACCTTTAAACGCGACACTGCGAATATATTAAACGAAACAAAAATAAGTGATTTTAAGTAAGAGAAATGTAAGTTTATACGTAAAACATTTTAAATATGCGAAAAGTCAGATGTTTCAAAAACCGTGGGAACTTTCAGGCTGAACTGATGTGTACTTTACTTTATTATATTTTGATTATATCTTCTTTGTCATACATATTTAAAGCAGCGTATATTTATTACGAAGGTTGATGAACTTACGAGCGGTATTTAAATATAAATGAAAAGCGGATGGAATTTTTGAGCGGCAGCCTACAAGTTAGAACTAGAGTTCTATATAACAAAAATCTACTGGCTCTTATTCATCCCGATTCAAGATCGTGTGTAGTCAACGGAAGAGGTATAAGGCGAGTCGTAAATTCTTGGCAAAGTTTTGGAGAAATAGCTAGAAAAGGACTTCTACGCTACTCAGAATCGTATGAAATATCTTAACCCCAATACCATTACGTTCCCATTGCGGAATATATTTTTAAACTTTCAGTTCTGAGTTTACGTGGATCCTTTTGTCTTCATATCGAATAAATCGAAAGATTATTATAGCTTAAGTATATTGTCGGTTTGACAAAAGAGCAACACACATCAAAAAATTGCCACTGTTCAGATATCTTAAAAGCCAACTAAATTTTCTCAGATATCGAATATTAATCACGTACCTGTATAACAAAATTGAAAACTTCATGGAAAGCGGATCGTTATGACTTTGAAGAGGATACTATTATACTCAATAAAAATACATATCATCCATGGTTTCTGTCAGACACATAAAAGCTGTCTTTTTCATCATCACTGACGTTAAGCGGACTCCTCGTACATTGAAAAGGAATGATCACGAGTGAAAAATAGGTAGTATCAGGGGAATGATAAAAAATGTCCGATTCGGCCAGCCTGGCCTTTCGCTTCTTCCTCTAATTAAAGGCCTGAATATTGCCGTGACTGTCTGCGAAACATCTCGATCGGTTGGATTCGCGAGCAACGACGCTTGTAATTATTGTAAACGGTGTACGCGCTGTCGATGATTCGCATCTCGATCGCCTTTGACGTGTCCTTTGCACGCGAGCACTTTCACCTATCTACCAGGGTTCGTGCTTTACATGGAATATAACGGAGCGTTTTATATTTTTTAATGAGCTTATTTAATTTTTTAACCCGTTCTACGTTTCTATACAAGCAACTTTTAAAACACGAGTTCGCGATTATTATGTTTCGCGTTACATTTACATTTGAAAATACGATATTTAAGAACATCGAGCAGTGTCATAGGAGAAAATAGGGTAAAATTATTGGCGATTAATTGTAAAAAAAACTGTGTTTCATTATAGTAATAATCAAGCAATTTGCAAGCATTTGATAAGCACTGCACCGGAGCGAGCTGCTCCAGTTTCCCCCAAAATAAGGATCGAGATCCGCAATTTAAATTATGATCGTTCGTTGCTAATTTCCGTAATTCTACCCGTACCTTTCATCGACATCGGGGCGTTATAATCGCGCGTTATTACCGGCATCGCCGGCCTCTTTTCGTCCTCGTTCGGTTAATTAGAGTAATTGTAGTGGCCGCGTCAGGGTGAAAGTACTTCAGCGAATGTCTTCGCTTGTTTGACCTTTTTCCCCCGCAATGATCGTTCGTTCGATTCTTAAAGCTTCGCAGACATTCGCGGAACGCAAATTGAACACACATGCCATCAACCACGTGCCGTATTTGTTCGTTAAACGGAAGAATCAGAGAAATCGATGCTAATCTCCCCCATTTACGTTCATGTATCGCACGCAGTTTTAATTTCTAGCTTCCACCTTTAATATCATGAGCTCGCTTTACTTTTAAAAGGTTTGAATCTTTGATATTTCTATAATCGAATTGTTATTCTTCTAATTTATAACAGTTTTCTTTTGCTTTTCGTAGAAGTCTGTTCGATCGAAACTTTTTTCGAAAGGAGATCGTTGTTTGAATGTACCTTGCGATGTTTATTTTACGTTAATGAGGAACGTTGAAACAAAGTCTACAAATATGTACAGCATTTTATAGACATTGGGAAGATCGTGTTTTGCAATATATCATACACGAAGACGTATACATGAGACATAGTAGTTTCAGTGTTAATAGTCGTAGCATTAATTCCAGTAGGAATACTAATAGTATCGATTTAGCCAGAGTGTTCCAGCAAACAGGAATAAAACACGCAGCAAAACCTACTACGATACGTCGTGCTCTACATACGGTATTCAAACAATCGCATCGTCTTCAAGCAAATTCGCTTTTCGCATATATCGAGGGAAGCCATGGAGCAATATCTCCACCAAAGAACCAACCCTTTCCAGCTATTCCCTCAATTACACACCGAACATTCCTCTTTCACCAGAGTAATGTCTCAACGAAAACGCAAAGAAGCTTGCTTAATCCAAGCAGAACGCCAGAATTCATCTCCGTTCAACGATCCACCCCTTATTTTCCCCAATTCCACCAACAAACCACCTTTCCCCTCAGCTTTCCTCCAGGAAACATCGAGATTAGGGTAATCTCAAGGTCGATGGGGTTCGATTCGCCGAAAAATTCGTACAAGTATAGAAGGAAAGATAAAGAGAGAGAGAGAGAGAGAGAGAGAGAGAGAGAGAGCAGGGTTTTCCAGGTTTTGCCCGTCGGTCAGCCATTGCTGGCTCGCAACCACCCCAAAGCAGCCTGGCCGAGGTGGCTACCGAGGGTGGCTTCGCCTCCCTCCTCGCCTCAACCCCCTTCCGCTCTCTCGTCTCTCTGTTTAATGCAGTCCATTAGAGTGCATTTAGATCGAGGGATAGTTAAAGCGCGGACCAGGTACACGGCATTGTGCAGCGGCCGCCGCGTCACCATGGAAAATAGTGTGTTACACGTCGGGCGTCTACCCGCCCGTGTGTGTACTTAGAAATGACATTAGTCGCGTGATCGACCACTAGCTTTCACCTTTCTTTTCGTTTACTCCGTGTTACGTTTCGGTTTATGATCAGTTTACTGGATTTTGGATGTTCCTTTGATACGTGATATTTTATCGCGTTGATTAAATTAGGTTGTGGGTATAATGGATGTTTGGATGAGTGGAACATCTGAGAAACGAAATGCGTCCAATGCGGTTCATATCATAAGAATATATATACATATTTGTTTGTTCTAACGTATTCGTAAAAAACTGTATCTGATAGTCAAAGATATACGAGGAACGGCTCTTTTCCGCTTGAATTTTCTCGTTTTAAAAAATCTTTACGCGAAGTTGTCGCACGTGCGGTAGCTACGAATCTCCGGTTGCACAAATTTCAGAACATCGATCGGATTCCTAAATGAAGACACGAATAAGTTTTAGTTAATAATTAGTCCGTGTCATCCTCTCCGTTTAAAACCAATTTAACTCAGCTGCTGTTCTCTGGTCTGATGAAGATATCCGAAGAAACACAAACGTGAAGAAGAACTGCGAAGAACGCTAAATTTAAATCGAAAGCAAACACCGTTTCATTCCGCGTCATATCCACTGTGTAATTCATCGTCCATTTACCGATCGAATTCTCCAACGAAATAATTCCAAGAATCCAAGAATCGTAAAATTTTCTATAGCACAACGAAATGCGTGGTTCCGCGGAAGAAGCAAAGTCTATGGCTAACGAAGCTGGAAACGTCGGTCATAGCGTGGATGGTGTGCTCGTCGGAACATCATGTACGACAAGGGGATAGGGCCAGTCAGGCTTGGGAGCCTCGGCCATTGTATGCCGAAGGCCGTTATTCAGAGAAGCCGTCTCGATTTGAGAGCCGCGGCGATGCAGCTGGCATTTAGCAGGCATTCAATTAAATATTGATCCAGCTCCGTTTAGCGTCGGTAAACAATTATGCACGCTAATTAATGCCCCGCCGTTGTCGGCGCAATCAAACCGTATCGTCCTCGAGCGCGCCGAGCCAAATCCAACGATACCGCCGCGGCCGTGGATCATCGATCCCGCGGGGATGTATGGCGACGCGCGCCTCGCACTCTTCCCTCGTTTCTACGTAGCACGCGTACACAGAGAAGCGTGTGGCTGCACTCCTCGATCGGTCGATCCTAATTAAAAACTGCTATCGACGCCCAAGCGAAGCTGAGAACGTTGGCGAGCCTTCGTAACGAGTGCACCGTGCTTCTCGAAGGAATTTTCTTCGTCGCATTGTCGTTTTTAACTCGAGAGATTCTTTCGTTCGATCGATGGGAAATTTTCCACCTGGCCGAGTATAGCTCTTCCGGTTTGCACGTAGTTGCGGATATTTATGGAATAATATTTTTATTTCGCCAAGATTGTTTCTGTCGGAGTAATGTAACTATTGTTACGCAGCAAGGGACTATACCGGCTGCTAGCAGCGAAGGTTTCAGTGCTATTGGAATTGCCGTAGATATATCGCAGAAACATCTTTCGAGTGAGAACGATGTTAGCTTGTTTCTAGTCTGAATATTCTACTTGAAGGATCGACTAAACATAGAATTTGGTATCGATTGTTTTCTTTCTCGTATGTCTCGTTTTTCTATCTCATCGCACGGTGCTATACGACGTAAATGAAGAGCCGATAAATTCATATACCTATCAACTCTGGCCATCTGGATTTTAATAAATGTTACAATATGACGCTAAAATTAACAAACAGAATCTCTCGACCGTCGAGGTACGTATATGGAACGAAACCGCGACTCAACACGGCGTGCGATTACGCGAGGAAAATCTCTTTTCCCTTTTACCTGTAACAACACAGCGGCACGCGAACGTTGCGATCGCCGTTCTAATCTGGCTGAGCATCGACAAAGCTTCCCCTTCCTTCGAAGGCAGCGTAATTAAACAGGAAAAAGACGTGGCAGGAAAACGCGAACCGTGTCTATTGCTCGACAGATCGACAGCGGCTTTTCCCTACGAATTAATAGCCGAACCAGTAACCGTTCGACCCTATCATCCACCAACCACTCGAGGTACCCTCGCCGCGAGAATTAGCGATCGTCGAGTCGTTCTCGCTCGATTCGTTCTCCATCGGCGCCAGGCTTCTTCGTTTATTCGTTTGTGTTTTGTTTCCGGTTCACTTGGACACAAACTGTTTGTTTTTCGTGACAGGATGGATCAATACTCGTTTTCTAGGGGACGAAGAGGGGGGGGGAGGGGCAGTTTATACGATATAAGAAATTTATTCGTGGGAGGAGAATTATTAATCGTATTTCTTGTTGAGTGTGGAATAGAAGCTTATAGTGTAATATTGGGATGCTTTTAGGGTTTCCTCGCACGATAATTTAGTATAATAGTAACGAGTTCACCGATATGAATGATAAATGGCAAATAAATTCTACGTTTCTCGCTCATAGTTAAAATTATACTATTTCGTTTCGATGTGAAATTTTCTTTTATTTAACTCTTTTCATTAATCCTTTATTATATTCTACCAAGTAATTCTCTCTTAAGTTTATTACATGTCTCTTCTCTATCGATGTGATTATTATTCCATCGAGTTGCGAATAAGTTTTTTAACAAATCCAAATTCTCTGGCAGCAGAATCCCTAAAATATACCAGCACCGAATTTACAATAAAGCTACGCCCCATACGATTCATTTTCTCTGCGGTAACCAAAACCTCGTCCGGCAAGAAAATCAGCCGCCTGTTCATAGACTTTCTCTCCCTTACGCTAGAAGCAATACATTTCACCGGAAGATTCGACCATGCCATTCAGGCAGCCTCCTTTGCATCGCGCGAGCGCGAGCTCGTTTAACCCTTTAAACCCGGCTATTCCATGCACGTTGCGCGTCGATTCGTTAGCCACTTTGAAGCCGGATTCCCTTGAAAACACGAAACATCCCGGAAACTGCAACCCTTGCTAAACCTCCTTTTTAACGGCGCCGATTCACGAAGAACCATCCACCATAGGGGCGAGTAAAAGTAACGGGAGTTAAAACAGAGAAGATGAGATCGGGGAGGAAGAGCCGTGCGAGACTTTTAGGGAAGGAGGAAATGCGAGGAGAGAAAGTACGGGAGAAAGGGAAAGCTGCGAGAGGGACGAGGAAGCTCGTTCGTTTCGTTCCTCCACCAGCTTCTTAGCTCGCTGGCCACTCGAAGGAACGGCGCAACAGGGGTGCGAACGAGACTCGCCTTCGGTCGTTCGCTCTTATTTCAGCCATTGTGGCACATAAACGCGACCACAATCTCGGTATAACGCTAGTAACTCGTTCGAAGGGGGTTAATCACCGAGTACACTGTCGGCTACAAGTTTTGGAACATCCGTTCGAAAAATCAAACATTCATCGTTAGACTGCGTTAGACAAAGCAGTGGAACCTAAGCGCAGAGTTTTGTCCATCTAACATGTTAAAAAAAAAAAATCATATTTCCCATCTTTTGTATGCTTTTACATATACGAAATTGTACATATGCATCGGGCGAGAGCAGAATAAAAAGAGTTTATTTCATTTAACCTAGTTTATATATTACAAAAAACAAGTGGTCGCTATCGTACTTATTTTGCAGAGGCAAAATATGTATAGCGATCGCGGGGTTGGCGATATGGGCACCTGTGCAGATCCGTAGTTCGGTTGGCCGCCGGCTGGTGGCGCACTCTTCGCGGGCTCGAGGGTTGATTTAAAATTGATTTATGCAAATTGGCGCTGCACGAGCAATTAACAATTCCTTGTAGACCGGCTCGAGTATAGCTTTTCGAGGGTGTGGAAGGGCGGCTGAGACGGTAGGTGAGGATGGGTAGACGGTTGCGCGGAGGAAGGAAGGGTAGTGTTGGAGGGGAGCAGAGTGATAGAGGACAAGGAGAACGGAAGGGGGAGGGAAGGTTTGGTAAGGCACCGAGCCAGAACTCGAGCTTCGAGGAGGTCGGCAAAGCGCGAGAGGGTGAACGGTAGAGGAACATGCGAACGAAAGGGGTAGAAGAAGAGGAGGAAGTGGAGGAAGAAGGGGCGGAGGAGGGTGAGTAAGAGAGGTACCAGAAGGAAGGGAAACGGAGACGTAGGGGAGAGTATAGAGCAAGGGAAAAGGGGTAGCTGCGCATAGCCGAGCTGATGAAGGACGAAACACAGAGAATGCGCGATGCTCCGAGAAAATGGAATTAATTTGCTAGGATTAAATCCGCCTAGCGCCGCTACAGAACGCTGAATGTTTCTCGCGTACGTGTGCGGACTTATTTCAAGAGCACACGCGGGGAGAGATACTCGAATGTGCTTTGCACCTTCCACCGGCTCTGCCTTCTCGTCCCTTCTTTCTCTTTCTCCGCGTTTCTCCACTCTCTTTCCCTTCGCCCTGGCTGCGCCTCTTATGCTTCAGGGCTGCAGCTCAAGAAAGCGCTACGCAGGAAACGCGCCAGGGATAAAGCGTATCTTTTTCAAACATTAATTTAATATGGAAAACCATGGTGGAAAAAGCATAGCTGCGTTAACGTACACCGCGGATAGTTTAAATCGAATTTCGTGGTTTATGAACGCGGCTATCGTTAGGCTTGGCCAGCGTGCACGGTCGCTCCGATCGATCGCACATTTATTTCGTATAATATAACAATTCGATTTCAGTTTTCGAAATTGCACCGCTTGTACGTATACGTGCAACGTTTGGAACGATGCGTTCTCGATTGTAGAGTTGTTTTATCGCTTGCAACATCGTTGGAGAAACGCGTGATATTCGTGGATATCTTTTATATAAATTTAATTCTACTCGATATCTTCTGTTTTATTCGATTGTTTCACAGTTTTACCGTTATTTTCGATTATATAAGATGAAAAGTTCAAGGTCGTTTTTTTTTATCAAAGTAATTTTCTCCGAAGAGAAGTATTTTTTTCCAAAAGATATTTAAAATTGCTATTTTCAATCAACCACTCTACGAACGTAAAGGCTGCCATTGTGACAGCAGTCCATGAAAATCTTGGACAGGAAAATCAGAGAAAACGCTGGTTCTGAGTAGCGAGAAACGGCGAAACGAGGGGTATCTTTTTCAAACATTAATTTAGCACGCAAAAACGGGGAAACAAGACAGACGGGCGGAGGCATTAAGCTTGTTACACGGTTTATTAACGAAACGGGTATTAGTTTCACGAAGGAGACGTTGAATTTCTTTCCCCGGGCATTTTCCGCCCTCAGAACGAGATTGTTAAACGAATAGCGAAACCTTTTAACCGGAATTGAATTTCCACCCTCCTTAGAAACTCGTTTCTTGACGATTTGAATTTTAATCGAATCGAATCAGATGGCCATCAAACAGGTGTCAAAACTGAAAAATCCTGACGAGGCCCGAACATTCGCCTATTTTAACCGTCTGCACCCTTAAACTTTTCTGCTCCGATGCTACCTGCGACGCTGATCGCCAGCTTGCTGTTAGCTTGCTTCATGCTTGCACGCTCGCGTCGCGACATTATTCTACCCTAAAAGAATCCTACTCGAAACAAGCTCGCCGTTTCCCTACAAAAATTCCTCTCTTTCGTAGTTAATATAAAGTCGATAGCTCCAAACGTGTTCTGCTTCGTTTTTGATATACGCGAATTAAGAAATGTCACTTTGTAACATGAAAACGCAATATTTTCGGAACCATCTTCAAAAATTTCAAATTGTCAACTTTTTCGATACGGTTCACGCGAATTCGCGTGTAATTAACGTCAGAAGATCTGGGCAAGTAAGCTGGAACATTCCGACAACAACCGAAACAACCAATAACGCGCTCGAAATCCAAAGAAATCACAAATACGTCAAATCTCGATAATTATACGTTCCAAATACCTACCTTTCTTTGTATATTAATCCTCCAAACATCGCTCTTCGTTGCGCAAAAAGATTATCCTTGTACGGTCCATCTCGAGAATAAAGACACGAAGATCGAGGGTGGACGAAGAAAGGACAATGTTGTAATCGAAAATTCTAGCGGCGGGCCTTGCGAGCATCTATCGCGGAAAGGTTTATACGCGGCCCGGAAACGGGGAACGTTGGCAAACGTCTCCGGTGAGTATTTCGCAATAACAGCAGAGACGTCGTGGGGCCGAGCGCACACGGCGATCCTCCACCTTGCACGTACACGCGGTCGTAACAACCGGCTTCCTTCGACAATTTTGTCTGCAGGGATACTAATTTTGTAACGTCTTTGTCTAATCATCCTAAAGGTCTCGCGGTGTGCGCAAGTGTCTGTGTGTATTCCCCTTTTCCACCCATACCAAACAAAAGGAGACAGTCAGAGAGACAGACGGACGGAACAGTGCTAAGAGAGAGGGTACACCGTGGTGGAGAGATCGAGGGACGCAAGGGAAAGACGTTGGATTCATGGTAGAAGAGGGCTGCCCGAAACGGAGGGAAGATGTGCAACTAGCGAGAGAGCCCCGGTATAATTAAAACAGTGCCGAGGAGAGTCTACGAGAGGAGACAGACACCGTGCTGATTTCATTAAACGTCTTACCTCAACACAGACCCGGGTCTACGCGCGTTCGGCCCGCACCATCCCCTCAAGCTTCGCAGTATCGTTTTCCGTCTGCTGTTTGCGCGGGAAAGATCGTACGTAACGACGACAACGCGCGATTTTCAAGG
Source organism: Bombus fervidus (assembly GCF_041682495.2). NCBI lineage: Eukaryota > Metazoa > Arthropoda > Insecta > Hymenoptera > Apidae > Bombus > Bombus fervidus. The sequence continues at coordinate 8,948,489 of NC_091532.1, forward strand.
ATGGTGAACAAAAATCTCATGGAACACGGTTTCCTTAAATCTTTTCGAGGTGTATGTGTTCTTCATTCCTGAAATACATTGGGTAAAAGTTATTGTATTATACAATCATTTTTATTTTAGTTATCGCTAAAATATGGGCGATATCTCTGTTAGTCATGTGTCTTGACGCTTCTCTGGTACAAATAAATTGTTTGAAGCAGAATTACGTCTGCCAATTGTCTGAACAATCTACTTTTTGTTGTTTTTGTGATTGAATTGATTGACAACAATACGTGCAGGAGTAATTTTTGAGTCTTTTTTAAGTTATGATATTGTTACGTATATTTTCTTTGACGACATAATCCATTTCTTTTATTACACTTTGAATATTGCCTCTGACTATTCGTAACACGTGAAAGATTGAAATTTCGTATTGAGTGCGTGCTATATGGCCTCCATCTTTCGAGCTTCATGGTTCATGACCGGTCTACAAATCACTGATTTATGCGGTGTTCGACATATTGGTGATTAATCGCGCGACGATAATTCACGTTTCGAACAGAACGATCTCGTCATTGCCAACATCGATGCATCGCGTACGTTTCAATCGTTCTTCTCCTTTCTTTTGCTCATCCTATAATACTCGAAGGCACATGGAGCGTTATTCGTATGAAGTATTTTGTTTCAGCCCTTGTGCTCAGTCCACATTTAATTATTTAATCGATCAAAGCCATTGAGTTAAAATGGTAAAAGGAGAGACGTTGAAAAAGAGTTTGGAGAATGGAGAAAATAAAGAAAAGAATAGAAAGATGAGAATGTTCTTCTTTTGTGGATAGGTAAAAATAATGATAATATAATCATTTCACATTATACATTCTGTAATTTTCATCCTCTCTCTGTTCGAGATGATACGAATCTCAGAAATTTATCTAAAAGGTACCCAAACACTCAAGTTATTCAAACTTCACCTACATCAAACTACGTTACTCAAACTATTTAACGCATTCACTGCTATTAAAATATGGCTATCTCTCATTCTGACCAATTCGTCAGAACTTTAGCTCATTGCGAAACGCGTCCGATGTAATCATAGCTTTAAGCACTGGCGATATCATGCTACCGCGCTTCAAACTTCGGACGTAAACTTTTTTGCATTTTCGTCTCTTCATCGAAGATCGTAACAGGAACGATTCTCTTAGTGGAAGTTCACCAGACCACATCCTGTTTGGGATAGCTGCCGACCCTCCAGCTACATTCTTTCTGTTCCCCGTCCGGTTTCGGGAGCAACGAGATCAGCAACGTCGTCGTCGTCGTCGTCGACTCCACCAATAAAAGTGTACAAAGCCAACGCCTTGTATTTCCTTTCTCTGAACGAATCTTGACTCTCCGGGGGTCACCAGGAATGTAATATGGGACCAATTACTCGTGGTACCTAACCTGACCCGCACCTACCATTCCGACAACACGCTATATCGCGTACCCGAGACAGGCTCCAATTTTTCGTGTGATTGTGTCGAGCGATTTCGTTTCTTCCGATGAGACATCTCAGCTTTCCCCTTTCGATGCTTCCAATAATTTCGTTGAAATTTCCAAGAATTTCTTGTTTGGTTCAGAGATATTGTAACGTTGAATCGTAACTATTATATAGTTTTGAGTATAGTTAGGAAGGGAAGATGTAAGATGAAAATTTATGGTATAGCTTTGTTACGTCCGGTGACTCTCTATACAAACCAGGCCGTACTACCATGGTAAATTAACTGGTTAATTTACCATTAACCTGGTAAATGAACCAATTGACAGCAAAGTCTATTTCCTTCACTCTCCTAACGAAAACTTGTCCTTAATGAATCAGCTTATCTCGTATCCTTAGACCCACCCATCACAAGTTTTCCTCCGCAGCATCATCTTCACAGAAAGTTCAGTTGTTCTACATTTTTTGACCCGTCGCAATATAAATTTACGTTGCGTACTCTGCACAGTAACTTTGTCTATCAATCGAGATCTTAATTATTCTCTATCAACTTATATCTATCTAGTCTACAAGTTGTTGGAATAAACTATAATTTGTAATCTGTTAACTCAGTGTATATTCAATTCAACCGTCTCTATTATTCTAACCGATATAGGGGATCGATCAGTTCGTGGCGTAGATTGTCTAATTGTAACGGGAATTTACGACTTCCGTTGACGTGCTTCCGATCGCGTCTCTCCCCGATCGGTCGAAATAAGCTTACAATGATTTGTGAAGAAGTAAAGTAGCGATTTGTTTAATAAGACAGTTTACATCGAACATATTCGCTTATTTCTTTTAATTTCAAGTAAGAAAATGTACTATCCACCTATGGAAGAAACTAGTATTTGTTAAAAAGTCGTAATAAACGTTTTAAATCATCGTGTCCGAAAATAAGTGATTTTGAGAAAAATTCATGACGCGTTCTTCCTCGTACGTTGCATATTGGATCCCGTGCTGGTCTGGATTTATTGTATCCTGAAAGATTTCTCTGAATTGTCCACGCGCACCTCTTTCACCGATACTTCTCGCTAGCAGCCTGTTCCCACCCTCGTGATTCCCAGGCTTCGTAGGAGTTGCGTAGCGAAAAGATTGCATGACTCAGGAATCATGGGTACATCCAACTTTGATATTGAATTCTTCATGCATTCTTCTTCGTTAAATTTGAATTCTTCGAGTCCTCTTTTGTTCGACGATGCTTTTCTTCCTAAAGAGTACAATTCGTACTCATTCCCTTCCCTTGTTCTAATCTACAAAGCTATTTGATCTTTTACTGTTTGTGTGTCTTATATTAATTTTCTTACGCGTATACATATATCATATACGCTTGTTGTTTTTTACTTTAACAATCGGAATGGCCAAGATAAGTCGCTCGTAATTCCAACGTCAATATTTACGCGCAGCTGTAACGCGAAATTCATAAAAATTCTTTCACCGTTTCAACTTCCATCTGTGGAAGTTTTTGTATAATTTCATGTTGTAATTGCGAGTTTTGGATTGTTAAATTCCTTGGCTAACGACTTCGTTATCTGTAACGAGATAGGAGACGTCTTTATTGGAAACTTTCACAATAAAAATATTCTTCTTCGCGCGATCATAAAGTACGCTTCTTTGCAACTTTTCTCCCTCTCTATTCGTAGTTTTTTTTTTTTTTCTAAATGTAGATATATTCATTTGTAATATCAGTCGCGATACGATAACTACGGATTTATTAAATAATTCGAACGATAGTCGAACGATACAGTCGTTACTATATCAAATCTCCTATTGCCTGGTATCCTACACTCGAAATTTCACACACAAGTACGTGTTCCATCAAACGCGGAATGTTAACCTCACGCGAACCACAAACTAACGCACGTATCTCATCAATTAATTTTTTTACCCATTTCGCTTCTTTTTTTACGTGTTTTGTATGACAGTTACCAGTGACCGACTTATCGTTAGAAACCCGATGCCAAATCGCTCTCGTCGGATAATCGAGGCAACCGCATGGTCGCACGAAGGCCATCGCGGGCACACGGTTTTTCTAGTTGTTTGTCTTGCATTTACAACGTAGTCGCGCAAAATGCATTAAAATTTATATCCTCCGGGATGAAATGTAGTCGCGATCCTGCGACTACACGTGCACGGTCTGTCCACCTGTATTACAGCCACTCGATCGTGAGCCAATGGTGGAATGGAAAAAATGTTTCGGATAAAAGTTGCATGATTTAAAGCTTCCAATCCCCCTTGCCCGCTCTCCATCACCCTTTTACCCTCCCTCTTTCCCTACATTTCTCCCCTCCTCTCTTTCTCTCTGCCCCTTTTTTTTCTACGCAAATTCGCTTTCGACCGAAGTTCCGACGTGAAATATTATTTTTTTAACAGGCCTCTATGTAGCTCGTTTCCCGAAACGGGAGGCGGAGAGAGAAAACGAGAGAAAGAGAAGGAGGCCATGCGCACGCTGTAAATAAGATTTACTGGAATCCGATGACGTACGATTACGTAACCGTTTCGATAACTAAATTGTAAGTTACGAGCGCGATGTGTCTTGATTCGACTTAGAGAATCGCCCTCGGACCGGCGGCATTTGTCACCAACCGATATTCACTCTCTTCCGCGCGAGCTTCGCCAGCAAATTTATTGCGCCAAAGACGATACTGCTCGTATGCGCGTATAATCGGATAAAAACGCACCGGACAGGGAACAAAAAGGCCGCGAGATCCGTGTGAAACGCGCCCTATTGTTTCTCTACGATTGAAATCGATCTACGAATCCTCGTGAATTGTTTCGAACGAACAACCCCTTCTTCGATCTCCCCTCTTCGAACAAAGGAAAATCAACGAATAAAGCTGACTTGACTGACTCACAATGGACCACAAAAAGACTGCCGATGTCTTCCACGCAGAGAAAATAGAGCAGTATACTCGATGTTCGTTCGTTTCAGTGTCTAAGCAACAGATTATTTACATGACAGTCGTGTGGTCGTCAACGTCGTCGTTCTCGAAGTGTTTCGAAGGGGTAAGGCTGAGTTCGGTTGACACATGGCGAGCCTGGACGCCCAGGAATGTGTTAATGAGATCATTTAGTTGCCCCTATCTTCTTCCTTTATACTCTTTAGTCTGTCTTCCCCTTTACATCGGGCTCCGGGACCAGCTTGTGCTACCAGCTTGATTTACGCTGCCTTTCTTTCCCTCTCTTCGCTATTCCTCGTTTATTTTCTTTTTTGATGCGTAAGATTCGGAGCTTAGGTATCATAAAATGGAAGTTATGCGCAGTTTCCGAACTAATCCTATTCCTCCTCTATGTCTCTTTTTTTGTGAAACTATACTATAAAAACGTATTGATATAAGGAGAATTTATAATCAGAGTTGTTTAAAATCAATTTATTTCTTCTTTCGATGCTTGCGATACCCAATTAAATCCTATTCCTATTTTTACTTTTCATGCTCTATTCATCCTCGATATTTCTTTGAACATTTAATCGATAATACCGAGAAGGAACTAATTTATGGCACCCCAAATGTCTGCCGCTTTTTCTTTATAGATTAAAAAACAGCCTAAGTTACAGCTTAAAATATTAACTGGTGTGTTTGAAGTTTCACGTTTTCCTACATACAAGCTGTTTTCTTTATCTCGAAAAACCGAGATATCTCGTAAATGATTGGTCCTATCAAAAAAAAAAAAAAAAAAAAATGTGTTCACAGAAATTGTTCGCACCATCATACAGTGCCAATTATTTTTTTGCAGCTGGATTAGTGGGCGAGATTTTAAGGTGAAAAATTATTAACCTATTTATGTTGAAAAACTACCAGTTTAACAGATATTTTAACTTGAATCTGCTAACTATAAATTTTATTAACATTTTTTTGATAAGATCAATCGCTTACGAGATATTTCGATTTGTCGAAATAAAAGAAATACTTTGCATATATTTGCTCATTTTTTCTTCTTTACTATTTTGTGATTATACTTTTTAACGAAACGAACTGAAAGCTAAGTCGATGATTTCGACGTCATAATGAGAATAGGTTTGGTACGGCCGCGTAAACGTACACACGTATGAATTAGCGTCACGTAGAGGCGATATTAATGTTAGGCGGTGTGGGATAATTATATTGTCTATTCTTCCGGCGGCCAGCCGACGTCGCTGTTAGTTTTCCCCGATAAGATAAGCCGAAGTTAGAGTGCATAGAGCCGGAGGATTTTAATTAACGCGCCTTCCATATTATATATCGCGACGACGCTTAGACCGGGCCGGCGTATAATGGCAGCCCGCTTGAGAAATTAATTGGCCCTGCCGCATAATGTAACGACAAATCTAGCACGCTGTAATTGCGTCCTCTGCCCCCTCCGCTAAATTACCGTACCGCGATTCACTTTTCCTCGATGAAAGCGTGCTCCGCTTCGATCCTCCGTCACAATCGTTGCGTCATATCAATTGAATTATAATTACGACTGAAATTGTATCGGAGAAAAAATGATTCTGACTAATCATCAGACTGATGCGTACAGCGTGTATTGAATATTAAGATGCGCTGTATTAATGTGTTAAATAAAATTGCTAGAATTTTATTAGCCAACATGAATTATCTGAATGTTTGGTTTGTAAGAAGCTTGTGTAACTGTTCGTTACGAAGAATACGGAATACTAGGTTGTAGATAATTAGCTAAAGTTGAAGTAATGATCGTTTTCCGGAAATTAGTAATTTTCAAGCGCCATTGCAATTTATCCACTTTCACCGCTTAACACTTTCGCTATTAATGATGCATACATATATGTATGTATTACGTATGTATTAGCTTTGCAGTTATCTGTTGGTTATGCAACTATTGCATTTTTGTTTCTATGCGTTTCGATAAAATATCTTAGAGAAACAAGGAAAGTAGCGAAAATATGATATGATGGAAGAAACGTCATTGAAAGAAATAAGATTCTAATGAAAAAACGTATAATTACACGGACGATTCAATCGACTTTCTACCAATGAATTAATTTGAAAACTTTTCGTATTTTTAAAGATATTCAGAGATGAATGGAGGATGCAACTGTTTGTCCAGTAAATCGATGGTAAAGCGTTATTAGCCATGTCCAATTCCACGTAGAACGCGTGTCCACGTAAAAGCGAAACACTTATAAATTTTCCTTACGATGGCGCCATTAACGAAGAGTTCTTAATGAATTTCTCAGCGGGCAATCTCGAGGACCAGTTAAAGAGTGCGTCGAACCTTTCGTCGATGCTCTGATTTACGCCCAGCGATCTCTGAACTTCGACTGACGCGTGGAATAAAATCTTCCTCACCCTCCTCTCTCAATCTCCTCTCGTCCGTTCTTCAACCGCCTCCTCCTCCTCCTCCTTCTCCAATAACGTTCTTTATACGAAGCCAGCATAAATAATCCTCGCAAATTTATAATGACAATTACCATAAAAATCGTCACACAATAAAATATTCGGAGAAATTTACGACGTTGGTCGGAAACAGGATTTTCTGAACGCACGAGTCACGAAAAGGGGAGGCTAGACCTTGTTCCTTCGTCGTCCGCTTCGTAACCCTCATCTGCCCTGTTCCACGTCCTCCCCCGACGTCCTTTACCCGCGTCTCGTGCAACTTTACAGCCAATTATTCTATGCGTACGTTTATTGTGCCCGTGCCTCGTCCGTGGAAGATTCTCGTTCGCCGTTGACCGAAAGTGGTTTTCTTGTCCACAAATACGTTTGTCAACAGGATTCAGCATATTTGCCAGTATGTTGTTATCGTAATCTCTATTATGCTTATTTAGTTAAAATCGCACTGAATGTTATTTATATCGTCATCGAGTATTAATTTTATGTTACGCGTATCTTCCCTTCCTTTAACACGTTAATCGCGTTACTATATTTTTCGGAACGATTTGCAATTAGATAACATAGGGAGAAAAAAGTGTGCAAACACAATAGGAAATAAATTTAAAGGGGAAAATTGAAAAATGTGTAGAAGATAAAAATGTAAAAAGACTTGAAACTTACGCAACGATTAAACGGTTAATATTAATATTCGGTAGAGTTTCGATGGAATATGTTTCTATGGCGGAACGCGTGATTACATTTGCAAATTGCAACATTTACCGAAACCGAAACGCAGCGTGGGAACGTATCGAGGCACGTGAAACGACGTTCCAAATAAGCGGGCACGATGGTATTTCAAATAATAAACGAAACAGAAATAATGTTTTCAATTTTTATCTCCGAATCGGTGAGCATCGATGGGAAGCGCGATCCGCGCTCGTGCTCGCGTACACTAGCCCCTCGGACGCATCGAGTAATTTATAAAAATACGGGAAAAAGTGGAATGTAAATTTCCGGGATGCGTTTTGCATGAAATGAGCCGCCTCATAAATATTGGAATTTTATTCAGTAGCTGCATTTCGGAAACCGGACGGTCCGACGCTCGTTATGGATCGCCCCTTTTCACTGGATTGCCAAGCATCTGTTGTATTTCGCCTTTTTGCTTCGTGAAACGTGTTCATTGTACCGAGCTTGTTTAATAGAATGAACTGTGCGAACTTTCAACCGGAAATCTATCGATTGTACGAGGCTTGTTTAACGGAATAAGCGCAAATTTCAAACGTATGGTTGTTCTATTCCTGAACTTTCCCGAACTTCATACCGTTTAATTTTCTTTGTTTGATCGATTTGAACATAACTCTAGAATAGAACGCCGAAAATAAGACGCTCCATAAATTTATGGAAATGACAAGCGATATCGAATCTCAAAATTAGAATTTCTTTTCGTTTTATAATGGCGCCGTCACAAACCTAATCGCAACAAGTTCTACGTTTTACGACTGCATAATAATTATATAATAATACATCTGAGAGCGTCATGTGTGCGAATTTGCGTCGATTTTCTTTACAGTTATCACGAAATGTCGAGCGCTGTCGCCAGCATCGCGTTACGTCTGCGAGATCGTTGCCATGCAAAATGAACGATACTAAACCGGGAAATACGACGGTTAGGTGCAACGCGTGACGGAAAAGCAGCGTTTTTAAAGAAACATACTCTAAAATGAAATGACGCCTCCAGGGTCAACCTCGTCACAGTCCACCCGCATCACACGCGTTTACGATGATCCTGAGTCTTTATATAAAGTGGAGCCTCGAGAAATTCTCGCAGACGTTCGTTCCTCGTAGTCAGTTTTCCAAACGACTTCATGCCACGTACAAACTTTTTATATACAAGTTAAAAAGAGCTAGAAAAATGTTGGTAAAAATGTATCTTCTCCTTGAATAATTTTCTTATCGTCAATTTACTTATTTGCTTGCTTATTATATATTAACCCGATTATTATGGTATTCTTAATTTGTTAAATATGTGTAATATTCTTATTGTTACGGAGAAATTTTGTTTCTTTCTATTTGAAGGGTACAGATTAAAAATACAAGTCGTATTAGTCGTTTTTTAATAGAAGAATAATTTCAAAATTTAACATAGATTTATATCTTCGAAATTATTAATTTATTATTATTCTCTTTTTCGATTCTTTCATAAAGGCTACTTCTTTCCAGTTACCGAAGTGACATAAAAGTGAAAAAATTAACAGAAACTTGTCATGGCTTTTCCATTCGGTGTTCGTGTACTTCGCTTTATTTTGCTCGTAGAGCTTTTAAATTCATAGGAAATCTCATTCGTTGATCATTCTTCCGCATTGAACGGCGAAAGCAGCACGATCGGAAGAAGGGAAAATAAGATCGGATAACGGTACGCGATACGGTCGCGATAACCAGCCGTGCTAGACCTGACAGAGACATAATTGAACGTAATTTTTTTTAGGCTCTGAGATTGCACGTAAGGTACAGTCGAACACCGCTCGGCGATTAATCAGCCGCGTGACTTGCATTTTCGATTTTAATTAGAACGCTTCCGCGGCGTATCGGCCTGCTCCATAAATAATACTCGTCTTTTTTGCCGTTCGCTTCACCGCGATAATCAAATTCTGATAAATTCTAGAACGAAGTCTCCGGCAAAAAAAGGAATATTATCGGACGTTACGCGTAAACCATCAATCTCGACACCTTTTCCTTCTTTCGTTGACCATAAGTTTCACTCAACTGATTTTATTCGGATACTTTCATCGTGCCTATGTAGTTCATAAGTCTTTAGACGCTTCGAAGATATCAAAAATATTTAAATGTTCGAATATATTAGAATGTAGGATATGTTTAGAATAAAAATGAAAATATTTTATAATTTACTAGGTATATTCATAGCTATTTACTCCAGGATCTCAATTACGTTCAATGAAGTCGTTTAATTTAAAATACTCCAGGTATTCGTTTTAAACGACTTTTCAAGTTTCTCGTTTCCCGAAACTCAAAGAATAACGATATGTAGAAAAATATGTTTTCCTTTGAGACCAATAATTCTAATCGGAAATGGTTGACTAATTACTTCTAATGGAAGACTAAGTTTACTATATCTTAAAATATTAGGTCGTCCGAAAAGTTTCTTTCGTTTTATAAGGAAATAATCGATGCATAACATTTTCCGTTTCATATTATTTTATCGAATTACGTATGACCCATTTTATTCTATCAAGATAAAGATCGCAATGTTCGACAGATTAGGTTTCATGTTTGTATAAAGATGTGTCGTTGTAAAAGACGTGTCTGTAAGAGAAAGACACTTTTCGGACAACCTAATAGATACAAGGAAAAATCATAATCGAGATACAACTATACTACTACAAGTCTATATTTATGAAAAGAAAGTCGTAAATGAAACAGTTGCCATTTGAAACATGGAAAGTTCGCGTTAAATCGAACATTATCGATGACGATGAGAAGAAATAAACGGCCATGGAGGACAAAATCGAGCGAGACCTAGGTAGATTTCATCATCCTTTACTTCCGGCGCGGCTCACCGCGATCGCAACAACATACTGGCACAGGGAGGTTACGCAGTATTGCTGGCGTGTAAAGGTGGAACGTTCCACGTCTTGAGATGCGCATACATTACGTACACGCGAGCCCTCGTATAGAGGGCCCCGCTGCTGAAAATTACAATTTAAATGGCCGCCGTCCGTTCCCTCGTGCTCGCTTATCTCCTTGTTTTCATCTAAACATCTCATTTTTATGCGCCATTCAAATTCCACGTCCCTTCTTTTCACCCCGCCGACTGGACTCTCGGTCACGCGATACCACGTCGTTGTCACTTTGCGAAACTTTTTCGCTACCTCGCCTCCGTCGCTCGTCTTTTCCCTGTCGATGCTTTGCAAAACGAAGAACGCGATCACGAACGGTATGGCACGTTCCTTTCGATGGAAGAATTTGGAAAATTTGGCCAGGACTCAGCGAGCGCAACTTGCTCAAATCCTTTCGAGGAAAAGCTAGAGGCTCTTAAAAGACTATTAAAAATTGCCACTGGGAGGTCGATGGTGTATATTGGGTTGGCAACTAAGTGGTTGCGGATTTTGTCAATATCACCTAATGACAAAATGCGCAATCACTTAGTTGCCAACCCAATAGTTTTCGTACTAGAATGTAAGAAATTTCGATAGTAAAGGAAGTAAAGAAAGAATTGATATAGAGATAGATAAAGAAAAGAGAGATTGCTCATTCTGAATTCTTCTTCGTTTTAATATCCATGGTTTAATAACATTTAAGCAAGCAAGATTACTATAAATTGCTATCTTGTCAATCTTCCTGCTGACAGTATCGCTTTCTCATAAGGAGTCTAGTTAAAAGTATCGATACCAAGGTGATGAAAAATCAGCATACCAATTTATCATTAGCCTAAAAGGAAAAAGATAAGATGTAAGAAAAACACTTTGGCGTCGTAAAGAATTCCTTTGAAAGTGGCATGGGGCGAGAATAGCAGAGGTGAAAAGACGAATGCCGGCTATTAAAGCGGTACATGATAATAGAAAGCCGTGTTAGCCGCGAGACATAACTTCACGCTGGCATATCAATTGATCAGAATGTACAGCAGAAAGGGTAGAGGATATTAAAACCGTGCTTCGTTCCATCGTCCGATTTTATTGCCCAGCGATATCGATAAGCTTCGTTATTAATTATTGCTAACTATCTCTAATCGACGTATTGGGTTATCGGGTATCGGGACTTCAATAAAGCTACAATTTGATAACGTTAGAACGCAGTGTGATTCACGTCAATAAAACTAATTGCTCGACGTTACGCGTTACTCGTAAGATCGCGTGCCAGCCGGTTATATATCACGCGTAATTATCTGAAAAATTACAGTTCCGGGAGACAAGTGACTGTGACGCTTTGCGATGAATTTCAGTTGCGCAGCGTGATCTAGAAAAAATACAATATAAAGGGGTAACACATTTTCGAATTGAAATTCTACAGATTCGCTCGCTTAGTAGTCAAATAGTGTTATAGGTGATAAGAAGTTTCATGATTACAGAATATAGGATATTAGTTAAACGATTGAATAAATTGAACTATTGAAGGTCAAATAATCAAATAATTCTTAGATATAACATTTATACGATATTATTAAAAAATTAAATAAAGTAAGATTATTTCATTTTGTCAAGGCTTATAGACAACTTACAGATAAATAATAATTTGGGAATGAAAGAGTTTTTCTTCGTCACTTTCGTGGATTTGAGCTTTGAAGAGACTTTCGGCAATCAAATTGTCTCTTAATCTTGTTAAATTTTTGTTAGGATGTTAGAGTTAGTAGATTTTGAAGAATCTTTGTCTGTACCGTAAATTGTGCAAGTAATAGTATAACAAATTAACTGAAGTAAACTATCGTTCAATTTTTCTCTGGCGATCGCAACAAACGCGCGTAATTATCCGCGAAATCACAGCTTTCCACTATGAAAGCACTTGTTTCTGTAGCGGTAATTGGCAGCGAATAGATATCCGTGGCTGGATCGATCGATCGAACGTCGCGGAATGCGCACCGGCCCGCTCGAGAAACGAGTACACTTTCTTTTTCACGAAGCCGCGTTCCAGTTCGAAGCGGCCCGTGGAAATCGGCTGATCGAGCCGACAATAATGGATTTAGGAAACGCGGCGAGTTTGATTAATCGTGGCCCGTTGTATCGATTAATTGTTGCCTTCGACGACGCCAGGAAATCGAACTGCCTTGTGTTCGTAAAGCCTCTGTTTCTCGCAAAAGTTTCTCGATAACTTCGAATGAATTAGAAAATCCGTGGACCGTAGCTTTTCTACAAATTCAATAAAAATTGGGAACCTGAAGTTTTTTCATTCTAGTTGCTATCTTTCTCTTTATTTAATTAAGATAATTCGTTTAACTTTCTAATTATATTTATTTAAAATCTGTTTCTTCAGTTTGATACTGTGAAAAATATGTTGGAACTCCTGAGAAGAATAACGCACGTGGCTGGGTGTGATCAAGATACATATTACTAACTTTTTGAGCAAACTAGATGATTCTTACCTGTTTTGTTCTTTCTCTTTGTTCTTAATAAAATTCTGGTTGGCAAATCGAATGATCGAAAATATTTGACGACGACAAGTGTGTTTTTAATAACATCTGTAGTGGTCACCGTTTCAACGACGAATTTATTAAGCGCAAAAAAAAAAATTGTTTCCTCTTCTTTATTTGTATTTATCCATAAATATTACTCGATTCAATATTCTTGAAAAACAAATACATACGTATATATGCCAGTTCCTCTCAGGAAGTTACGTAGAATTTAGATATAATGACGATAAAAATTCAAAAATAGAGTTTGAAAATACTGTTAATGATTAGTATAAATGATTAAAAAAGATAAAACTTACGATTAAATATATCTACAGGGCATACGTTAATTCGATTCCTATTATCCAGCGATACGACTAAGCAGCTTCTACCGATTAAACACGCGATATGTACCTTCCATTTCTAGGTACGTTCTCAATCCTTCGGTAAACATCGATATCGAATAGACAGTTCCGTTCACGAGAGCCGAAAATGTCCATCCGACGTGAACGTTTAACGCTGAAAGGACGAAATTTCGCGCGAATTTCCTCGGTGTAGTTGCACGCGTGTATTGGAACCTTCATTAAGTCGGTTGCTGATAATTTATGACCGAGAACAACAGAGACATTTTTAATTCGAATACCAATTAATGTTATAGGTCTTCTATTTATCAGTGCAATGTTTTAAAGAATAATTTGAGGAAGTTAAAGAGTACAAAAAAAAAAAAAAAAAAATTAAGGACACGGATAAATGGAAACGAAAATAATCACTTTGCTATTTTTAAAAATTAAACAGGATGAATTAGAACATGAAATTATGTCACATTCTCTTATTCGTCCCATCTTGTACTCGCGAGTTATCGTTTCCCCACATCTAGACAATTTTCTAAATGAAGCAACCGTGAAAGTACTACGTTGGTACTTGAAGAACTTTTTAATCCTAAAACTAACGATTTTAATTAACAGAGAGGAATGAAATTAGATAATTGTTATGAAACCTGCGCGAAATTAACGAAATTTACTTAAAAATTTTTCTTAAAAGAACAACAATTCAAAACAATGATCCAACGAGCTAAAAAATAAAATTATCTCATAGGACACAGATCAACTTATCAAAATACTATTCTGTGAAAAACGAAGTGAAATTGGGTCGTAGGATACCGTCAGCTCGACCGTCGATACAGCGAGTGGACATTACGGACGCGTTGTTCCGCATAATTAATTTTATAGAATTCTGGATTGTCCCCGGAGGCGAGCGACGTTTCGTCGCGACGCCGAGCGTCGCCCCGGTGAAACTTCCGCGATTGTTTTGAAACGAAAGTAAATTTAATTTACCGGCTAATTATCGCCCGCGCAAAGTTCCGAATTAAACTTGTAATTGGCTTTCGCTTGATTCAAAGAAATTGCACCGAGCCACGCCGCACCTGGCCCGCGACCGGGACTTCTCGCTTGTAATTCGCGCGACGTGTACACGCGTGCGCACACATATACATACACACACATATGCTGTTGATCTTTGGTAGGATCGATTTTTCTGCGTCTTCGTTCGATTCGTTTAGTTGGTCTTTTTACATTAAGAATAGATGTGTCTTAAACTTATTCAGAACCAAAATTGCATTAACGCAACATTATTTCATTTGCAATTTTTTATCAGTATAAAAATACAGTTAGATTCAGATTAGCGTTACACGAAGTACTGCTAATTTTTAAGGGAGGAGTTTCCAATAGCTATAGGATAATTTCATTATTCGCGTCACACCAATGCGGCTCATTGGTTCATACTAAATCGTACCCATGGTTTTCTCATACTCTTTAAATTTATCGCTTTCCAGATATGTGACAAGTACTTTTCCATTTCGAGAAAAATCCAACATTACTTTATTACTAGGTTTCTAATTAATTCTTATTTCTTCAACGTTTCAATTATTGAACCATCACCGGAAGATCCATATAAACTACAAGATTAAAACGTTACTCAATTAGAAAAACGAGTTCGAACAATCACCATGATAAAAGTAAATCTACCTCGATCGAACGTCTATGGCTTTTCTATCTTCCTGTATCCGTTTCTTTTTTAACCCTATCGACTAATGGCTAATGGGCTGAAATGCCTGAAAGATTATTACCCGAAAGCATCCTCCGCGACCGGCAGAGCGGAGGATCAGTTCTTTTGGTTATACTCGAAGCATAAGACCGTGCCACCGGCAATCTTCTATCTTCTGGTAATTAACTGCTTCCTTAAACCAAACCGTATCTCCCCTTATCTGTCTTGACGCATCTACCCCGTGTGGTTACACGTACGCACGCACACGCGCACAAGTCCGCCCATGGTAGATGTTATGACCTCAAAACAAAGAGTATTTTCCCAGACAAGCTTTCCCCGCAACACGATTTTATCAAAGTGTACACCAATTGGAGCATTCCAATGATTTCGCAAAAATGAAACGAAGAAGTTTGAGGCAATTAACAAGTTCTACAGATGATCTATGATTCTCAATTTGGATGCCTAACACTTTATTGTTTGCAATGCTTGAATTTTCATGCTCCAAATGATTCAAAGATTGCAAGAACGTTAATATATGAGCGTGAAGTTGTTTAATAGGTGATAAGAGAACTGAAAGTCAAAAAAATTGCACATAACGAATGGTAGATATTTGATAATAAATAAAAAACAGAATAAAAGCAAATAAAGATAGGGAAGGAAGAAGAATCCCAAAACCAATGTCACGTATGGATCCAACTACATTATCAAAGAATAAGTAAACGAACAAATAAAGTTACATGTGGAAAATTATTTTCGTACAACGAGAATAAAGAATAAGAAATAGCATTAATAAATCGTCCAACATTTCCCGATACACGTAAAGTATTTTAACGGTTCTCTATTTTTCCTATTATTTTTAACGTTTTGTATCCTTTGAACGAGGCCGCACAAAGTCTCGTTATCTCGATAAGCAAATATAGATGTAATTCTCTATGGACGTTCGTTCGTTCGTTCGTTCGTTTTTCCTTTACGGCGAACGTATGTGCACTATTATACTTTCCGCAAACCTTTATCGGTATTGTCTCGCGAGTTATTCATATTTTACGACAGCATTAGTTGAATACATAGAAAACAGATAGGGGCCATACTTCAGCCCCGTGACACAAGTGGATTTCCATTCCTTCGTGAATAAAACCAAGCACACGCTATAGGTGCATTACAGTTGACTCGTTACATGTATAGCTACTACTACTGCTACTATTATTATTACTACTACTACTACTCTCTCTCTCTCTCTCTCTCTCTCTCTCTCTCTCTCTCTCTCTCTCTCTTTCTCCTTCCCTTTCTCTCAATAGTTCATTTCCAACGTCTCATAAATTTACAAGTATAAATTTACAATTTGAATACGGGGATGAGCGACCATTGCCAGCCTCAAAGACTGTCCTCGCGCACATCCAGCGGGAAATTAGAACAGAAAGTTTCTCTATTTCTTAACGTTGCTCTCGCGAATTTCCTTGCTCGTCACAGATCTTTTAGAAATCGATGAAAAAGTTGCATAATGTCGCCTTACCACTGATTTTTATCCCTATCTAATTTTCTTCTTGCAATTCTACTCTCTTCAGTTAAAACGTCCCATCCGCCTCTAAACATTCGAGAGAAACTGAAGTTTTGTTACTTTTTTCACTGTCTTTGATTTTCTTCGTTTGGTTGAAATTTCTTAATTAAATAAATAAATTATTGAAGTAATTAACAGTTGGTATAATATTTTACACGTTTAATAGTTATACGTTTGTATAACTTTAATTGTAAAGGTAAGGTACACGGCAAAATTGAAATATTATATTTAAACATGTCTTGAAAAATGAAGAAATATTAGGAATAATAGCTCAAGCAACTAAGATTACTTTGTGACAATAATTTTAAAATTTCCAACAGTATGAAAACTTCATAAAATTGAAAAGAATAGGAAATGTGACTTATCACATTCTTTATCGCGATCTTCATACACGTTCGAGTGAGGCAACTTTATTTTAAATAGCTGCGTCGTAAATTATTTTAACGTATATAATATGTTCGAGAACGGTATACATGGAGCAAACTCACGATCGTAATACACACCTTTCGAACGCGTATCACGGGGAATCATCGCTGCGTTACTTAGACGGTGCGATGCGCGCTTGGAAGATTATTAATTTCATTTTCGTCGAACAACGAATTACAAATGCGGTAACAAGCAGCTGGTAATAAGTAGAAAATTAGGCAAATTTGCGCCATTACGTTCCCGCTGAATGGATGAGTAGATTCCAGAATTTAGACTGAATTACCATCAGAAATTCCGGACGCCTGGCTGTGACTGCGACTCCGTTGTTAGCTCATGCGAACGGGGCCGCGTTCGTCGTAGGAGATTTCACGTCTGTCCCGGCCAGTTTTAATCGATACAACGATGGTTATTATATTTTCGTCACGCTATTAGCCAATTAAAGTTCGCATTACTTCTGATTATTATCAATCCGTTTAAAGCAGCAGGGATAATAATCCGGACGGTCCTTTCGCTCTTTCGATCGATTATTCCGTTTGCGCCTAGCCCGTTGGAAAATTATCCGATGGTTGCATCGTTCCCCTGCCTAGTCCGTTGTTTTATCGCGCGATCGTTTTTATGAGCGCCATTATTGCCTGTCCACGTGTTTTCCTTCGAGTAATGAGAACGTACAGGATCGTGTAATTTCCGTGGCTCGGTGGTTGCAACAATTTTTACTGTCAATCTTCTCTGCGCACTACCTTCTTGTATTTTAATTAGCCTTCCGTTGAGAACTCGAAGAAACATACGCTTTTTTCTTCTGCTTAGAATTTTTTACGTCGTTCGTAATTGAGAGAGCTGGCTGCCTGATGAGAAAGACACAGAAAGAAATAAATTCTTTTTTATTGTAGCGAAAAGACTCACCTAGATTTCGCGCAATTTTATTCTTTGAAACTTGTACATTCTGGCAAGCACGGATTCATTTTTATGGCGATTAGTCATGGTTTCGTCGACTCTAACGGTCAAATATTAACCTCCTTCGCCACTTTTCATTGTATCCGACTGTTTCTTTTAAACCTTTCATGAAAACAACCGGAGACATCGAGTATTTTCTCTCGACCCCCTGCATTCTTCGACACGTGTGTAAAAAAGAGCGGAACCGGAGAAGGGGCAATGCATAAAAGCCCAATTACGTGACTACTTGAAAAGCGAAAGCTCGGAAAACTTGTGATTGTTTAATATTTTGCGGGAGAAAGAGACGGAGTGGGCGTAAGAGAGAGGAGAGTGGAAATGAGAAAAAAACTGAAAACGTGTACAGTGAGCGAACAGAGCCCATTAACCGACGGCACGATTTTAAAGTCATTTGGCACAGTTAAAAGACCGACCAAAGAACTCATTACCAGAAAATGAATGGTCGTTGAAATTTTCATTGTCTTCGAGACTTACCTCGAAATGTGCAATTCGCGAGCAAGCAAACGAGACCGACCGATATAAAGTGAAGAAAGACGAAAACATGGAGGGGGAAGAGGCTCGAGGGAGAGAGGAAATTGGAACGAATTCACGGCGAGCGAGTGTTGCCGCGAAAGATATTTCCAACCACTTGACTTCGATGGCGCTTCATTTGTTTTATTTATCTAAACCTTTTTAAAATTCCAACGATAAATTATTCCCTGTCTGGACCCCTCTGCTTTTAGATCGTTCTCCACCCCGAAATTTATCGTTTTCCAATGTGACGCACGTCTAAGGCTGCCTTTCCAGCCAAACATTTGTTAATCGACTACGTTAGAGGGCGATAACCTTTCCGATTTCACCGAAGAAGCCACGAATCGTTCGAACACGACGATCGTTCGTTCGGTGCACGCGTAAAACGGGGGATTCTTGTTCCGCTGACGTCACAGGACACGTCGCTCAAAAGCCGAGAATGGCCGGAAGTCGTGAAATGGAATTACCTGTTCCTACGTATGCGGCCGTTCCAAGGTGATAATTGAATAGATAGCCAACGTCGTTTCTTCCACCATCTCTTCTTCGATTTTCCTTCGTTAGCCGACCAAACCGACGCGCTACGTGTGTATGATATTTCGCTTTTTGCATCGTCGTGTTTCATACAATACAATGAAAAATCTTTCGCCTTAGTTAAGTTAACGCAAGGTGTTCAACCGATTTAATTAAATCAAGTTGTTGCAATTGAAAATTAAGTTACTTATACAGGGAAATAATATTAGGTTTTCCTCGAGGTTCCCTAGAATCTGTACTATTGTAGAATAAACACTGTTTTCTCTGTATTCTCGCGTTTTATCGATACACCTACCTCCTAAACTTTGAAGTAATATTACTCCCATATCGCAACAGGTTATCCACTGTTCCTCTGGTCACCTCAAAAACTTCAATTTTTAACCACAATTCTTTATTAATAATTATCCTTTCCATTAAACGAATCTCCAGTGTCACAACCACGGATCTGTTCAAAGCTTCAATTTTTAACCACGAGTCTGTGTTAATAATAATTCTTATCCATTAAACATATCTCCAACAGTCAAACAGTGTCTATTCAATCGCCAATATCTTCAACCCCCTGCCAAAATCTCAGTCCGACTGTCACCGTGGTAAACCTCTGCTCTAACGGGGATTAAAAAAAAAAAAAAAGAAAAACGTACGTCGTCCTCATCGATGCAGAGCTTCCGCCCTTTTCAATCGGCAAATTCATTACCGTTCTCGATGAGCATCGGGGTCTGTCTGACTGTCTGCCGACCGAGGGTTGACGAGCGTGCGTCCCAACGAGACCTAACCACAGCGTTTTCTCTGGTGTGCAGGGCGAGAAGAGAGGGGTTCCGATTAATGAGGACGGTTTAACACGCGTCTCGGGTCTCTAGAGTCGTGCGTTCCCGGGAGCCGATCTCTCTCACCGGTTCCTCCGCATCCGAGGCACGCGGAAGAGGCGCGTTTGCGTAGGTGGCCCTGGTACACGTGTCCTTGTGTCGCGTTTGCTACCGTGCAAAACCGTGTACGTGAATATTTCTTGCGACATGGGAGCCTCCTTTTGATCTCTTTTTAGCCGTCGAGTGCAATCGAGGCTCCCGTTCCAGCAGGCTTCAAGCACCACCGGAGCCTCGAGAGGGAAACGCACGGGGGTACAGTAAAGAGGAAGGGGACGCGTCGCGTCTTGCATGTGTTTCGACTAATTAACATACGTGAAAATCCTCTTAATTGGGTGATTAAACGCCTGCGGAGACACTCTAATGGGGAACGGACCACCCTCGACCTCCCCCTTTTTTCTACTCTTTCTCTCGCAACCTCCATTCTCGACTCTGAACAACGGTTCTTCTCCGATTACTGATTCGCTTGTTATCCTTATCGCTCCGTTATTTTTAGCCTTGTTTATGTTAACGTTTACAAAGGGTTGAAGAAGGAAAAAGATTAATTGTAGAGATTTTTGTGTTAATACATTAAGGGAGGGTGATAAATTTCATAAAATTGTAGAATTCAGATAGAAAATATAATAATGTGAAAAATATTAAGTGAATTTTTGGAATTTTCTTTCATAGCCATAATGTTAAGAAACAAAATTCGATAGTATCAATTGATTGGAAAAGGTTACAAATCAAATATTACGTTAACCTAACTTAACTCTTACTGAATTAATGTCATTTTTTATGCTGGTCACGAACGGACTTTCTCGAGAAGATTAAGCGTTTGGTTTCCTTAAAAGTTTGGACCCCATGATTACATATATTTTATTGTTCATGAAGTTAATAACTATGATCTAAGCAAGGCGAGAATAATTAGTGTTTGCGATCACGGCCGCGAGTATACATGAGTTTCTGCGGAAATTTCGTAAAATATACGGGCAAGACCGATCATTCTCGCTGGGCATTCGTTTTTCTAATTAAATGGCCGCGTCGGTAAATAAAGTTGAAGCGGAATTTACGTCAGCTAGATAGCCGACCGCTTGCAATTACTTGCGCAAAGTTACCGCGAGTAGGATTGGTTCGATACTAGACTCTATCCGTGCTCGTGCACGTTTCCCTTCTCTTTTATTTCACCGTGTGAATGGTTTTCCTCCTTTTTTTCTGTTACGCTTCTTTTTTTATCAGAGGAGATTAAGTAATCGAGCGGACGATCGCGTATCTTACGGCAAGGCTTCGATTCTTGAGCAGCGAAATCTTGAACGGACACGAGCGTGTTTAGCGCTGTTATAACGAAGTATTTGCGTAGCTCGGTTTACTTGGCTCGCGAGGCGGCGTAATTAGAGAAGTTGAAGAGACTTTTGATGGGACTTTGGCTATCCAAAGTATTTACAAAACGAAGACAAATGGAAATTATGATTTCTTGTTCGTGAAACGTCGCACGGAACGCCGTAGGAACAGAGAATACGAGAAAACGGAGAGGAAGAGTAAGCTCGTCCTTTCTGGTGATTTTATCCCGAAATAAAATATTTACGACGTCTTCGTTAATTTCCACTTTCCGAAACTTTCCGTCAGTTTTTATAGGAAACATTTAATTAAACCGGTGTTGTTTACCAGTTTACTTTACAACCGGTAACCAGTGTTACAACGCCCGTATGTGTTCCTTTGTTAATTGCTTTCCTCCATTTTAATTTTCTTACTTCTGTGTTAATTATCGTACCGCGTCCTTCGACTGTCGTAACTATTTTTTTTCTCAATCGTTTTGTGTCGCTCGATTTTCGATTCTACCATTCCGAAACGAAATTAATCTCAATTCATATACTTTTAGAGTGCTTATTTATAGAGATAATGAAAAATAAACAGAGAAAAATTTCGTCTCTTTGTTTAAGACATGAAATATTTATATTCACGATTATATTAATGTATATTTGTATTTTATAATCTACTAAAGCGTAGTATCTTCTGAGATAATTGCCTGAATTACTAGGAAAATTAATTACAAAGCGAAATTTATTCATCGTAGATCCTAATTAAAAAATTCTTAATAAAATGAAATGTTCCATGAACGTTGTTAGATCCACACTGTACGGTATATGTTATAATGCTTTCTCCAATATTTATCGATAGAATCAAAATAACCAACAATTCTTTAAATCTTTATCATCGTAACATTTTCATACTTGATATTTTATTTCCTTCTGTAATATTTATGTATATGCATATATCAATCCTGTAAGAATATCTTTGAAGAGAAAGAAAATGCTTTTAAACATGAAATTCGTTTTTAATAATTTCGAAAATTAGATACTTTTATAAGAGTCATATTATGTGAAAAATAAACAGAGACTTTCGTCTCATTATTCAACACAAGCGTAACTCTCTTCGTTCAGGATACATAAACATATACGTAACTGAATGTTAAACATAATCGATATCGATCATAAGATATCTCAATTTGAGAATCGAAGGATCTCAATTCTGTTTATCGACTGAGCGTGGCGCTTCGATCGCGCGTCTAACGACTAGTTCCCGCGTAATTTTTTCTAAGATAGTCGTCCCGTCGCAATGTCAGATAATATCGCAAATAATTTATTTAGTATGTTTACCTCGATGTTGAATTGTTTGTAAATCTGCGAATGTTCCATCATGTGCTCGGGTTTGTATTGGTGCGTTGAATAGAATGTTGTGTTTATTTACTTTATGATCGTATCATCGTCGTCATTGCGTGGTACGAAATGTGATTTAGTTTACTGTATGTCGTCGTGTCGTCGCATCGTCGCAATCTGTGAAGCATATCGAGGTCTCTTTGATCATTTCGCGTAAAATGGAACAAAAGTTCCCTTAATTCTCGTTTTCGTTTCATGTCCTTATCGAGTGTTTTTCGTCTTTATCGCAAAATTTGTGAGATAGTTTAGCATGTCATTCTCCCGTAGAATTGTGTGGATATTTTGAAGCGTCGAAAGGAGTTCATTCGTCAAATTTTATCACATTGAGGTAAGGATATAACATTAATTAAGGCATTGAGAGTAAAGATGGATTAATGTAGTTATATTTAACAATATTTAACAAACTGAATTCGCCGCTCGAAATAGATCTGAGCACACGATATTCATTGTAACAATTAATTTCGTTACTTTATGTGGATTTGGTTTTAAAAAAGTGGTTCCAATTATATATAATACTGGTTATATCTATATATATTCTTCCCAACGACATTTCCAAAATGTAACAAAACACATATGAAATAAATCAAAATTTTCGTATAATTAATACAGTTTATTAGTATAATTTGATGTTCTGAACTTGTATTTCAGAAAAAATCTAACATTTCATTTTTGCTCTCAATTAACATTAAAATGCCTTAGGAATAAATTAAATGTACGAAGCGCGTTTTAATACTATACCTACCGGCGCCATAATTACTTTCTGTGTACCGAACATGTAAAGTCGTTCAGCCATATTGAACTCTGGCTGTTTCGAAACTAGGTTGAGCAATTACAAGTATGAATTCGTTAACTGAGTCCTTTTCTTCGAAACTGAAAACAATGAAAAACATTTTGTGTATGTTCCATAAAAATTATCAGTCAGTGTTTACATCGGTCATTTCTTGTAACCAATAACCATTTCGAATACTAATTTATCGACAAGTTAAATGGCTTAGTCGCCAAAAAGCGAAGGGAGGCCCGCGCTGCCCGCCCAGTAATCCTGTCGATTAATTTATGTTTATATTTATATTCACATTGCATACTCGTGGTATTTAGCATGGTAAATATATTTCGATAGAGATATCTTTATGAGATTCGCTTAATCGTCGATTTTATATAAAACACAAATTCTTACAAACGTTTAACATCTAATTATATACCTAATTATCTTACATATACATACATAATTGTCTTATATATAGGACGCAACAGGATTAAAAAACATATCGACAGTTTCGAAACATTTTGTATATTAGGATACAAATAGTATAAGGATACAAATTAAATGATTTCCACTTCTTCTACTTAAAATAAAAAAAAAAGAGAGAGAGATTAAATAAAGTTTTTTTGTCAAGTTAATTGACGATTTATTTAATCAAACAAAATAACATTTGTTAGAACTTTCCAATAGATACAACGAATACGAGTTCTAGTATGTACATACGTACGGTCAGCAGCGTAACCAGAAACGTAACAAGATAAACAAAATAAGTAGAAGGAAGAACTTTGATCATTTCACTCTATTCTTGCAATCGTTTACGAGTTTTGACAAAGTCAGTCGGCGTGTTGAGTGAGTTTCGTTGTTGAAAGTTCTGGCAAGCAGAGTCGGGCTTAGAGTTCGGCTGGTAATTGAAACCTGCTTCTTTCTCTAGAAGCGAACTCGTTCACTCCGTCTCGTTGTTCGAATTCCGCGAGTCCACGCGCGTCTTTGAGGCTCCTCTAATTTAAACTAGCCGACGGGTGGCTCACGTGTCGTCCCAAAGTATTTTCTGCAATTAAATTGACATCTCGTATATCAGGGAAAAGTATGATGATTCGCAGAGTGGAGTGCACACACTCACGTCCCCTCTGATCTAAATTAGTCCCGCGAAATTCGTGGAATTTTGGCACGCCGGCCATCCGGAAGGCATTCCGAACATTCGTCAATCTTTTGTCGTTTACGTTTACGTTACATTGTAGTTATAGAGAATATGCTCTATTCACTTGAAAATTGTACAATGAAACGTATAGATATACATACGCAGTTGTTAATTTAGGGAGGTTTGTTAGAGGAATATTTGTGGAAGTAAAATGTATATATTTTAAGTTTGGATTGTCATATTCAATAAATTTACACTTTTTAGTAATATCTTAGTTCTAGATATATAAAGAAAACAAATTGATCGATTCAATCGAGGTTACTCATTTTTGAAGGAATGTGAATTTAATATTAAATTTAATATTAAATTTAGATTTAATAGTATGCATATAGGTTTATTAGAGGAAGAACTTAATAGAAATCGGCAAACGATCGTAGGAATAAAAGAAAATATGCTGTTGATTAATTATTAAATACATTATTTATAAGAATTTAATAATTAGAAAGTATTAATTTAGATACAAACTGAACATTTGTCGGAAAATAGTTTGGTTTCTTAACGGTTTATATAAATTTGCATATATTACATTTTATTAAATTAGTAAAATGTATTGTTTCAGAATTATTTGTCGGTGAAATGGAACTCGAGTCTCCGCAGCTTTATTAAAACTTTCACCATCGGGTTTGAGAGACCAGTTGATAAGGTTTGTGATACTGATTACGATTTTTAATTACATTTCGTATGTAACCCCGGTAAATACAGTCTGTATATTGCTCACGTACATCGGAAACGTTTAACGAAATATTTTTGTACATATGTATCCCCTGTTACACGTATCGTTGATATTTTAATTACACTGCAGAACCGAAAAACCGAGGGGGGAAAAAAAGAAAACATAACGAAACGCGTGTTCACGGCATGGAATAATTCACTCAAATTCGTAATTACAAACGCGTCAGAAGGAAACGTTCAATTAAACTGTCGGGTTTCGTTCGAACGAAATCAAAGCTTGTTCTTTTTTTTACACTCCCCCCCCCCTCCTCCCCGCCCTTCTATCCCGACAAATCCT
This sequence comes from Bombus fervidus, assembly GCF_041682495.2. Classification (NCBI taxonomy): domain Eukaryota; kingdom Metazoa; phylum Arthropoda; class Insecta; order Hymenoptera; family Apidae; genus Bombus; species Bombus fervidus. The sequence goes on from NC_091532.1 coordinate 8,973,941, forward strand.
GGGCCACGATGCGGGAGCATAATTGGTAATACGATATGTTTGTTGTTTCGTTAACACTGCCAACAGTATAATTATGAATAAAGAGTTTTTCAGTCGCCGTGCCTTTCAATGGTCTCGATATCAGTCTCGTCTAATTAATTCATAATTAATATCCTTCCTCTGCGACGTACCGCGATGATATCCTATCGATTTAGCGCATCAAACCACGTCCTCTTATATATTTTAATTTTCCAGACTTTCAAACCACTCCCGATCCTTGTAGATCGTTTTTTGCGGTAGTCATTCTGTCTTGTAATTAAACTACGTTACATAGCTTTTACGTGAGATATTTGGACGACGACGAACCGCGCAGCTAAATCTCATTAAAAAGTAACACCCTCGTCCATAAATCACGAAACATAATAGATCTGCAATAAAATCTTCGAAAACACGGGATAATTTAGATTTCTTTGTAATACACACGGTTAATCAGCGTTAACTTGATTTTGTAATTACAGCATTCATTTATACTAATCCTGAGTACATTAAGTATCCTCTCACTTTCTGTTACATTAGTAGAATTACTATGCAAATATTTTTGTATTTATACATCTCCTCTGCATCTAACTTTCTTCTTATACTAAATTAATCACTTAAAATATCATCTATGACAACCGAGTTGTTCGGAAGAGCTATAGAAAATTATTTATCAAAGGAGATAAGATACATCACATGTTCGAAGTAAGGATAAGAGCTCGTCTAGAACTTCGCCTAGTCCGTCGAAACGACGACGACGACGAGAACTACATCCATCTCTTTTTATCATTTCGCGATCATCGTTATCATTATCGGCAACCGTTGTATCGGTCTTTCGAAGTCGGTCCGCTTTTCTGGCCAGGATGCTCAGACCACTCGTGCGCCCGTATATTTGACCACTTGTTAAATCGGCCTTCGTCCCTTGTCGGAGAATCGTATCGCGTTCGTGGCCCGAGGTCCTGCGGTAATAACTGGACGCCATTATAAAATCTCCTGAGGGAAACCAGCTAAGGGTACCTTTCCCTTTCCCTTCGTTCCTTTCCTCTTTTCTTCCTTCTCTCTCTCTCTCTCTCTCTCTCTCTCTCTCTCTTTCTCCCCCTCCTCTCTCTTTTACCGAAGCTCAAGCCTTTCTTTCCCTCTTATTCTTTCTCTTCGTTCGGGCTCTTCCTTCCCTCCCCCTTTGTCCCCCATGATTTCTTTCTCTCTGGCTCTCTAGCTGCCGACTCTCGGTCCCGTTCGTCCATCCCGGTCGTTACTGCCAGGATACGGATTTTCTCCGTTGACCGACGATATTTCTTTGCCGCGATTCGACTCTCGTTTTGCTCGCCGTACGTATTCCTATGGCCGCCTTGTTCGACCTTACGATATTCTTGGATTCCGTACCTCCCTGTTTCCTTCGTGGTTTCTTTTTTTTTTCCTTATCCGGTTCCTCGTCATGCTTCCTCGTCCAGACTACTACGGTTCAACCTCTCGTCTCCTGTCCAACATCCTCAACGTCGTGGTCGTGGTCGTGGTCGTGGTCGTGGTCGTTGTCGTTGTCGTTGTCGTTGGCCGGGACCTCGTTCTTTCTCCGCAACCCTTTCTCGAAAAACGGCCGGATGGGAGGAGGATTTTGTGTGACGAAAAAAGGAGAAACTCTAGCGAACGATTCGACAGAGAAGCGCGGCAGGAAACGAGGGAGGAGAAGGCAGTCGTACAGAGGGTGGCTGTTGAACAGCGAAGGTAAACGCGAAGGAGAAACGAGGAGAGGCAGCGAAGGGAAATAGAGAGGGACAAGCCGGAACAGGGATGCGATTCCGCCCAATTTATAGCGGACCGGATTAAGCCGTAATCCCCTTTGGTACACGCTGCGCGTGCGGTGTCGCGTAATAATGATTCGAGTGAAAATATAACAAATATACCAAGTTGGTGCCGAAAATGTCTAAATTAGAGTGGAGTCGGCTGATCCGCAGCCGAGTCGATCAGCGCGGCTTTCAGCCGAAATCGAACGGATTTTCCCTCGCGTTCGATGATCAGGCGGGGGTAGGGCAGTATCTGGTCACTCGCGTAATTGTATTCTACACCGATTTACACACCCCGGGATCTTCGACCGGATTGTTTTAATAAGGGCCGAACGAAATTCCGGATACGATTATTTTGTTGCTCGTCCGCGCGGATTCGGAGATCTAGGAAATGAAACGTTCTCCGTGTTTTTGGAGATTTCCCTCGGAAATAGCGTTATAGTTGATTACTATATTCGGTAGATACGATATTAGAATAGATTAAGTTTGTAACGTTTTTCACTGCTGGCATATCATCGAGTTGGAGGATTTGAGTTTGATTGAACTTTTACTAAATAATACAATAAGAATTTCAATACTGCGTATAGTTAGGTTTTCACTAATACGAGAGACTAAAAAGAATTATAGGTTAAGATTGATTATTTTTGCAAGAAATGTTTTGGTTTTCAATAAGGCAATGTTGAACCTTGTATGCGAATAAAATAAAACTGGAAAAAGAAATTATTACTTAAAAGTATGAAAAAGGGGGTCGTAACGCTAGGTCGAAAAGATCATCCAACAGAATATTACATGTGTTATAAAATATTTGTAGATCGCTAACGATAATAATTTTTTTTAATTTCGCGATGAACTTTCAGAACAACTCAATATTTATTAGATTTGCTAGACTACTAATGTATACTGTATTTATACTATCTATAAAATATTTTGAAAATTAAAATATATTCTTTTATTGGAAATATTTTCTATAGGATGTCTTTAAAATATTTAATATAGCGAAATTTCCAAAATATACATCAGAAACTATAACGTATAATAGTTGACCTAAGTACCTCCATTGGCTATTAAATTTTCATACGCTCTCTAAGCACTTGGTAATTATTTGTCATACACGATGGTCCCGAAACAGCACACACACATTTATCGTACACCCGAACGTGCAAACTCTTGGGTGTATGCTCGACGTACGAGCGTCATAAACTTTGTTTCCGCGTGATTTTGTCAAAGAAGGGAGCTTAATAACTTCGTCAGATACGGAAGAAACATCGGAAAAACGAACGGAAAACCGAGGCGAATAGAAAATTGACGAATGTAAAATCCGTGCGCGGATTAAGCGGCCAGATTCGTTGCCTCGTATTTCTCGTGCTCGTTAAATCGTTATGTATTTGTCATTGATGCGTTCTTATTATCACCGTTCATTACACGATAATCGTGTTTATAATTCGTATTTATAAATCGTATTTAAGTATCATATTTATAATCGTGATCGTTATACGAGCATCAGGCCATTACATTGTCGTTAGCACGGCTGACTCGTCCAAGCTGGTAGAATGATTCTTTCGAACGATACACACGTACATACATACAGAGAGCTGTGCATATGCAAGAATGACGCGTACAAACGCATTGCCTCGATTTCTGCCGGCATAAAGAAGTTAATTATCGCGACGTTTAATTATGTATTTATTTTTAGAACCCTTTGTCGAGCCACGAGTCCTTTACCGAGAAAAGAGTTACGCCGATTCTCGGTAACCCTTCCCCCTTCGTCCATTGCTAGCTGACTGCTAATGAATTTTCACCTTTTTTCGCCTTATTTGCTCATTAGTGCCTTACCCTCGCCTCGTCTCACCCTCTCCCACCCTTTTCCTCCCAGCCGTCCGCTATTCCTCCACGTTATGCGTCGTCCACCATTTCTGCCTTCTTCCATCTTCCGTCTTCCTCCCCCGCCTTGGTTAATCCACCGTAGAAGGAACTCTTTTCTGCGTTCGTGTAAGAGAATGGAATCCGTATACACGTACGCACCGGGATCCTTTAGAAGGCTCCGCTTGGAAACTCGATGTTTGGCGGGTCGTCGGTGAAATACTTGTTTGCAGGACGGCAGGGTACTAATTAAAGTTTAAATAATTCGTTTGTTGATCGTTAAATTATTAGCCGGATCGTAGGAATATAAATTGTTCGCTTGATTAGCTGCTATTCTATGGTAGACGGTCAAAAAGTCGCTAATAATTAGAACGTGGACATTCAAGCATTTGTGGGATATTTAACGATACAAAAATGCTCACAATGGAAATATTGTAATGTGCAACGCTACATGTACAAAGTATCCGGAGCAACGGGTTTATTATAATATTCAGCAGTATGGAATATATATCTGTATTTAGTTTGTACTTCTTTATATTCGCGAAACACGAAATTGCATAAGTAAGTCTGGTAACATAGATTTTTGAAACTACACTATAAAGTAGAATCGCGCTTTGTCAAAGGGATCTATCGATTATATCTCGTAAATGGCGGAAGTGGTATTCGATCGTGGACGACCGTGCAGCATCCGTAAGGAAGCGATTCGAGTCGTTTAAAAGCGGGAGCAAAAAATTAATTGAACCGCCGGGAAAAAGGTCGCCGCGAAAACGTTCAATCTCTAGTGGCCTTACACGCCGGCCACTCATTACGCTTCTTCATTACGCTTTTTCTCGCAATAATATCAATCGTCCCACCACCGACCCTTCGATCCCCATTACCGAACGTCGGTGCTCCTTCGTGTTCCTGTGTCGCGTGAGTTACACGCACGTTCCTCCATGAGAAAAAGGACCGGCCCGAGGAAAGGAGAAGCAAGACAAAAAAAGAAAATACGTAGGAACAATGAAGGTAGAAGCAATCGAGCCGGTACGACGGTAGCTAACGGCCTCGTTAAGAAACCGATCGCGGGCGCGCGGATCGAAGATGCGTTTTTAATGATTCTCGAAAGTTGCTGGCTCGCGGGTTCCCGCGTCTCTCGCGATTCCATAAGTCGCGGACGTCGCTTCTAACGAGGGAGTTGCGTACTAGTAGCGTGACGAGCATAGCCAGGAAAAGGGGCAAAAGAGAAGGGACGAGCGCCACAGCATACAGCACGGAGAAGAAGGTGGAGTAGGCGAGTGAGAAGAAGAAGGGATGAGGGTAAGGGGAAGGTGGATGGTGCTTTACCGAGGGTACGACATTATTAACAGTCTCTCGTTATTTATTCCTCGTTAATCCCATGCATTTATTACACGGCCTCGTACTCTGCTTTCTCTCTAAGTATTCGTACAGACCTCCCCCAAGCAGCTCGGTTCTCTTCTCTTGGCCGCGACTGATTTTCCTCCTCGGCTGCTCCTTTCCCCTCCGTTTGAACCTTCCCGCGCGCACCATCGAGGAAGCATAATTACTCGGCCGTTGAGATACGCTTTCTCGCATGACCCACACGTAAGCTTGGAGCTGTAATGAACGGTTGGGAACAACGACTTGTAATGGCCGAATGAAAGCATGAACGCGAACGGTAGAGCGAGATAGATGTCGAAGGAGGAGGGAGAAACGTGGCAGTGCGCGTTTCTAGCTTAAAGGTAATTTATTATCGATCGCGTTTGTAATCGCGTGTTAGCCTTCGTAGTGCGCCGTCTCGCTCTTCGTCGTTCTCTCGCTCTCTCTCTTTCTCTTTCTGATTCCCTGTTGGTCGGTCTCGCGCGCACAGGCTGACCCCTCCGGGCGAGCGCGATGAACGCGCTTAATTAGTGTGCTTAATTAATAATTCCAGCGGCGGGGCCACTCCTCTACGCGGAGATGCGTGAAAACGCTCGTTATGCCTTCCTGAATTCCTCGGTCTCCGACGCCAGCCTTTGTCAGAGCATTCGCGGCGATCCTTCAGTCCCTCGTTCTCTTGATCTTCGATAAAGATCTCCGCTCCGAGGATCCTCACGGACTGTCTCAGTGTATCGGGCATTTGTATTCCGCTATTCGAACCTGTTCCTTCCGCTTGTAGATCTATGTAGATCCTTGTTCAACATCTAGATTACTCTAGGTCGCGAACTTGAGGCGCGATAATATTTAGAACGACCGTAATAGTATTATTCTTGGTATTAGCCGAGGGTACAGAACGACGGATATGTAATTTTTTATAACTTTTAGAAATTTAAGTAATTTTTCGGAAAACATATCTCCTGCAATTTTTACACTTTGCTCTTTTAGTAAGCTAAACTCTAAGCAATCTTTGATTTCTGTTTCATAATCTTAGGGAATCTCGAGCATACTCAAAGTTTGATTAATTAACCATGCAATAGTCCCATTATGCACCATAGTCATTCATGATACAGTGTCCGCTTAAAGCCACGAGACGTGAATTAAATGATCCCTGACGGTCGATGCTAGGAAAGAAACGTCGGTAGAAAGCCAAGCAGGAAAATCTAGAAACGGGTCGTTCGTTGCTGGAGACCGTGAGTCGCGTCGTAAATACGTAGTTAGGGGAACACAAATACCTAAAATGATAATCTCTTTACGAAGGATACAGGAAGGTTTACGTTCCATGGCCCGTTTCGTGGCATCGCTTCCTTCTCGGGCTATATCCCCGTGGCTTACTAACTCGTTCGAATGTAAATGGTGAATAGCGGCCCGCTAGCCGGGGTGCAGCCGAAGGAGGCAACCTCAAAGCGCACGGCAAACAAAGTCTTTGTTTCGAGAAGACGGCGCGACTGGAATGCTGCCACAGAACATTAACCAAGCAGCTAGCATAGCAGAGAACATAGTAATGTTCCGGCGAGCGGGCTAGGTGCATAATGTGACGTAACGTAATATAATGCGACGGGACCATGCCGTTCGAGCTGTTGCATGGAGTAAACCGAAAGAGCAAAAGTAGAAACCACGTGGAAAGACGGCAGTCGTAGGGAATGGCAGGGGAGGCAAATCATACGCTCGACGAACAATTCCATGGTTACAAGGTCAAAGGGACTGCGCTGTGGCTCGAAAACCTAGCTGCTGTATCGTTTTTTAAGTCCTTCGCTTTTCCCAGTTAGGAAACGTTATGGTTTCTCTTCTTTCTCTTCTTTTTTTCTAGGCAATTCTTTTTCACATACCTCCTTCGTTTTCCTTTTTTTGTTCCTGTGTTTTAAGGAACACAGGGTGGATGCAATATTTTCGTGGAATTTTCGAAACGAGATTTGCTCTGCCTACGCTCGGCTCAGGGATTAATCCCCCGTAGTACTGGCCTCTGTCGGGCTGTTTCAAGGCAGATTTCGTTGTTCCACGCGATTTCAACCGCGCTTTTAAACGTTAATAATATTGGGCTGTAAAAAGTGATTTACTGGCCTTCGTAGTTCCTTTATTACTGTCACGAGTCGGTAGAAATCAAAAACATTTCTAGAACGAATCTAAAAATGATGTAAAGTAAATTAGCTATTTAATGGCCGATAAAATTTGATTCGAGGAAAACAATGTACTTCGAAAAATGTGCACAGAACTCTTTGGAGAGTGATAATCGTTTTCTTGGTCACTACCCTTGCCGTAGTGACCTATTTGCCCGCGTAGACGAATATCGATACTCGTCATTTTCACGCCGCGGAAGGCAGCCCTATCCCCTAGTTCCCGAATCGTTTTCTGTTATTTCCATATTTCAAATTTCAATCTCGAAATTCCCCTCCACCTCGCCCTTCTTCGCGTGTGCTCGCACACGAACGGACTGAAACTTTTCGTGCTCGGAACCCACATAGGGACACGCGAAATTGAACTTCGTACGAATACATACGGACCTAACGGTTACACCAACGAACTCGGGAACGTTGTTGTATCTGTACGATACGCTAACTCGATAAAGCTACAAGCTGAACCGACGTTGTGTGCGAACAAATCAGGAGAGTTTAGAGGTCTGTACGAAGGTCTTAGCTGCGCTCGCGATGCAGAAATATTGGAAACACGCGGATTAAGTAGGCCATGTAACGCAATTGCCATGAATTTACAGGCTGGTACTTGAACAATGCTATTTTATGCTGTCGGTTAATTGTTCTAACCCAAATTTAATCGAAATGAGACTTGTAAGAGTATATTTTAAAGTAACTTGATTAGTTATTCATCGTACAAGTTATTTTTTAATATCTATCCATTTCCGATTGAAAAACTAACAGTTCTTTAGGTTAAAAAATAAAATCTACCTACTCTGATACTCGGAACTTAATATTCATAATCTGTTAGAAAATTATAGAAATCTTCTAGATTGAAAATTCAATCTGTCCGCTCCAGTATGCAGAACTTGATATTTATTTTCCATTACAAATCTATAGAAATCTCCGCTCTTCTAAAAATTAATCTATCCATTCGTTTTATAATTTTCGTAAAAAGCGGCGTCAAAGGCACCGCAAGATCACCCCAACGTGTTCATAATACGTGTATACCCTGATGAGGGAGGAAGTTGAGAAGACGCAATCGCGAAGAAAGAGGAGAACGTGCAATAGCACGAGGAATGTGGAGGATCGTGATAGACGAGGAAAGAGGTTGGCGAACAATCCATATATGCAGATCCGAGATTTGCAAGAGGTGGCCGGCTTCGATTCTGGGCTCGAAGTTATTATCACATATATTAGATAACTGACCCTGCTACCCCTTGCTGCCACCTTTCTTCTATCACTATACGTCTGTTGGCGTGTGTGGCTGCCGCATTTCGCCCACCCCCGTACCTTCTCGCCCACCCCCGTACCTTCTCGCCCGGCAGATACAATATCGTGCCGGCTGAACCGCGCGGTTATGGTAAGAACCCTTTATTGTTTTATATTGTTTCCAAGCTGCCTTTATTATATGGCCAGAGCAGCCATCTCCTCTACTCTTCCTCTTCTCTCTTTTCCCTTCTTCCTCGTTGTACCGTAGTGCCGGCAGAATCAAAATAAAATTGCCGTGAACGTGCGCGCTAGTATTATACGAAGGATTAGGAGATGCGCGAGGGGATGCTAGGCAAGAATCAAACTTCGCAGAGAATCAAATTTAGTCGGAAACCAGATCTAACAAAAATAGGAAATGATAATTTCAATTACTAACGTATGATTATTTAATGGATGATTCGTTAGAGCTTCGAAATTACCTCTCTGATCCCTTGTTAATTGCTTATGCAAAATTTGAATGTAGCTTATTGTTGACTATACCACACCTCCAAATACTTATCATCTACTATTATACATCGCAACTTTAAGATACCCACAGTTAAAGAAAAAATATCCAAATTCAGTAACAGATATAATATAAGAATTAACAACCACCAAAACCCAATTACTTGACACAACGGATCAGATCCGCAAACTAAAAAGACATTAATCCTTTAGATTTAAGCATTAAATTCAACTAGAAGCAAACATACTATAAACACCTATAATCCAAGTTACAGTACCACGCCAAAATAATTTACTTACAATTCTCAATGAGAATTGATTATAAAAATTCTACCAAATAAAAAAATCTACTATTAGGTCGTCCGAAAAGTTTCTTTCGTTTTATAAGGAAATAATGGATGCGCAACATTTTCCGCTTTATATTATTGTATCGAATTACGTATGATCCATTTTGTTCTATCAAAATAAAGATCACAACGTTCGACAGATTAGGTTTCATGTTTGTATAAAGATGCCTCGTTGTAAAATACGTCTGTATAAGAAAGACACTTTTCGGACAACCTAATACATACGGGATAGCCGAACTCACACAGCCACTCATGTGTCGCTTCGATTGTTTGCGATTTAAAATAATTTGGGTTAGACTTTTCTCTAGTTACGGTCATTTTAAAATGTCATCGATTACGGAATATCGAATATTAATTGAGACACAGGTAGTTCTTAAATCGCCAGGCTCGTAGAAATATGTGTATATGTTAACAGTGTTCGATTTTACGCGCGCAAGCGACAGTGATAAAGGCCCGGTACGAGACGAAATTGACAATAACAGCGTTGCGGCGTCACGTTCATTGTTTGCCCGGCGCGTTACCATAACGAAACGGGAACTGATGAAGTGGTTCCTCGAAAAATGACAATGATTATCGAACATTTTAATTACAATATTTACACGCCTATCAACGTGAACAAAGCTGTTTGTCGACGGCACGCTTGTTCCGGCAAACGAACGATTACAGGTCGATCATCAGTCGCTCGATGCAGATGGTCGTTGATGGCGCGTGGACATTTGATGTTGTCCAGCTTCTATGGTTGTTAATAGCATAAGATCACGTGTGAAATATCGGTCACTGCAAATTTGTCAATAATCGAATCATTGTATTACCCTCTGAACGATACTTGTGAAATAATACTTTTAGCTATCACATGAATTTTTCTCAAAGTATCATTTGCTGTAATACGCGATCAACGATACTAATATTTATTCTTCGCCCATCTCGGTCCTTCACTGTCTCGAATTTGCTCCAACACTTGAAAATTTTAATATCTTCGATTCTATTCGTTATATATGTATAAATAAATTATTAAAATTGATGGAAATGAAACAATAAACATACATAATCAACATATATAAAATAAACAAATCATATTTTAATCTGGATAAAGACATTATTAATTTTGCCGAAGGTATTCACTTATTTCTAGTAATTGCAAAAAGAAAAAACTAAAATTCATTGTCTTGACGAGTTGGATAATTCTGGCGTTAAAATCATTTGTAATACCTGTTAATAGCATCATTCGAACCTCTATACAAATTAAAATACAATAGCTCTCAATTATCATCCTACTTAAAATTATCCAAAATTCTATAACAGATAATGTACACATTTAACACATCTAGCTTTTCGTCCCTTAAACCAGTACGCGGTTTTACTTAACGTTCCCCGATAATGGAATGTTAAATATCACAGGTATTTTCGAGGCTACACAGTAAGAGCCAACATCTCCCTTTTTCATCCTCTAAAAGGGTGTCGAAGGAGCGATATAACGCAAATACAGGCCGGTTCCCTGGAAAGAGATTTCTTCCGTGACGGGATCGATCGATCATCCACGGTACTCATCGATCGAGATGAGTCCCGCGTGTCTTCCGCTCGCAACCACAACCCACGATACCACGCGAAAATCGCACGCACACGCGCACCGCTCGTATTTACCTTGTGGTTTCGATCGTAGCTTATTTAAATATAAATTACACGCGCGCGCGCGCGCACTTGGTGAACTGCTTCGATTATCGTGGACGATCTTGCGCCTCGCAGACGTTTCGATTCGATGGTCAAAAGAAGATCAGCTGTATCGTTTCGTGATCATAATTGCGAAGAGGCCAAGTGTGATCGACGATTTTCGACCGATAGTTGGAGACGGTTCGACGATTGAGAGCCACTCTTTGTGCCTTTTGTGCTTCGCGGATAACGATCATTATGCGATCGTAATGGCGCGAGATTGTCGGTCTACTCGGTCCAGTCGTGTAAAGCCACCACACCCGTTCTATACACGTGTATACCCACGTTCGACGTACCGATGTATCAATTTCTCAGAAGACATGACCAAGCGACATAATAATCTGCCCGGGTACCTACGAACGATCGATATCGATGTTTGAACGCTCGCTCATCGATGCTGGAGACATTGCAGAGAGGTTGTTGTCGTTTGATCGATTTCGGCTGTTCCTTTTCGTATCTAGATTTTCAATCGTTTGAATATTTTTGAATTAGTAAGATTGAAGTTATAGGTGAATCGTAATTGTTCGTGCAGCGTTCACCTGGAGATGATTTTCTGGAATCGTGTAAAATAAATGTATAAAAACAGGCCTCCGTTTGTCTTCTTTAATTTTTAGTTAGATCTCATTTTGATTTGCTATTGAAAGAACTGTGGGAAAGTATAGTGCTAGTAGGTTTGGTAACGGTATCATTTGTTTCAGTATCGTTCACGCCAACACAAGATCAAGTATGATGCTCCGTCAGTCTATATATATATTATTTTTTTTTTTTTTTTATTTAATTTATACTTTACAATTTGTCCAGCTGGACATTTGGTAAATTTTTCTAATTTAATTGCTAAATAACAATGTGGATGGCTACCCCCAGTGGGATACCATCTTCGAATTTGACTATTTTATTTCTTTAGTGAGGTCAGTGGGGTGTTTTCTTTTTAGTCTCCTTTCTATGAGAGTTTTGCTCGCTTCAGCAGCCACCTGGTTTGGATGTGTTGCCGTTCTTTCCTTGTAGTTTTCTGCGTTCCTGCCGATTTCTTCCTTGACCGTTGGTATTTTTAAGTCTTTGCGTGTATTCTCGTTTCTGACATACCATAGGACGTTGACTATTGTTCTCAGTATCTTGGATTGCAGCGACTGTAGTTTATTTATGTGGCTCATTGCTGCTGTCCCCCATAGCGGTATTTCGTACGTCCAGATTGGTTTTATTATCGTTTTGTAGATTTTTAATTTATTTTCTATGTTGAGTCTAGAGTTTCAACTAATTAGCCAGTACATCTGTTTTCTTTTTATCCATATTTTGTCTATAATTGATTTAGTATGTTGTTCATTTTAGTATGTTGTATGTTGTCAGTCTATATGCACGCAGTTACCATTCGTTACTCACTCCTCTCGTTACAACGGTTCCAACGCTCTTTTTTCTCCTTGACAACGCTGACAACACTAACTTCTCAACTTACGACTGCCTGTTAATTCGTCTTTCTCCCTTAAGGATCCCTTGTCTTTTCTCGTAGTTACACCACGTACATGTTCCGCATCCGTCCGCGGCCATGGTCACGTAGCGCTTTTTTCCGCGTAACTATTCGACTGAAGGACCGACGACACATTGATGGGCCCATTGAAGTTTCTAGACCCTTTTGGCCTGTCGGCACTTAGGCTTTCTCGCAACATTGTTTATAGTTCACCCGATATTTCTTAGGCAATTTGTCCACGATACTACAGAACTATCACGTGAATTTATCAAAATAATTTCATCCGGATATTAAAAGTTATTAATACGGTAGATTCCTTCAATAAATATTCATAAACACGAATTGTTGGTTGTCACACGGATTCTTCAACGAAAGGGGTCAATGGCCAAATAATTGAAATCGAAGGTATGCGCGTGATTGCCTGGTAAATGCTCGTTAATACGCGACGGCCAGCCGAAACGTTAGCTTTGTTCTAATAACGTTTAATTTACTTTGACTGGTTCTAAATCGTGGCAAATTACACAGGATTGCGGCCGCGTTGTTCGTGATCGAAACCAACATTCCAACGTCTGAATCTACGCGCGTGACGAGACCCCCCGTTGCCTCTGATGCAAGTGTAACGCTCAAAGATGCGTTTCCAGCGCGGATGCGATCGATAGTTCGCCGAATGCGAATAGCAGCTGCGTAAATTTCTACATGAACGATAAAACATTCCCTAGAAAATATAAGGAAAATGGTTGTTGAAACGTGTAACAGCTTTGGGTTCTTCTGTACTCTCCCGAACGTTTCACCTTTCTTTACCCGATGCTGATTCTCACCAATAATAATAATTATGAAAATGCTATTAATAATGATAATGAAAAAAAGAAAGAAAATACATTATCACGGATAATTATTGAACTGGAATTATGTTGTTTTATCTTGTAGAGATTTACTCTGCTAGAGAGAGTATATTTTTTGTGTAAAAAATATTGTGTAAGTTTGTTCGCATAAGATGTATGTATCATTGTTCTGTTATTCTTTGCAAATGGATCGATCAATTTCATTTTTTACATTCTAAAGAATTCATTTATGTATTCTTATGTTCTTTGTAAAACAGTTTTCTAAATATTGGGACGATTAATTGCCCAGACGAACATAAAGTACAATATTCGTAAAAGGAGTTTGTAACCTAATTAGTATGCCCTATCAGAGAATTCTTTTATTAAACACTCATTAAGATTTCTATTATATTCCTTAAAGTGTATCATCGAAAAGCGAACGAACGCATTACACAAACTAATAAGATCTTGGGTTTTTCTTGGTTTTTCAAGTACAATCGAATCAAAAAGCTGTTGTTTGCTTCCAGAATGTGTAAGTACTTGAAAAATACAGAGTCGCTCACGGCATCTTATCTTATACTTTGATTACGGTACCAAAGAACAACACGTCTTAGCCCTGGAGCGTCTGTGGGCTTCTTGTTTTAGCCTGGGAAAACTGCTGTTAAATTATGCGACTTCTTCGTACGTTTCTTGTTGCTTATTCGCTTATTCTTCCCCTCACCCCGGTGGCTCGTGTAATTTTCTGCGTAATTAATCATTACATCGGACAAAAAGCTCTCCCTCGTTAACAGCGGCAATGATACAGAAAGTATTTTAACGAACCTGTTCTTAAGCAGCATGACTGGGTACAATTATATACATACATGCATAAACATAATCTACTTTTAGATTACAGTAGAATTACAATCTAACAAATTCTCATTAGTTAGTTAATTACGTGATATAAGAAGTGGCCGTATTAAACGTCTCCTTATTTTCTAAAGTACGAAATTAACAGGTGGATGCCAGGTTTGAAACTTTGTTCGATATTCAGTCGTCGTAACTCATCTTAAGAAAGAAGAAATTTTATATGATGCGCGTGTGTTGAGCATTAAGAAGTGCTATAATAAAATTGTCAGAACTTTGTTATTTGACGTCATGAATCATCAGAATATTCGCATAACTTTTTTAGGAGCTTAAGCCTGGGAAACACATTTCGTACAAGCTTCTAAGAATATAAATTTACCACTTGAAGAACCTTATATACCTAAATGTTAAAATAATCTGACGCTGATTCGTAGAATTCATTTCTTAGATTTCAATCATCGAAGCAATATCTGTATGTATACAGCACCTTGGTGATTAACAAGTTTCGTCATTAGAATTCCATCGTAACCCTCGATTCTATTAAAACGTTAAAAAGTATCGGAACATTCGACCGAAAATCAATAATCAAACATTCTGACGATATTTCCTACATCGATAAAAATACCACAATAAATCAAAAGGATATCAAGACCAAAACAGGAGACAGCGGGCATCAAACCAAAGAAGATGACGAGACATAAATTCCATTCCATGGAACGCAATATCCGTGGTGCAATGGCTAGTCTACGTAAGAAACAAGTAAACTTGCTCGCGATCCGCGACCTCGATTAAGGCCGCAACGGGCAATGTTGGATCCTTCGTCCTTCCCGCAAACGTTCTGTTCCATCCAGATCAAGTTGAATGTCTGTCGAGGGAGCTACTTAATTCGCGATGGCGTGGCATCACGGTAGGCTGCGCGACACGCTGTACAATGGCTCAGAACGCGATTCGAACTCTGCTGTCCGGCAAAAAGTTAATTCATTTTCAGGGTTCTTACTGGGGATACGGTGACCCGCAGGGGCTCTCAGTTTCCTTGTACACTGCTATGCCCGTTGCCTATTTTGTGCAATATCGTTGTTAGAGTGTACAGTGGCGGACAAAAGGAGGTTTATAAAATAAGAAATATAAAAAGACAGCGTAATCTTAGAAACTGAATTTATATTTAATAAGAGCAACGAATAAGTGTGATATATATTACACATAGATAATTGTTAACAATATGCTGAGAGATTTTTAGTATAGAAGTTACGAAAATTGATAGCGTGTCGGTTTAAAAATTTTCATTTATCCTCCTTTTTTTTTTTATTTGGAAGAATTTTACAATCAATTCTCATTAAGAATTATAAGTAAATTATTCTGGCGTGGTTTTATAATGTGAATAATAAATATTTATCGTATGTTTGATTCTAGCTGAATCTAATGTTTCTAATGTTTAAATCTAGAACTCGGCTCCTGACATTAATTTCAATCTTAAATAATTTTAAATAATTACTTCATAATACAGGTTATTTCATAATAGAAGATAGTGCATATTTTAATTCGTCTAAAGAATGAAGTATCAATGCAAAGAGTCGTATGTATATCCTAATAATCATACATTCATAAAAAAATAAGCAAGTATCCGGTGATTTATGGACGGGAGTGTACATTTCGGACGATGGATTTCCACGTTGGAAACGATATAGGAAGACGGTAGGAAGGATCTCGTTTCAACATCGTCTCGATCGCGAATCCGATTTCTAAATAACCGTGGAGATTGGGTGTTTGCAGTGCTCACCGGCTGAGGAACGGGGATTTGACTCGTCTGGAGGATCGAGGTTGAGCAATGCGACTCGAGTGCTATTGTATTCGAGGAGGAAATTACGCGAGAAATGACGAGGGGGGGGGGTGCTGGGCTCGACCGAGTTACGCGGGCCGGTCGAACGAATTCGAGCACAGATAGTCGAGTTTGTTGCAAACAAACAGATGCCGCGACGATTTAAGGATGACGGAAACTCGATCACGAGACTTTTCGGTTTTCAATGTGATGCGGAATGATATAAAAATTGGGGGATAATAGATTTATATTTATATAGATTCTTCTTTAGAACTATCGTTATTGAGGGGCGCGTCAGAGATTGTGAATGTTTCAGCAAATTCAGAAGTTTTCTGAAAAGAGATCCTATAAGTCTACGACATATGTGAAATATGTATATGTATTATAAAATTTTTATTCGTTTTGTACATACAAAGTTCTTTAAGAATGATTATAATTGTGAATTAATCTTCTGAAATAATGTTTTACCGGTCCCTTTCATCAGCGAGTGTCTCAATCGTGACACGTGATTGGTGATCTTTCAATACACAAAGGCTAAATGGAACCGATCATCATTAAAATTCTTACGGTTATTTTATCACGAATATTTACTCGTTGTCAGAAGCTAGCTCCCATCTTTCCAAGCATACAATATCGTTCTTATGAACCATTGTATCGCGGCAAGAATAACAAAATCCGCTTTCGCATATTCGATTCGTTTCTTGACGCACAAAAGCTAAATACCATAACTGCGGCACAGTTCCAACATTGCATTGAAGCATAGAGTTTTTTCAAAACACGTATTCTCGTGTATAGAAAATAGATTTCTATTTGCCTGTAAGGAGCTTGATTCGTATTATCAGTGTAATGCCAGTAATAGGTTCTTAATTATCCGGGCTTTGCGGCGGTTGTTTTATATGTACATTAATTTCATCTGCGTACATATAGAGCTTACGATGTGTCATAGCTTCGAGTTTCGTGCGCCATAAGGTGCAAGGGACCGAAAACGCAGGTGTAGCCAACAACAGATGGTATCAGTCCCTGTCGGTCGATTGGAGCTCATGGGGATTTGTTAATTCAATTATAGACTCAGTCGACGATGCAATACGATCATTGAATAAGTAGATACAAATGCTTCCTCTCTTCCGACTATTCTAATTTGATATTCGTTTAAAGAGGGTAAAAGCACCAAATGTATTTATCATTTGTAGACGTAAGGAGGATGTTTATGCAAATTTATATTTTTATGGGGCCAGTTAGATTTATTTTATCTGCCAAACATTATAAGAAGAACCTATTGTACGTTGCATATTTTATATTGAAAATTACAAAGAGAAAATATCGCAAGATCATTTATCTTCTCGTAGCCATTGTATTTAGCCTTAAAAATAAATTAAAGTAGACTATTTTGGTAACATGAGAGTGACTGACAATATTCTGAAATTAAGGACTGCTCCCCTCTGAAGAATGGAGAATATGACATACCGTGTCCAGCTTCTATAATCATCATAATTTTTGCATGATTTTCGAATTGTGTGTTTTTACAACCGTATTTTTCGTAAATCGACATAACCCGATACAGGAATAGGAAGACACGACTTCGACGATAAGCAAAATGGAATCACGCGAAGAATGTCAAACTGTAGGTGGCAAGGACGATCTTAGAGAGAGGGGGGAGGGAGAGGAGCAGCAGCATAACAAAAGGAAACGCGCAGCAACTCCTTCTTCCCTTGCTTAAAAAATCTCCCAAAGTATAAAACAAACCATAAACAGGCGCATTAATTCAACGGTATGGCCCTTAAAATGCGCCCGCGTGGGAATGGAGTGCGGTACTAATTAAAATCTCGAGCATAAACTCGCTCGATTCAAACGCATACAACGAAGAAGGCGGGAAAAGACTTTTGATCGGCTCCCTTCGTCCTTCGTTACGCGAAATGAGGGGCAAGCATACAGTCGGCCCACACCCTTTGTTTTCCGAATGCAAATAAGTAGCCCTCCGCCACTCATCGTCTCCCTCGTCCACCCTTTCTAACTCACGATTCGTCTCTCTTCAACCCCTACTTCTCAGTCTCTGTCCCTCACGCTGAAACACCCTCTCGTTTCCCAGCACCCTCACTACTCGTCCTCCCTCTCTCTCTCTCTTATTTTCTCCTTCTGTCCCCGTCTTTCTCGCGCAAGCTGGTTCTACTTGTGACCTCCTCGTTGCTCGAACGTGGTGAATACAGTAGGCACTCTCACACTGCGAAACGCACAACAGACCGCATGCATATTCATACGTGGGCCACGGCTATGTGTGCACGAGAGGTTATTAATTAACCGGAAGCCTAATCAAGGCTCGTAGTCGAAGAGGGTAGCAGTCGCTCTGCATCGTTGAAACCCCTTCGAAATTGCGAAGCCACCGTACAGGTGACGCTCTCCCACTCTCTCTCCCTCCTTCCCCCTCCCCTCTCTCTCTCTCACTCTCTCTCTCTCTCTCTATCTATCTATCTGTCTATCTCTTGCTCGCTCGGTCGCTCTCTCGCTCACACTTTGTGTTTGATCGACTCCGAGCGGATAGATATTTGGCGAACGCTTCCGTGCCGGGATCGAGAGGTTCCCGTGGCCGCGCGCTCAGTGCTCGATACTCGATCTTTGATTTTTTGGTTGTCCGTTACACGGTCGAAAGGGTGCTCCGTGAGGCACGTATTTGCTGTTCAATCTGTCGTATAGGTTTTTCGAGCGGCGATAGATACGTAAAACGCGACCGTTTTCCCGTGCCGACTTATTTTCATATCGATTCCCACAAGCCGTGTATTACTCTTCTCTGTCTATTTTTATTTTTTCCTATTCTAGACGGGGTGAATCATTCTGTATTGAATAACGTATTTACGCAAATTCCATACGAATTACCACCGTCCCGCGTAGAACGCTACATCATCCAACGTTTGCCGTATACCTCGATAAACCAGCGATTCGCTCTTAAATCAACCAGATGCATTTACGAATACAACCCAAATCGATTCTACGTATAGAATGCTGGTTTACGCGTTAAAAAATTCAATTCGAACAACAAGACGAAGTTGCAACACGTAAATATAAATTTCGCCGAGTTACGCGAGCGCTATTCAATTAAGAGAAACGACCGGTGGCCGCAGTATCCCACCAACGTCACTCGATCGCGGGATCGCCTGAATCAGAGGAGACGAATTTCTGCTCTCCAAGCGGCCCGATTAGCCGTGGCATTATTTCGATCGATTAGAAAGCGGGCTTTCGTTCCTGGTTTCGGGGTTGTTCCACGGGGGATGAAACAGGGCGCGCCCTCTTTTCCCCGAGTAATCCAATGGATTAGTCAATTATGTATATACCATTACGACTCCATACATTTGGATGGGTCTCTCTCTCTCTCTCTCTCTAAATGATCACGGACATACATACAGAAAATATACACACACGCGTGCGCGCACACACATGTACAGAGAAGAGCAAAGAAGGAAAGTAGGAAGAAAGGAAGAATCGTTGATTCGCGTGGCGACGGTATACGATGGTGTGGGATGGTGGTAGAATCGGCTTGCCACCACGGAAGGGGTGCGTATATGTATGTGGGGTAGTGGCTGGGGTTGGGCGAGTAAGGGGTAGCGCAGGGGAGGAAAAACCAAATGAAAAAGAGCCTTTGTGTTTGGGATTCCTGCGCAGCGAGAGTCGAGGGATTGAGAGAGAGCGAACGGGGGATGCAACTGCAATTTGTACCTCTTACTGTCCGCGGGAAGAATAGGTATTGTCTTGCAGGAGAGAAACGAATTGAGCTTCTATGAAGCCCGGCGTGCGAATGGGAATCGATATTTTTAATTTCAGTAGAAGCCAAACATCTCCGGGTCTCGTCACTCCTCCGCCCTTTCTCACTCGTACCGGCTCGCCATCTTCCATCTATCCTCTTCCCTTTTGGCCGTGCCGTTTAAGCCACCACCGTTTGTACACACTTGTGGCTGTAAATACCTGTGGTGCTTGGCCTATACACACCTGACCCCTTCGATCGACAGTCGACACTCGCTAATTGCAGTAGCGTATTCGCCTCGTGCCACGAAAATCGACACGTTCGCGCGTGACTCTCGAGCTCTCACGCGATATTCCGTCGTTGCGATTAAGAATGTACCCGTGCCAGTGGCGAAAGCTTGTCGTTTCTCTGTTTCGGTATAAACATTCGCTGAATAGACCGACTGCATCGTCCTGATTGCTTGCTTCGTGGGTTTGCGAAGGGGAAAGAGACAGCAGAGTTAAACAAATTGCGGGTGAATGTTCGCAGTTTAAGGTCGATTGGAGTTTTCAGACTCATTGAAATATGGCACAATTTCGTTTCGTTTCATCTCGGCGCAGCCGATATTAAGAAACTTGGCCGTTCTCTCTTTCTTCGTCACTTCATAATGGAATTATCTGCCACCGAAATTGTGCTGATAATAGCGACTCGTTTCGCTCTCTAGCCTTACGCTAGACGATTAAGCAATCGTTTTTGTCTTCCATGCGAGTAATGTCGGAATGTTTGCGTCAATCGCGTCTCGTAACGAGTGTCTAACTTACGTTCCCCGCTTTTAACGTTGTCTTTCTAGAGTGCCCAATATCGTGCCTATTCTCTCGATGACGTTGGTGGACTCATTTTTTACTTGTGAGACAAATCGAGATGTACTTAAATGTACTTAACTGCCTTTTTTAACTATTTTTATAAAAGAATGGCCATGTACATATGTAGTATATCAAAGATAATTCGAGTCATCTAAGCTTCAACATCTTAAAATCTTCAAAGTAGATCGCGTAAGTATCGTTCATAACCCGTTAATAACAGTCATAATACATACGAATTACAAGGCAAAATATTTAGTTCGATTTAAATATCCTTCCGATACGTTTAACTCTGTCTTGCGTCTATCAATATTCATAACGCCAAGTTCTCCCATATCATTGCAAGTTGTACAACATCGATTGCATAATACTTTCGATTAACATTCCAATTGCTCGATAAAGAGGCTCGTTCCAAACTAAATTGGAGATTCTTGGAATCGTATCCGGCGAATGAAAGGAATCCTCCGCCACTATCGACGCACCACCCAAAGGTAGCAATTTGCAGCAGTTTCTAACCAAAGTCCCGGACAATTTGCGCACTACATGTATCATCCTAATTATGCAGACTCCTCGAAGCCTATCCGAAGTTGCGAAGCAACGGGGCCGTAGCTAACGCCTAACTTCGCTCGGTTGAATCTCGTTTCGGACCTCGAAACACCTATAACAGGATCCGATTCGAAGCTAAAACGGGGGGAGTCCGCTTTGGAAGTTGGAGATCGCATCCGGTCGAATTATCAGAGTGTGCTCGCTGCGCGAAAGACCTCTAGAATTCGTTGGTTCTTCTCGGCTCGGTGGAATCTAAGCTTGGAGGATAAAGGAGGAAGATTCACCTCGCGGCTAGAGACAAGAGGCACGCTATCGATAGGATGAGCACGAACGGTGCCAGGATGATTTCATTCCCCATAACTGACCGTTCCCCTGGGATTATTATTTTTTCATCAAGCCACGGAAAGCCGTGTGTGCGAGCAAGGAGAATGAGGAGGTATAGAGGAAGGCGGAGGTCTAGGGCGAGGGTCCAGACGGACGGAGCAAACCAGCACCCCGAGAAATTGCATCTCCAGGGCCAGCAGCAGCAGCCGGCCTCTCTCCCTTCCTCGCTCGTTCCTTCACCAACCTTCGCGAAATATATACGAGCCGGCAAATTGAAAACTAGCGATCGGCTCGCCTGAATAAAATATCGTTTAAATTTATCGTAACACCTGGTATATCGGAACTCGACCACGCCACGCCGGCTGAGTGCCTACGTTATATCGACGCTTTCCAGGCTACGATTGCACTGTAAACGTGCCGTACCTCCGATACCTTCGCGGACTGCCGATCTTCTCTCCCTTCCTCTTCTTCGTGCAACTCGTTTGAGGATACTTAGGGTATTTTATTCGCGTCGGGGCTTCGATCTGTTAAAAGATGCAAGCGGCATTGGTCTCGCGTCACCTTCTACTCCGAGATATTAATATCAATGTTGGCATGAAAGTGTAATTGGGCGTTAAAATTGGACCCAACTCTCATAATTTCGATGTTGAGTACCTAGAAATTATTTAAACAAAAGTTCGCTCTCTGCAAGTTGGTTTGCTCGTTGGCTTGTTGAAAGAAGATATCTATATAAAACTCGAGGATAGCAGCGATCTAAGTAAATTATTAAATGATATTACACCAAGTATCGGATCCATTATACCATAAACGGTGAACCCGCATAATACCATTCTTATTTCCATTATTATCCGCAATTTGATACCGATCTTTTCATCAGCCGGTGTACGTCGTGTGCACCTACCGTCTAAATTTAATTCCAAGGCTGTGCCACTACTTGGAAGTAGCTGATTCACAATGGCCGCGATCCAACAACACGATACACGTTAATAAAATATGCAACGAGCCCTGTGCGTTACGGTCCATGCGGATAACTGGCGGATGATTCGATGTTCGGCGATAAACAATCGGTGTTTTGGTGTTCGCAATCGATGTTTGAGATCAGTTGTTACGATCGTAGATTGTTACGTAAATCGTAAATTTCCCTTTTTGTATTTTTCTTCCCTTTTGTGGAGCAGAAAAATTACTATCGAACTATAGAGAAACTGAATTAAACAGAATTTTCAACTTTTACGAAGGTAGCGTGTTCTGACCTCGATCGCGACCAAGTAGGAGGACTGACGAACAGAAACGCGGTGCTCTCGACGAGGTCGAGCCACGCCGCGTTACTCTGGCATTAACTCCCTTCTACCTGACGCTGTATAATGTAACACGCTCATTAAGAAAATACATATCATTTAGAGGAAGTATATTACAGATTACTCGAAAGCGAGTAATTATCGGACCCGGTGTTCTTCGTGCTTGGAGAGTGGAAACTGAGTAACATAATTCCGTTGCCAGTGGAGGAAAAAATGAACCCGATTTCTAGATGTAATATATCGTAGGAAAGTTGGTACAGCGTCTTGAGATAAGAATATTTAGTACCGCTCTAAGTCTTGCTAAATAGAATCGAAGTGGAAGTTGTTCGTTTCTCGATATGGAAATAGAAATTCTTCTTAAGATTTCCATATCCTCGAACTTTCTAAACGTTTTCCGCTCTATGTTTCTTCACTCACATGTCATCCACATAAATTCGCATTCTCGCAATGGAGAATTCTAAATTATCCTTTGCCTCTCCCTCCACCGTCGTTTGTCGCTTCTACCAAGGACCATAAACAATTCCGTAACAAATTCATCGAAGGTCAGTTAGGCTTTATGAACGGAACGTGTCTTGAACGAGTTGGGCACCGCTTTAAGGAGTATGTGTTGGGGGTAGTTATTTTAATTACTGTCCGGTGGCTTTAAATTAAAGAGCCAGGTTATTCCAACCCCTCTGTTCTTCCTTCTGCTTCGGTAACTGGTAAGCACACAGCCACCCTCGTTGAACGCGCGTCTCTGTCTCCTTCCTCCCTCGCTGCTTCTCGGTTCCCTTTTCGCTAGGTAACCCAGTGCGTGGACCGACATTACTGCCGTCATTCTTTACGCCCGGCCAAGTGGCGAGGTTATGTTTGACGCTAACCGTGTAACCGCGCTAAATTGTCTAAACTGCGCCAGATTAAGCGAGGCTGCCACCCGTTCAAACGTGGCTCGCCATGCCGTCGGTGTCCAGAAATTAACCGACCCTCAGTCCCGGTCCGGAGGGAAGTCACGAAGAATTCCAGGAATTGTTTCATTTAGCTGCGAACATCGAGTCCTCTATAGAGAGCCGAGTTTCAAGGAAGTACAAGACCCTTGGTGCACGCGAGTTTTACGCGACGTCGTTCGTTCTAGCAGATTCGAAACATTTCAAAGTTTCTAAGGTGATTATATGGCTCGTAAACCGATCATGTAAAAGGGGAATGTTTTATATTTCACGCAGATTTTGGGATCCAGACAGTTATCTTACATTTCAGATCGGAATCCTTTAATAAGACGATCGTTGGAATTCAGAGCTTTTTCTTATTTATACAATGGAACTTCGATTAATCGTTTTTATTGGGACTGAAGCAGCAGGAACATATAAATCGAAACCTAGGATAAATCGTTCATCTAGATATTGAATCGCATACCTAATTCATCATCGATTTTGAATTACTTGATATAGAATAGATAAATGAACATATGTTATTTGTGGTTTCTGTAAATTTGTGAACGTGTGTAAAATAAGAAAGGGGATCAGCGGTCGTTCCTTCGAAAACCAACAAAGAACTCGACTGTTTTTCCAAGACACAGATTTCGATGGACCGAAGTGGGGATACGCGAGGACAGTTTCCGGTACGCAAATCATCGCGTAGGCACGTTTCCTTTTCCTTCGCATACGAAGTCAGACGGCCACGACGATATTCTAATGTATTGTAATAAGGCTGTCGAAGGGAGGTAAACCTTCTCGCGCGACGAGCCATTGGCCCATTTTCACTTAAAACCACTGTCGATTGGTAGTCCGCAGAAGAAACACTGCATTATGTATGTTCCCGTTATCTCCTGGCCGAGAACGTTTCAACACGCAGATTATCAGCACCTTCTGTCCTTTCTTGTTCATCTTAGCCCTACCTTTAGATCGTTCCTTTGCTTTTCGACTTTCAACGTTCTCCTTCTCTCGTGCCCTTTCAATGGTTCCACTCGGAGGCAGGAACGATCGCCTTCGTTCTCTCGTTAGTGTTTCCAACATGAAGAAGAATGGTTGGACGGAGACTTAGCGAGTAGGAGTGTCGTTGTCCCACTAATTTTAACCCCTACCGAGCTGTTCCGCGGTAGAAGTGCCGCCACTCCTCCGACACCACGCTTCCTTTTCTCTTGAAATTGAACGAACCCGCCAGAGATTCCCGATACGGTTGGTAAACACGCTCGGGATTAGTATCGGCGATTCCATTGTCCGATTGCGTTCCTTGGATGGGATGAACCGGGATTTACGATTCGGCCCGATGAGTGGGACGGGATGAGTGTTCTTTATTCTATCAAAGAACTTCTGGCTAGGTATTTTACACTATCAATGGGATGGTGAGGAGCGAAAAGGGAAGTAAGCGAAAAGGAAAAAGAGAAGAAATAGGAAGGAAGAAAAAGAATTATTCGCAAATGGTCTGTATCTTGTTTCAGCTGTTTCCAAATTTTTAGAAAGACCACTTCGCGATTTCACTCTACCAATGATATATTTATATTTCACTCAACGAATACAAATTCCATAGATCCATTTTATCATAGAATTTAACATCCTCCATATATTTGTATAATTTCATACAAAACTTGTAACCAGATAGCACAGATTAAGGTCGCTGCACCTCTCAAATGCATCGCAATCTATGACGCCAATTTTAAGACCGCAACCTCCAAAGGACTAACGAATAAATTGCACTAAATTTCTTCATACCGGACCATAACCTTTTCCATACGAATTTTCCGATATCGAAGTTCTTTCGTCCAGCTTTAACGGCGTAGCGTGTCGCGGCTGCTCTACGAAGGGTTGCTTTAACGCGGTCGAAGGCTGTCCAAGAGGGATTCCACGTTGGGAGGAAAGGGGGTTGGCTGGCTGGCTGGCTCGCAGGCGTCCTCCTCGCGACGGTTGGAAGAAGGGAGGGCACTCGATGTTTAATACATAGGATAGTGGCGATATTGCAACACATAGAGGGGTAGTCGCAGTAGGTCCGTGTCTCGGTGACAGGGTGCGAAGTCGCAGCGGCCTCCTGGCGGGACGCGGCACTCAACCAGGGAAGTGTTGTCGGGCTTTTCAGGAGCTTTCAAGTGCTTTCGCAGTTGCCTCGAGTGCCGTAAGAGGCTTTCAGAAACGGAGGCAGAAACGGGCTTTTTAATAGGGCCGAGGAGAGGGCTTTCCCTCTCCCTCTTTCTTTCTCTCTCTCTCTCTCTCTCCTCCTCGCTCCTTCGTTTTTCTCTCTTTCTCATTTTTTCCCTTCTATCTTGTCCTCCAACCTCCACCTCCTGTTCCTTCGTCTCACCGACACGAAACCCTCTTCCTCCACCACCGCCCTCCTCCATCACCACCTCTGCTTCCCCCTTTCTCGTCCTTAGCTTCTCAAGCACGCGGCCAAACGATTTCCAGGTTATCGTTTGACGCGAAACAGAGCGTGCTCTTGAATCCCAGCGGGGATACCGATGAACCTGGTGATAAGCTTTTCAACATTGTTGTAATGGATCGAAATTTTCCTGTAACACTGGCCGGGAACGGGTGTGAACAAGGTGATTCGTGTATTACGGAGATTTGAATATACGTTCGATGAGTACGAACAGTCTAATGGTTGTTTTACCGATTTCAATCATTCCTCTTCCAAAACATGTCTCAGATGACTTAAATTTTTTTGATAGAAGAAATCTTTATTTAGGTTTTATTTGATTATTTACATTCATAAAAATATGAAACTGTATAAACATACATAGGCTAATTGCACGTGTTTTTGTCTGTACTCTATTGGTTTTTCGAAAAGTAATGCATTTGTGTCGCTTTTCCATTGATCCTATCAATCAACATCAAAGGACAACGATTATTACTTATTGAAAATGGAAAATTTCGTTTTTCTTTCGTTACGTGTTAGACGCGAATTTTGCTTCAAAACGAAATTCATATGCGAGAATAGTACATACATACACACTTCCTAATTACATTACGGCGAAACGGTCGTTATAGCCCGTTATATTTAACACGCGAACCACTTGGAGAGCTGGTTCGCCTAAATTGTGCTAACCGAAAGCTTCGACCTGCAAGACGCGAGAAAATGCTCCGTTTTCTTCGCGATGGAACGTTACTCGGTAACGTAACGCATTGTTCAAGCTGGTTAGCAACGCGCAGAGGATTCGTTCTTTCTTTAATTAATCACGATCTCGACACGGCCGCGCATTGCGAAAAATTATAATTAATCGCGATTTCCATTAACGCGCTGGCGATGAATTCACCGGCGGCGGAACGAAGGACGGGGTGCAAGTATTAAGAAAATACGCGAGACGTTTGAAAAAGGAAATGTTTCTTCGACATTTTATTCACCATAGAAAATCATTCTTGGAAATCGGAATCGAATAATATCCTCTTGTCGAGGAAAATATTTCAATACTTCAAAGAATTATTTGCTAGAATTATTTATTAAGAAAAAAGCTTTTCTGATAATTCTACATTTTATCGGTAGAACGCGAAGAAAAGATATTTACACGAATTTTTAAAACATTAATCTAGATAATTACAATTTTATTTATATCTTTTGATTTATTCGTTTACACCTTTCGTTTATTGATTTAAACTCCTGGTTTGTCCGATTACATCCAATATGTTTGCATAAGATTTCCGATGTTTCTCTGATTCGAGTGAAAGTTTGAAAGTATCCAGCGTTGTCTGATTACGTTGTCTACTCACGTTTAACGTATCAGAAGGTTTAAATGAAAGGTTCACCACTATATCTAGCAACGGTGAATAGAAGTAGACTGTCTAATAGCGAAAGAAAGGTCCACGTGTGATTTACAACAACGTTTGAGATAAAAGACAAACAACTTCGTCTCGTTTGTCGCCCTGCTCTACTCTATAGGTTTATGTAACCATGTTATAAGGAGAGAATTTAATGTTACGGTTCAATATTCTCGTGGAAACCTGTTACAACGTGAAACGCTTCTAAAAATGTTCTTTCGTGCATTTTTTTCACTCTCATAGAAAATAAAATATTTGTAAGTTGAACAAAGGTAAGAGTATAGGTTTTAGAAAAATTATATTGTTTAGTTTCGATGAAATTCAAATATATTTCTGTATTTCTTAGTATTCTTTTATGGTAACGTGACACGTGAAAAATATAGAAATTTGATATAATATTGAGCATAGGACATCCCTCAGAAAGGATCGATCGATTTAAAAAGAAAATTTGCACTTCCATTTGAAATAGAAAAGCACTTTACGACCGCACTTTTACACACACACACAAAGAGGACGAGTGCTTTCTCTGTCTCTGCTGTTCGGAACCAAGTTATAATATGCGTACCTCATACAGAGTTCGTAACGCAGAGTATAATTCTCAATCTGTATTAATATCTTTAATATCTATGCCTATCTAAATTGTAATAAGTCCAACTTTCGCGATTCAAACTTTAATGCGAATGTCATATGATTACATAGAAAATTATACGAAAAATGTGAGGCACGTGATTCGAATAATCCAACGTAACGACTGAGATAGATATCTTTCATTTGACTTTATTTAATAGGAAAGTTACGCATAAAGTATCACGTACAGATAAATGTAACTACTTCAATGAAGACAGAAACAGTACTGATTTATTTGTACTTGCAATCAGTACGTAAAAATTAATTTTCAAAAGCAAATGTGTACTTCGAGCGTCGAAAATACTACTACGCAAGTACAATAGAATGTGACGAAGTAGTCGAACAAAAGTCCATCGTTTAAACAAGAATTCGACGATCATACGAATACAACGATTCTTTACTTAGGGATATTGAAATTATTTGCAGTCTTTATCAACTTTTCCATTTTTATCATTAATTATTAATGAATTCTTAGTATTTGTGACATCAAAGTATTTTGCATTCATTAAAGAGATACGAAGGAATATTATGCTTCAAAGTGCGGCAATTTTTCGATCAAATATTTGCCTAAAAAATAAATAAAATCAGACTAGGAGCTCAAGAGGGCAGTTATAAGGACATCTACCCTATAAACCTCTCGAATACGACTCCATAGGTAACTATGATTCTATTTTAAAATACGAGAAGCCTGTTACCGAATCGGAACACGATTCGTATATTACCACCATCCCTAAAACCGTAAAAACAATGAACTGAGAACAACGAGTTTGGTATGGAAGCTAGAGAAAAATCGAAAATCCGGAAACGGAAAGTCCTAGACTTTGGCCGGTCTCCACTCGACAAAGGGGCGACTTTTCCCGATTTTCGCATTTCGCGCACGTTTCGGCCGTCAGTCCGTTCGCGTCGCCGGAAACTCTCTTTTAATTTTCCGCGAAATTCGAATAAAGTTGCCTGGCCAAGCAGAGTATTAGGGACAGGGGTATTCGACGTGTGCACGTCGCCAGGCAACATTTTAAACTCGCATTTCACTGGCTTGTGAGCCCTAACTTTATCCGCTGGCTCGCAATCGCGCGCGGCGTTCGGGGTTTGAAGCCCCGCGATGCGACAACGTGTACCATCAAAACGAGATTCCGATGCCGGCCGGACGACGCGGCCAGATTTGGACAGAAAGAAAAGTTTCGCCCGGCGAACTGGCTTGAAACTTCCTTCGGTAGGGATTAGACGTCCGCATCTTCTTTTTTCGTCATCTTGCGAAGCAGATCCATGCAAATTTTCGTTCTTTAATATATATTGGTAGACCGTGAATTTTTATGTATTTATGGGAGAGGAGGTACAAAAATGTACAAAATGCATGTAACACGCGAAAGTATATAAATATTGGAAGTGTGGTATTTGTTATGATTTTTAATTGGTAAAACAAGTCTTAGTTTTTAAATTGTATTCGTAAAAATATGAATTTGCATAAATAGAATTATGGTTGCTAGGATCTGTGATGATCTTATTCTTCGTGATTAGATCGCGAATATTTGCGCATATTCGCTTTTTATAGAGGTAATTGACGAAATTAAATTTAAATAGAGATTTGTTTAACCTGTTTAAGTGTTATAACGAGCATCTAAATCATCGCAATGAAAATGATGGACCGATGTTGACGTTGGATGTTTGTTTTTTCCGTTGTACACGGTTTTAATAACTCGTGATATTTACGAGATTAATGTTGTAAGGAGAATGTTCATTATCCTGGAATAAATCGATCAGAAGATCTTTACTCATCAACTCAATCGCAACAGCAAATTAAACGATAGGATCGATATTTGTCAGATTTTTTGAACAAATTCCCGCGAACATCCATCCGTTTACTATACCGTTATCATTGCGAACGAACACTGTTGTACATAACTCACAAAATTGCGAACTTGCAACGACCGTAAAGTAAATTTACGACTACTAAATCCATGAAACAGGTTTTATCCAAAAATTCCTCTCGGTTTTCTCGGCCATCATCTTGAAGATCGAATTAAGCCATCCGATGCATGGAACGTACCAAACACAACGGGAATTGACTGAAAATGTGCGAAACACTTGCAAACGAAATACTTTCTAATTTTCTCGAGCATCGTTGCAATAACTGGACTGTGATTCGTTTCGAAACAACTGCAGCCTGGTCTTTTTCATAAGTGAAGTACAAAGTTGCAAAAAGGTATCTTGTAATGACGAGATTTACGAAACGAAGTTGCATCGAAAATCCTTCCTATCTTGCATGGCCGTTGTCGAGAGTCCAGGTTTTTTGCGATAGCGCCAGGATAGCCGTGGCAAATTTTTATAGACCGTTTACGAGGGCGCGGAACGATTTGTAACACGAGGAACACGAGCGTCAGCACGTTGCCCGTCGGCGTCGACCAAAAGAAATCGTCGGTCGTATTTATCGAATTGTTTTCGACTCCATTAGCCGGCGCCGCACCCCGCCGGTCTTTTCGAACGCAGGAATAGAAACGAAGCGATTAGTTCTGTTAAACCGCGTCCTCTTTCTCTATCGTTTCGAACCTCGTTTCGAACATCGTCTCGTCTAGTGCTACTGTTAATAGTACCCTTGCCACGCTGATTTAATTGGAAAAATTGTTTATCGTCGTACGCATTCCCGACTGGGTTAAATGTTAATCGAATCTACTGGCAGATGGTAGACAGTTGCCTCGGTAATATCGATGTTTGCGATCAAAGGTATGGAAATTGTAGGACGAGGAAATTTAGATGCTCGATCTTAACGAGGTATCAAGCTAAACGTCGGTTTGATAAGCTTGAGAATTATAGCGTAATAAATTGGAACGTGTAATGCGTGGTAATTTCATTTTCGTGTTATATTCATAAAATTAATTACATTTGCGGATGTCCCAGAGGAAATTAGTTCTTAAGCACGAATTTGGAAGAATCGATTTACCTGATACACGATCTTAAATACTACTTGTACTTACGTGTGTTACGAGCAGAAAAAATATATTGAATATTTTTCAAGCGACCGCTACTCGTTCCAGCCATCTGATTCGCTTCTACCGACGAATTTTTTAACTGTGTAATAAAATAACAAACAATTTAGGTTCAGCTGTTTGGAAAATAGTTATTTTTTTTTTTTTTTTTTTTTTTTTATTAAGATATCTTGAATTTCTGGAATCGTAAACAAAAGGACACATACTTTTACCTTTTTATAGAAAATAAATATTAATAATTACGTTACGTATTACGAAAATAGTACTATATCCGAGTACTTGTTCAAAACTTGTCTTTATGTATTTCCTGACACAAAACTAGCGTCACATCAATTTTTCTTCCTTGCACAAATGGAGCAGTAACTAAGTACTATTACAAAGGTTCATGAAGAGCACTATTCAAAGAAAATCGGACGTAATAAATTCGTGTAATAAATTTGGTGCAGTGGTCGAAGCGACACGCGGCCGGTATCTAGCATCGGGCAAATGCCATAATAAACGGACGTGTGAACGGTGCCTTAAAACGCCGGGTTATCTGGCATGCTGGAAACCGAAAAGCTTTCGAGTGTCCACGGAGATAGTGGGTTAAGTGGCACGCCGGCAGAATGGTTGTACCGCTAATTGCCTTAATTCGATAAACTACTAACCCGTTCCTGCTGGGTTGCCTCCATCTTTCAACCTTTTCACGACTTCTTCTTCCTGCCATCTCTATCCCCTTACCCTGCCTCTGTCGTGATCCACGCTTTCTCATTCGCCTCTTCATTACACCGCACCAAAGGTCAGCCGTTATTTAATGTCTCCGGCTTTGAATCGTTCATTCTTCTGCTTTCTCGTTACATATATTTCTTCGTTGAGCGTGACCAATCGGTCGGACGACTACGAATCGTCCTCTCTCGGCACGCGATCTCTCAGGATCGATTCTTTAACCGAGCCAAATTGATTTGACTCGTAATATCATTATCGAATCATGATTTATAGCCTCGTCGTAATTTACACGCGGTTAATTAGAGATTTAATCGCGATGCTGGATCATTCTTGTGATTTCTCTGCAATTAACAGCAAACGTATAAGATACACGTTTCTCCATGGGGAGAAGATTTCAGCGATGCTTAATCGCAACTCGGACCCGTGTAAAATTGAACCATCGACAGTGTGTACAGTATATGTACGGTTCCTTCGTTGGTTTCTCTGGTTCGCGTCGCCAGCTAGACCCTGGAAGATGGGCCGAGTATCGGTTTGAACAAGGGGCCGAAGAGAGAGCAGTCTCAAGATATAAACACGTACACGAACGCCAATTTAATTCCGGCTCTCTCGATCCCCCTCGATTCCCCTCGATTCCCTATCCAATTACACATAAAGCACTAATCACGCAATTAATCTCAATCTATTTAATAACACCTTCATTACCAGCCACTATAGGTACCGATCCAACCAAAGAGAATCTTCCTTGGCTCGTACTTTTTCCCCCTTCGTTCACCCTGTCTCTCTTTCACCCTTCACCCTTTCTTCGTTTTACAAATCTCTGCCTCTCTTTCACCCCTTACCCTTTCTTCGTTTCACAAACTCCTCTGTCTCTCTTTGCCGTTCGTTTCTTCTTCGCTGTTCGTCGGATAATTTATTTGTTCGTCGTTCTTCCTCTCTCGCTTCGTTCAATCGTCTTGTTTCTCTTTTTCTCTGTTTGTTGGATGGTCGTTCTTCGTTGGCGTTCGTTCTCTCGATCCTTCTCGCAAATCGTCGACACGCCCCTGCTATTCGCATTCCTGTAGAACGCGAGACCCACTCGCACAGAGCTCGATGTACACTCGCGGCGAACGCGAGCCGGATTACACGATTCCGGTTAATTGAAACAGCCTAAGAAGCGCATCGGTCGGACGTCGATTACACGTGCAGATATATCCTTTGCTATTGGTCACCGCGCCCGATTCCAGCGAATATAGTTGTCACTCGCACGCTGGTGCATCCTTTCTGCTTGGGTATTTAAATATGCGCTGCTGAAAACGCTTCATCATGCGAACTATCGCCTGCGGAAATTTAAACGATCGATGGAAGAATTTGGGCTGCAAGTGATATCGCTGTTCGAGATGTTGCACCTTAATTGCGATTTCTTTCATTTTCAAGTCTTCGAATTCAATTCTTGACATTTTAAATCTTCCAAATTTTTTAATTCTCAAATTCTCCAATTCCCGAGATCTCACATTTGCAAATTTCCAGTTTTTGCCTGCGCGTATTATTTTAAACATAATTCGCACGAAATTTATTTCACCGATATCGTAAAACGCAATGAAATAGTTTCAGAAGCCGCTCGACCATATCCCAGACAAGACTTCGAGTGAATCTTTTGGATCGAGATTAAAACACGAAAGTGGGGAGAAACCAGAGACAGGGGCGCAGAAATAAGAAATTAGAGTGGAGCCGATAAACAGTGGAGCATCGGCTTCGTGACACCTGCGGCATGATTTTTTCGTTTCTCGGCGCGGTTCGACGGTCAATTTGATGGTAGTCCGCGAAATTTTTCCGCTGGTCCATCCGACCTTGTCTCTCTTTCTGGTTCTTGGCTCGCGGCCGCCACTTCCGGCCGTAGTATGATCGCGAACTGAGACCACGACCACTTTCGTGGCATCGATGCGCAGCGAGGCGCGAAACTGTTATTGAAGAAGAAATTAATTCCTTGCCGATTTTGTCCCGGCCGTCCTTGTTTCTCGTCTCACGCTACCCTTCCGTTACGGATTCCGGCCGATCTCGATTTTCCGCTCGGGGATCGGACCGGACACTGCTCGAGGTGTTTTTGCGATCGTTAAGCTTCGCCGCTCGAGGACAGATAGGTGTTCTCTTACGGTGGAAACGTTGAGAATCGTCGAAATAAGACGATTACAAAGATCTTTTTCCGAAATATATGGACAACGAATGTAATATAAATAGATATATGGAAATTCGCAGATTGTGCAAAATACAATAAGTACAGAAATCTGCGCCACCATTGTATTTAATGTGGCATTTATATATTAATTGAGCTCGAGTATATCAAATTTCGTATCATTTACTAGTAGTACTTTCATATAGCTTCGATAATTTGGTATTATGAAAATACAATGTAACATCTGATCCACTGGAAACTAACGGTATGTACAAATATTTCCCCTAGCCACTATAATTTATAAAAAAAAAAGTGTATAATGTTATTGACAATGGTAGAATTCTGTTTATAATGAGTGATAAGTTATGATAATCGCTTTGTATATGTGTTAGGAAATGACCGCATACCAGCAAATTGTTAAGATTCTAGTTTCCTTTAAAACCTAGGAACGAGACATGCAGCACGGATAATCGGTATTTGTCAGTATGATAATTTTGTTCGTTAACGACTCGGCTCGGGGCTCGCGTAGTTTGGACTGAAATTACAGTTATTTTAAGGGCCCGTATAATATCCCCCGGCGCAGTTGAGAAACGCACGAATGGGCACGTTATTATTGTATCATCCGTGTGCCGTAGCCGCAGTAATAACAAAATTAATACTTGGCCCGCGCCCTCGCGTCCATGTTAACAGACGTTAGCGTCTCGGAAATGGAAGTCAAACAGAATTTTACGTCGCTCATCTCTGCGAATTAAATCGGCGCGAATTTTCAAATTTTCCTATATGGAGAAACTAACAAAAGCGATACTTATTATCGACAAATAATACATTTTAATTGCTCGTTTCAAATTTGACAAACAGTATATCAAAATTCAATATGCGATTCATCGATACCCCTTAGAGACTTTCCCAGGACGATTTGTAAGGACGATAAAAAAGTTTTTCAAAATAATTTGTTGTAAATTTTGTTAAATTAAATTAGATCTGGCTTCACATGTACGCGAACTGTCACGAATTTAGACCCATAATGTATACTTTGCGAGACGAAACCAAATGTACGTGTAATCGACTAGATTGGATTACTAGCTCAAAGCCATCGACACGAATAGAATTAAAGTTCGTTACATATCAATTACGTTGTTTGTCAGTGAGCTTATTACGCGAAGCATATCATTAATCAATTAATCGCGCACCCCGGACCCCGTTAATAAAGAGAAAATAATCAATCAACGGCGTTGGCGGCGGTTCCCGTCGATTCCGTATTTTGATTGATTGTTCTATGAGCGCGAAATGCGGTTTTCCTTTTAGCATTCGGCGAATGTGTTTAAATAAAACGTCATTAACGGAGGGCTCCGAACTGGGTTAGCGGGCTGCAACATTAATGGCCGTTCGATGTAACCGAATGAGTTAATAGGAAATCGAATCAACTTATTTCCGTGCATTGTTTCGCGCCATTGAATGAAATTCCTCGTTGATACCAGCCACGTCGTCTATTTTTCGCAGTTGAAAATCCACGCTCTAATTTCTCACTTCGTATACCTTTCGTATCTCGTTGAAAGTTTATTTATAAAAAAAATTCGACGAAAGTCTGTGCGCAAATCGACGAAAGGTACGCGTACGTTGTGCGGGGGAAAAACTAAAATAAAAATCATTTTCTCTGCAAGCGAATAAACTCATCTCGGAGAAGGAAAAAATCTCTCCGGTGCGACACAACCACGGCGCGATCTACGGACTAACTTTCCCTGTTTACGTTAATTTCATAATGGCGAAAGTTCGTTCGTTGGTTTCGATGGAACTGACTGGCCCTCGGAGATCAACGCGCCACTCTAAAACCAAGAGAGTTCTCTGGCAACGCACAGATTGCGTGTACGTGTGATTTATGGGGTGTTATAGGCAATATGGAAATCAAAAGGAGAGTAAATGCTCATTATTGAAATTTATTACAATTAAAGTGTTTGACTAAAGATTCGAACTTCGTTCCCATTTAATTAAGCTTATCAACAAAAACTTGTTAGGTTTCCAACGTGTGGAAATATTAATACACGCGTATCCTTATTTTCCAACGAAGCGTCCTTTTACCGTTCAACATTTGATCTTCGTATTCGTATGAAAGTATCGTATTACCAAGTGATACGAAGTTTAACATGCAATTACTAACATGGACGCAATTAATTAGTATGTAAATGCTATGCTAAATACGATGATGTACCAATACTTTTTGTAGCCGTACTGTATGCACGCGAGTGCATCTTAACATTCCTCGATGTATTAAAATAATTCCACTCGCGAAAGAACGGCCATTCATTGAACTCGACGTAAATCAGAAAGTATGAAATCGAACGATCGTGACCACAGGGTACCGCGAGGACGTAGGCGTCACATCGCGCGTCGTTTCGATCGGGCGACACTGGAGCCGCTGAAACATCGATCTGTTTTCAAGCCGGCGAGCGAAAAGATGCGGTACGGTCGTTGCGTGAACTGGAATATGCACTTAAACCCCGAAATGCCACTTTTCCATTAATGAAACCGTGTGCAACCCTTCATACGTAGGATACACCCTCGTGCGCTTTGGCCGCCGTTCGGTTTTAGGTGGAATGGAAAAACGCGTGTGTGTATGCGCGCGTGTATCCGGCCGAGCCTATACAGATAGACGCGCACACGAATCGTGTGTATCGCGAATCAATCGATTCGATCGGCTTGCAATTTACCAGCGCAAGAAGCATCCGCTGGAATTTGCAGATTTTTGCCGAGTGAAACCGACTAATCAGTTTTCGTAATGGAAACACAAAGATCGTTTGACTCGATGATTCGTCTCAAATGGACCGTTTATTCAAGTTTATTGTAGTCCACTGAGAGAGGTCGAAAGTGGATCGGAGTAGATGATAATGGATGAATGGTCGGTGTAATAAAAAGGGTTTTGTGGATGTTGGATTCGCGTGGATTATATTGGATGGTTCATAGATTTCCGTAGGTTTTATAGATGTTTGCTAATGTATTTTGCAGGTAAAAGCGAGACCAGAAGATAGTGCGATATATATTTTGTATTGAAAGGTGGTGATAAAAATACAAAGTCTATAGGGAAGATAATGGATCTAATATTAAAGCGAATTAAGTGTATTAGATAACAAATTGGTTCACAAAATATCGACTTCTCTGATACAAATATCAAAATAGCCTACTATGAAAATAGATAAACACGAGCTGGTAAATTTAATCGACGTACAAAATATTACATCGTGAAACTGGTTCGTAACAGAGCGCGATTCTCATTGTTACTCGAAGAATAAAACCATTATGTCTTCTATATTTTAATTCACAAAACAACATTAAACTGCTGTAACTTTCGGAACGCCCTATATACTATGATACACATACACATATTTACCGAAATACTTTCAAGTTAAATAACGTAGCATAATCAACGTGACATACAATCAAACGTTATCATTCCGAGAAATATTATTAAACTGTCGTTCTTTCCAAGGTCCATTTCACTAACGGCGATCTTCTTCAAGACCTTCCCGCTCAAAATACATCCCATTAACACCCCGCTATCCCCGTGAATATGTGTTCACACGGGTTCGTAGCTACACGAATTCACATGTATCCGCCCACCTATGTACTCGCACGCATACATTTCGGCAATCTCTGATTGGTATTCGTTTCCGCGCTCGAATTCTACGTTGATGTGGCCGTTGGCCCACGAACACATGCTGCCGTGTGAACCACACGCTACGGAAATGCGTACGAGCGCGCGTGTGTGGGGCCAAACAGAGCTGGATAGTATACAGGCCAGGGGGATGGAGGGAGTTGCCGCGTAGCTGGAACGAGGCAACATATCAGAACGACTATCTATCGCTGCCTTTTACGCTAATTGATAAATCGTGTTACGTTAATGAATGCAGCGGACGAGGCGGCTAGCCGGGGAGGGTTCGATATACTCGCGGACCTCAGGGAGGCCACGTAAGGATAACGAGGAAATTGAAAATCTTGCGGTTATGCGGCCGGTATCTTAAAGATGCCGCCTGCGATGACGCGATTATGGCTGCGTTAGACCACAGGACAGAGTTTCTCTCTCTGGATCGTTTCTTTTCGAAATGGATTTTACCTCTTCTTTCGCGATCGCTGCGTGCCCTTGTTTCTGCGAACGATGACGATGACGCTACATAGGTTCGACAAATTTTTATTGTTTCCGGTTGGAACAAACGCTATATTCAGTGGTCTTTGTATATTTAGGATATTTGTTTAAGATGTTATAAAAAGATCTCGAGTCTGGAAGGGTTAATTTAGAATCTCGTAATTAGATGTTGAAGAGTTATCATGTTCAGGATATTTAAACATATATTAACGATACACACGCAAAGATCTGGCAGCATTCGGTATATTTTCTAGCTATCATACAGTTTCTCTAATTAATCTGTTAATTAAATCATACCTTAATCACAAACGACGTAATCATGAAATCGAAAATGTATAAAGACATATGAATTTCAGACAGGTTAGTTTCGATTCTTCCAAATATATGTATAACATGGAACAACGTGTTAAATAATCTAAAATAATGTATATTATTCAAGCGACGAGTTAGCTGGTCTTCTTTCAGTTACCGAGTTAAAGACATTCGGTGCCCTTCTTTTTGTTATTTTATTACTTTAACATAAATGAAGAAGCAAAAAGGCGAAAATTCTGTAATCTTTCTCCACGTTGTTTCGTTTGAACAAACTCTCGATGATCCGTGACTGGCGGTGTATGCATGCCAGTGGCCGTGATCGGCCGTTGACAGCAGCGAAATGAAAGGCAGAGAACGCAGCGGGCATGTAATTTAGTGTACTTTCGCCGATTTCGCAGATAACCGGTGATGGGCGTAATGTTGCACGGGTAAAATGTTTCCGATGTCCTGTGCTGCGGCCTTTGATAGTCGGGCCGTCTTTTTAATAAAGCCTCGAAAAACAGACGCCCCGAGGGGTGGGTGTGGGCGTACGTTGACTTCGGACATCCCGACGCGTTCTCGAGTTAATCGCCTCGTAAATTTACCTCGTATCGGCAGAGTCCGAGTGTCGGTACCCGAGTTTTTCGGATCCTCTTGCTGTGTAGTAGAGTAAATTAGACTTATAGTAGAAACTTGCTTTATCGGAAAGAAATCGAAGCTGTTCTTGACTTTTTAAATCTTGAAACGATGGTCAATAATAATAACAATCAAGCGCTATATGCGCTAAAAGTGAGGTAGAATTATCATTTTAAGAGATCACTTTGTTATCGAAATTTATCACGATGAAATTTGCGAGTGTTCACGGAATAGAACGTTGGTACGGCGAAGTACAGAAATTACCACGAAAACAGAGCTGCGTTAAAAACGTTCTAAGCATAATAACAGGAATGGTCGTAAACGTTGTGAATAGTATCGTGTTTTCATAGATTGCATGGAGAAGGTAATAATACGCAGGTCATAGTCGTCGAAGGGGAACGTTTATGCGAGCTTCAATCGGTCCGCATAAAGTGGATCGCGTGAGTGCACGCACTATATAAAAATGCTCGGTCGCACTCAACTAAGATTAAACCACCGCACCGGTACACGTCTTATAGGGTTTAATCGAATTAATAAATCACCCGTGTTCACCGGCCAATTCGCAGCGTGATATTTTTATTTCACGCTGAAAGAAGATACCGGTGTCTTTTACGAGTCCCGTCATCCTCGTCATTTCTTTCTCCTTCTCTTCCCCCCTTTCTACCTTTGCGTTTTTTTAGCGTAATCAACGAAAATATGAAACTTCGAGTTTTATATGACCGTAGATAATATTAAATTATTCTTATCTCGTCAAGATTTTGTTGTTAATGGGATTAAGTTTGGATTAAATGTTCCAGATAAAATCTACTTAAGACTTACGTAGGTAGAATGTCGTTTTTAACTGACGTTAATCTTACGTAAATCATCAATGAGCTTACATTATAACCTGTTGTCAAAGGAATTTTATGATGAATCTCGAGCAGGATTCTTTATTACAAAATATAAACTGTATAGACGGTTATAACACAGTTATGCCATATTAAAAAGACACACTGCGCTACTGCAGATTTTTATTCATTTGTAAGAATCATAGAAATATATAAAATTTCCAATGTAAACTTCTCCTTATAACATCTAACGAGCGAAACAAATTTCTACTCAAGTTCCATTTCTTTAATAAAAATATGGATTTACATAAGAATTCGCAATCTACTAATAACAAAATTTAAGAAACCAGCCTTAAACTATCGTTACTAAATTTTGCACCCTTCATGAAATTCCCCGTATATTTGTATAAGCTGTTGTAGGAAAAGATTCATTGGACGTTCGATCGGCTAGGTCGCGATCGGCGCGCTTGTCGTCTTCCACTAATACTCGATCGCTCACGGTACGATTCCCAATGGCCAGCGAGAGATCTCGTCCGCTTCCGAACTTCTCTGGCCTTCCCGCACGAGACGGCCAATCCATTCATCAACCCCGTAGCATCGCATGTCGGTGCGCCCAGCGGGGGAGAGTTAACGCGCAGCAAGGGCGCTGCCCTCTGAACCCGAGAAGATTCTTCACCGTGCGAGTAAATCGCTCGATCTCGGACTTCTTCGCGTCGAGTTATCGTTATTGGCCACGATTGTGCTCGGATCTTGGCGGATACGCGCTTTCCAGGCCGATCCAATATACATAGGGATATGCACGTGTAATTCTCCGCGACTCTCGCGTCGAACGTTTCCTTATCTCGATCATCATCTT
The DNA here is from genome assembly GCF_041682495.2 of Bombus fervidus. Classification (NCBI taxonomy): domain Eukaryota; kingdom Metazoa; phylum Arthropoda; class Insecta; order Hymenoptera; family Apidae; genus Bombus; species Bombus fervidus. Next base: position 9,014,492 of record NC_091532.1, read on the forward strand.
CAACGCAGGGATTTCTCGTTGGCTTTCCGAAAATCTAAACGATATGTCCCTATTTCCCTCCATCTGCTCTTTTCTACTACTTCTCTTTTTTTTTTTTTTTTGGTATGGTATCTTTCGTTCTCGACCCTCGACGGTCATTCGAGTCACCTCAATTATCAAGATTCGCGACTAGATTCAAGAGCAAACTGGACTATCTGATGACGATTCGGACTGATTCTCTTCTGGCCACTTGCCTGGGATTTTGATGCGGTTATCTGCCCCTGAGATGGAACTGCGAGTGACACGAGTGCGAATTGCGATGGGAGATTGGAAAGGTTTTAGTGTAGGGTGAATTTCGATGGAGAAATTTGTTCTAAGCCATGCGTATATCCTGTGGCAAGTTGGGATAATGTGAAATTTAATGGGGATAAAGAAGCTTTATGGTAATGTCGGTTGTAACCAAAGATATGCATTTTGTTTCTACTAGGGAGTAAATGAGTGCGCTGACGATTGCGTCAAAGCAATAAAATATATAAGTAGATTCTTATGAGAATATGCATTTCGATCTCCAGTTGTTTCGTTTGCCAGAACGACAGTTCGACAGAATCCACGTATCCACTGTAAAAATGGCCTAAGACAAAATGAAAATGTGAAATCCAAAGCCAAGAAGTGACTTACTTTTCGCAAACAAATTCGTATCTTCAGCGAGGTGACCAAAACGCAAAATGTGTTTAGATAAACTATACCGAGGATTTTCGCGCGTGCAGGCAATCTTGCAGCGCGTATGTTTTTCTGTTTTCCATTCTTTTTTCTTTTTTTTATTTATTTATTCAACCCGCAGATTTTCACGATGGCTGGCTGCGAGAAATTATTTTGCGCGTACCACGGGGCGACGATGAGATATGTATCGGACGCAAAAAAATTGCATGATGTCGCGAGAAGGACGAAATCGCGGCGTTTCTGACCGTTTTCGACCGGGGAACAATGGCGAGCTCGAACAAACAGTTGCTGTCTGCGAAACAATCCGCGTAACGCCTTGTTATCCCAACACCAATCGCTTGTACGCTTGCTATACCGGCTGTCCCGTTCGACGAAATTTTTTTCTCGCCGAGATGCGACTGATAACGATCGCGCGGCACCCTTTCCGGTATCGATTTCAGAACGCTCGAAGCATCCCCCTTCGTCGTTGTGTAATTCAAGAGATTGTTCGATGGTATTTGTCGCGAATGAAATTAGCTCGTTATCGGAAAACCGGAATGATTTACTTGCTAGAAATACCAGGAATCTGATTTCCTCAACGAACAAAGCTTAATGGACAGTTCTATGAATGCCGTTTCAAGATTCATTTGCTCAAACCGAACAATCTAGTTTTAGAAAGGTTTGAGACGCATCTAATACGTTTCAACTTTAAAACTGTCTTTTCCATTCAATCCGCGAGTGAATCCCGGGATCAGTTTTTAGAAAGGCAACTGTACCACATACTAATTTATTCAACAAATTAAAGATTCCGAACAGAGGGAGAGAAAGAGAGAAAACAATGTCATTGGCAAACGAGGTCGCGATCCAATAAAAGTGTCCGTCGCTTTTATTCGGATCGAAGATTCATCGCGACCTCTCGGTAATATTTATTGTTCTCACGGGCGTTGATTCGAGAAGATGGCCCGACGAGGTTGTATCAATGCACGAGCGAGGAAGAAGAAGAGAGAGATAGAAATCCGTGAAGTCCGATCCAGGCGACCTTGAATAGGCACGAACCGCGTGTGCAGGACAAACAGACGTGCACCGAACGGACAGAGAGACTGGACCGCTAACAGAGAGGCTGTATGGCGTCTCTGATTGCCCATTGTCCGACTAATAAGATATTCTATCATCTGTGGTCGTGGCGGTGGTGGCCCCGGCCGTTTCGTGAGACGAACTTTCCAACTCGGCACCCACGGCCAATCACCTTCGAGATTTAACCGAGATCGACCAATGGTATCGCGGTGCCGCGGCCTCGTAAGTGCTCGGCGCTCGTTTTTCTTCGGCTGGTCGTTTTGCCGGGCAAATGAGCTCGGCGTAAGTCAACCGATAAATAATATCTGACTTCGCGACCAGCTGCGAGCTTTAATGCGGCCCCGTGTAAAAGTGTAATGGGGGCTTAATTGAACCCACCCAGGACATCCACGGACGTCTACGTAGGTAGCCGTCTATTTATATTCGTTCGTGCATACATCTGCTCCAAGCACCGTTTCGCCTCGTATATTCTTCGTTCGAATCGTGGATCTTCGATCGTGTTACGATTTTCTTCCTTTCGAGGGAAAGTATCGAATTCATCTTGAGAAAGTACGTATAGACAGAGGCATCGCATACATTGTGCCAGATAAACGACATTTGATCCTCGAATCGCCTCTGCCTCCCACGGTTTCCCGTCTTCCATTGCTTTTCAATTTCAGAGACTATTCGATCGCGTTTTAATTGCCATCGATGAGACAGCAGGCTCGTGTAGTGCACCGCGCGCCGCGCCGCTACCGCTAATGCCCGGGATATCGATAATTAGAGTTAATTGGTTTTCGCAATAGAAAATGGCCGGCGCAGCGAACAAGAGCTGCGAACAGCGGCGCAAAGTCGCCCCGGAACTCGTTCGATTCCACGGTTTCTCTCTCTTTATCTCCCTCGTTTCCTATCGCGTAGCGAGTTTACCGTTCCGCCAGTCGTCCTGCGTAACTCGTTCTTTCCTCTCCCCTTTCCCTCTCCTTCCCCTTTTCTCGCGCGCCCGCTACGCGACAGGAATTAAAGGCGAATGATAAATTAATTCGATAAAGACGTTCATTAGGGAGCTAGCAATGTATCTCGTTTTGGATGGTGTGCCTATCTGGACACATGTATCTCACCGAATTCTCGTTCTCGTTCGCCACAGCCGCGCGTTCAAAACCGATCTGCCTTCAAGGCCTTTCTAACGCGTTCGAGATTCGACATTTACGCACGTGTACCACCTGCGAGAATGTCTCTGCCCCTTCCCCTTTCCATCTTTTATCCTTCTACTTTTGCTTGGAGAAGAATTCCATCGATGAGGTATCGCGCTACACGACGAAGCTCGAATGATTAACGATCGCGATAATCCCGCGTCTCTTCAGGAGTTTTCCGGCTCCAGCTAGGCTGGTCGAACGGTCATTTTGCAACGTCCATTTCACTCGGTCCCTCGCAGGCCAATGAGTGCGCTAGCACGCGAAATAAATGCAACTTTCCCTGGCAAGCCACTCGACTCTCCAGCAGCCTTGATATATCGCTTCTGAATTCCGCTCGAGCATTTCTTTTTTCCCCTGGTTTCTCGTTTTTTTCTTCTCGACCATCCGACCGCCAACCCATTATCCGGTGCACATTTTTGGACGATATCGGAGGGAAATCTATCTTCGTCCCTCCCCTTGCCAACCCTTCTATCGAGCTTTCTTCTCACGAAGAAAGGGTGCACAAACATCGAAACGTTGGCAGCAAGTATCGCGACCAGTCATCTTTTAATCGAAGAAAAATGTTTGCTTTCGTTACGATATCGTCGAGTCGTTTGATTTTATCGTGCGATAGATAGATAGAGCATGTATAGTATCAGGTACAAGGTGCTTCTGTTACTGGTGACAGCTATTTTTTAGTGGATAGATGGATTTGGAAGTCACAGACAGATACGTAGAAAATCGTACGTACAGATACGTTCGCTGGTAAACGTGCCGGAAATGCGGATGTTAAAGGTCAAACCGACGGTATAATAGAATTTGCGTGGTATGTTTAGAACAATGAGTATGTATCTATGTATTACAGCCTGGCTTGGAAAGCGACATAAAGACAATTCTTCGGCAAATAAATTATAATGATAAAAATAATACATAAGAATAATAATATGATTTCACTAAATTATCATCGAATTACTTCATCCCCTAAACTCAGCATTCAAGCTACAAAAACAAAAGCATTAAACGAAAGGGTAGAGAATCCATTTGCAAGCCAATTGTACGTGATTATGCTAGCCGAGTCTGTTGGAAGGAACGTTTAACGCAAAAACTACGTGGCCATTGTTCTCTGTAGAGTCTATTCTTGAAACGAGTACCATTAACAGCAGCACACCCTGTATATATCGACGTGGCCTACCCGGGCATTCAGCGACGCCGAGAAACGAGAATGGATTTCGATTAATCTGTAGGCAGAGAAACAAACACGGATCCGGTTTTGTAACTGAAAACGTTAACAACCGACTCGTAAAACACGTCATTCCCGTCCACTCGGGGATTAAACGCGTCTCGTACAGGAAGTTACATTCGACGAATCCTTAATTCGCGAACAGGGGTCCAGCGTGATTCGCGTGCGTTTCGAGATAACCGCCGGATACCCGGTGCTAATTGAGCGATAGTCTTCGTCGATAGTTGTAATACCCTTCATGCTCTCGTTCTTTTATTTCCTTCTGCTCCGTTGCATCGAGTCCTTAACAAGTGGTTTTCTTGGAAACACACCTGTCAATGTTCTTCTTAATTCGATATATTTTGCTTCTATCTTTATTTCTGTTTTTGCTTCTGGCTTTTCCCAACGATCGGTTCCGGTGTTTGAACGCTTCACGCGGGTTGGTTCATTTGTCGTGTAGTGGAATTTTCTTTATATGGATTTGTTGGGATACAAATACATAGATAGTTCTAGACAGAGTGAAATGAGAATTTGGTAACGTAGAATTGATCGACAGTATACCGAATCTTAGAAATTGTCGCCGACTAAAAAATATAAAATATGATTTATCGTATCTTTTTCTTACATCGTACATTTCCATTTTAGAGAAAAATGTAGAAACAAAAGAAATTAGACACGAAAAGAAACTAGATTATTACAATGAGACACGATAAAATTAACACCGTTCCACTTCAGCATCGTCCTTTATCTTGCAATAGCATCCGCGTCGTTGAAGTTTTCAATCTGTAGTTTACGAAGGACGTTCGCGCAGTTCCGTTTCGTAATCGAGACATCGCCGGAATACCGAATGGCAAGTTTAAAATCCGCCATGAAATTCCCCCGGCTGGTAACGAATTACATTCTCGAAAACGTTACAATGGTCGATGTAGAAATAAGAGGACGGAGCAGGGATGAGAAGGGAAACTGTTTTTCGCCATCAGAGGAATTTCATTCGACGAAGTAAAATAATACGATCTCGCGCGAATAAAGGGTGGGGAATTTTGTTATTTTCGTTGGCGAATACAGCAGACGGGCAGCGACTCGAATGTTTGCCGTTTAACACGGCCACACCGCTCTTCAATGAACTTTAATAGTGTTGTAAATAATATTTCTTCCTAATTATACCGCTAGCGGTTCGAGCGTTTACGTCACTGCCGACGCGTTGCTGATTAAGTTTCAAGCTGCTCGTTTTATTTCCCGTTGCTGTTAGCCATATGTTGTACGATCGAAAAAAATGATGTCACAAAAGGACGGAGAGTACGAAATAACCGCAGAAACAACGCACCGTGTCGTCTCTTTAACGCGAAAAATGAATTCCAACGTTTACAAATCGCTCTTCGTCGCGTAATACGCGGGTAGCAAGTTGATTGGAGGCAGCCGAATTATATTAGCCGAAACGAAATAAAACAGAGCGAAAAAGACGGACGAGGAAGAGAGAGAAGGGATGGAGGAAAATACGCAGACAAATCGTAGAGGCGAAATTATAAATTCTAATTTTGTGCGCTCGCGACGATGTATTTACACGCCTTTCGGGCTGTTTTAATGAAAGCAAACAGTGATTTTTCAGTTACCGGCCCAGACGGAAATTCGTCAACGTTGTAAATAATAACGTTACGCTGACTGTACGACGCAATTCGCTCGACGAAAATCTTTGACGAGCGAAAAGCTGGACATTTCCTGATTCTACGAAGGTAGACGGAAAATTAGAAGCTGGGAAAAATCACGAGGGCCTGGCGGAATAAAATTAATTAAATGCATTAGAAGAAAAAGAAGGAGATAGAAATAGAAGGAAAAGAAAAATAACGGAGGGAAGTGAAGAAGGAAAAAGGAAAAGGAGGGTCGAATCGAAGCCATTGGAAGCGGTGTGGTCGTAGCAGGCTACGGGACGAAATTTCCCGGAGTGGCAGTTTCTGGCTCACACGAAAAGGGTTGTCGCATTTACGGTGGCTCTTTTGGTTCTGGTCCGTCTCCGGGAAAAACGCAGCGAATTTCGCTGTATGAAGGCGGCGATCGTTTGGGAAAGAAAGAGGGACCGAATCGACGAAATGTCGAATTGAGTACCGCCCTAATCGTGTCGAGATCTGGTCCTATGGTGTGATGCACGTGGGTATATGGCGTACTTAGTCGACAGCGACGAGAGATCAACGTGGAGAGGCAGCGGGGATCAACCGGGAAGAGATACAGGGAAGAGTGGAGGCCACGATGGGGACAACGCGAGAACGGGCCACGGGAGAAACACGGCCGATAGACGGAGTAAGAAACAGCGGAAAATAGACGAGGGTGAGCGAGAACGGGGACAAGATCGTGAGAGAACCGGGAGGGTGAGGGGAAGGAAGGGGTGGATTCGAGTGAATGAGAGTCCTGATGGTAGAAGGAGTACCAGAGGAGCGTAACATCGGAAAGGGAAGGAGAGAAGGAGAGAGAGAAGGAGAGAGAGACTGCTGACGGTGGTCGAGAGAGTCGATCGAGCGTGGGTTGCGGGGCTGGCTAATGCGAATATGCTGTCGTCCAGATAGAAAGAGATACCCGATAGCGAATCTGTGTCCGACACGGATGTCGAATTAGCTTGGATTTAGGTTGCCCGGGGAACTGACAAATAGTTATTGCTTGATTAGGTGCCGGTAGTACTGGCACCTACCATACCGGCGCGACCAACACCCCTTATCCTCCTTTTTCCCCTATGGTCGAATCATGGTGGGGCGCGATTTTTTGGCCGAGAAGGGTACCTTAGGCTAGTTTATCACCGAAAGAATACGATCGCGAGGGATTTTTGAAAGAGAAGAAGGTTTTGAGGTTGGCAAATATTTTGAGACGTCGATGAAACCTTCCGCTTTTGTGCCAACGATTCGTCGTATAGAAAAAACTCAGATTTCCACTATCTTTTCGTGGCAACTTTCCTCGATTCTTTTGCTGGCTGTTTCCGTTTACAAATGGACACATCGATAAATGAGTTTGTCTCCTATCTTTGACCCGGCGTCGTCTTAAATCCTTTCGTTTCTCATTCGTCGATTCTTCCAACGGATCGCTCTGATAAAGAAAAGTTTTCGCGTTAAACTTGTTTTCCATTCTAGACACGGTATTCCGAAGGGAAATAGTAATTAAGCGATTCAACTCTCGTAAATGCGTTAACAGTGTAAAGAATAGAGGAATTTAATATTTAAAAACAACCATCGGTTTATATACGCCGGCGCTAGAGCGATTCAACGAATTCGTTTTAATTTCGCGCGGCACGGTATCACTCGGCGTATTTAGCCGAAATATCGAAAATCTATAGGCCGAGAATATCGTTAAACGTACGTCGAAAACAACTTTAAAAAATATTAATAAACTGATAAAAAGCGTCACGTCCTGCGGAAAAATAATCAACGCTAATTGAAGCGTGTAGCCGTGATGATGCGGAAAAACAATGCAACCAATACATAAATAGCAGAGCGCGAACACGTATACACGTACACACGTGGGTGGGCGGGCGCGCGTGCGTGGCATCGATTAAAAATTAATCATCCCAATTACACAAGCTTTTTCCGTAGCGGCCGGCGTGTGCACCGGCGTTCGTTATTGTAATTGAATCTCGAAAAATTCAATGCATCGAATATCACTGTCTGTAATACAAATCAAACTTTATACGCACCAGATTTATGACATTTATGATATCATTATTATTACATATTTTCATTATTGCTCGCAACTGAATACGTACCCTTGTTCACGGCTCGTATTGTATTGAGGAAATTGAATAGAAAATAAGCGAATGAAATAAAAGAAAAAAGGCAACACTAGCGAGGAAAATAGTAAAACATTTCCTCACCACTATGCGTCACGGCACGGTATTAATATAATACGATATAATACCGTATCCACATTGGTGTTCATGAATAGGTTTGCAAACAGTATGGGTTAAAAATCCTCTGTTCGTGAGACTGTTCGAGAAGAACTGGACCCAAGCGTTTAATTATTTTCATATGTCCTACGCTATTCTTCGGCTGTTCACAAGCTGTTCGTGATTGGTTCGCCTACAGAACGAACTTTTGGCGAACACCAGACGAGCACAGGAGAAAAGTACACTCGGGTGTCATGGTGTATCTTCGTAATAACGTAAAAGAATTGATTGTGTTTCTTATTTAATATATTAAAACGAATATCGTTGTTGATAAAAGCATTTGCTTTATTCATTTAATGCACATACTTTCTTAAATAATAAGCGATAACAGTATTTAATTTATATTAAATTATATTATTATATATTTAACGATAACAGTAGATATTTAATTTATCGCTTGCTATTTAAAAAGGTATATGCACTAAATGAATAATGTACATCTTTTATCAACAATGTTCATTTTAATACAATAAAAAACTCTATCATAAACAAATATATTCAATAATATGATATTTTCGACATTATAGTACCGAATATTAAATATGAATTGCTATGTACTGCTTTACTTCACTCTGCCGATTTTATGTCATTCGCGCTGCCCATTTCTCACTCGTGTCCTGCTGCACGCACGGTGCTTGGAAATCTAAATATCTGGAGAAGTTCGCAGGGACACCACTGCATTTCTTGGTATTTGGCAATTGTTCGTCAATTTGTTACAAGCACGTTCGCGAAAAATCAACAAGCAGCTGTAACATGTTTACGAACAATGTTCGTCAACATGTTCACTGGCAGGGACACGTCTTACACGAGCAAGTAACGCATCGAAATTCTCTATTTCGTTTGCATCTCTTTTGTCTTTACGACTTATTCTTCAATATAGCGTACACAGTTTACGATCAACGGTATCCCTTCCCTTTTGCTCCGCTCCCGAAACTTTTTCCATTTAATTAGCAGAATTATTCCAATTTAAATTTCACTACTAGCGTGAACATTCCGAATGTTTTCTCTTTCCCCCCTTATTCATACGTTTCTTTATCTCACGCTTTGTCATTGTTGTTGTTGCTCGTTCGTTCATTTCAATTTATCAATTACCTACAATTATTATACACACGATGTGAACGATATTCGATGTCGTATTAAAAGAAAAAAAGCGTGCGTGAACGAAACCGGGTGGCAGATCACGTACGACAAGAAGGACAGAAATTAATGGTAATAACTCTTTTCCGAGTCATGTGTCGTACCATGACAGAAACAACTGTTAAAGCCAAATGTCGTTCTCATCAAGGATTGACGACGGTGGCCGTGTCAGGCTCGTAATAGGCCTTTCTAAAACAGTGGCTGCTATGAGGAATGGATCGTACGTGGGTCAGTTGGGTATACGATCGGTTGGTGACGGTATAATGCTGAATTAAGAACGGCCATCTTTTCTCTTCATTTGACTCGTCCGTGTTTATGGAGGTTAACGAGACCTACGGGGGCGGCCGATCGAACGATTTTATTTGTTAAATTACGCGCAATTAATGATTAATCCGTTCGTTAACGGCAAACACGAGCGTAATTGCTAATTACAAATTAATTTAGTCGACGGGCTTACGGTGCGCGTACACGGCAGACGTAATTCGAAATTAATTACTATATGATCCGTGATTTAAATTTATAATCCTATTCGGCCGCCATTGTAATTTCCGAGTTATTACCGTTTACTGTCCCAATTTCTGATCGAACCCACCACTATTAATATATTCATCCTTTATCCGCGTGATCGCACGAACAGCAAAATTAGGGATTTCCTTGCGACGAAAGCTGTTGCAGCCGCATCGCTACCTGTCAGCTTTGAAACGCTAACGATCCACGTTTTAACCTATGTATATACTATATAACGTTTTCTCTGCGATATATATATGAATATAATATAACTAAATATAAAATAAAAAATAAAATATATATAATACATATAATATGTGGTATAATATAACTATATATATATATATATATATATATAAACATATGCAGTAACATCAACATTCTTTGTCACCGGAAATACAGATTTTTCTAACCATGTAAAACACGTTGGCGCGGCAGCAAAAAAAATTAGAAAGATCTGAAAAAAAATACAAAAAAAATCAGTGAGCGGAGGGAGTACAACGGAAAGCTGGATACGGACAAACGCGACGACGGTGCGAAATCCGCCGTTATAAAACAACAACCGTGAAAATTTGTTTCCAGTGTAGCAAAACTCGCGAGAGCGAGGCTGGTGACGTCAAAGTATCGTCCCGCACTGTTCTATCCCGATCTCTATGGCGTCGCTAACCGAACCGACCAAGCTAAACCAAAAAAGGTAGAAATAGAGAAAAAAAGAAGAGAAACAGGAAGAAATTTTTTTTCGAATAACCGATCCTCGACTCGGGAGCCACGAGTCGAACAAAAAAATCGATAGAAAACAAGCACGCGTGGCGCGTTACGGATCGTGACGGAGTCATGCGACCGCCGTCATTTTTACCCTCGACCAACCCCATAGGCCAGGTTGGTTCTATGCATGTCTGAGTGGTGTCCTACAAGTAATGATTACCGGATTACCAGAATTTCCCATGTGCCGGTCGGCGCGTACGTGTATCTCATCAGTCCGCGGCGGAACTTCTCGTTCGGGGATCGATAACGAAGGGCGGACGAGAAACGAACGAGATCGAGTCCGATCCAGTGTTACCTGAAGCCATTCCGGGAATCGTTTGTTCGTTGAATTAACATATAAATTAGGCCTCGACTGGCGTCCATTGCCTCGCGGACTCGTACGTCTCTCTTACCTCTCTTCTATAGCTATACGCGTTCAGGTTGGACGTATTTTCAATTATTCCCTGTGTCTTCCACGGAAACCACCGATATGGTTTTGTGTAGTCGCCGGAGTATCCCGAGTTTTTGTTGGTAAATAAAAAATGTGGATGTTACGATTTTGGGGCGATGGTTTTGGAATTGTTGTTTGACGTGAGAGGGTATGCGGAATTTTTATTTCAGAAAGGATAGGAATTTATTTCACAAAGGAAGTATTTATATATATGAAGTATTTTATTGGTGAAGAATATGATATTGTTTATTGGAAAGATGATTTTAAAGATTTTGCTGGTTGATTTTTATATAGTGAATGAAAAATACGGGTGTTACGATTTTTGACAGGATGTTTAAATGTTCCGTTATGGAATAGTGGAATTTAGTATCTTTTAGCGCGCAAACCTGATGCTTTTCTCCTATGTATTTTTATATTTTAGGTGTTAAGTAAATATTAACTGAGCGATATTAAAAATACGAATTCCCATTTTTACTGCCTCAATTGTAACAAAATATTTGTCTCGCTTTTAAAATAACGTGCGGTGTGTGTATTTGTTTCCGTCCGTATATTTAGCCACGAAGATAAAGGTTATAAAGGTACGACTTTCTCCTATCTGTAAAATATACAGAAAAAACGTGTAATTTGAAATTACTTTATTTAGTTACGAATTAATCATATTCTTAAAAAAAAAAAAAAATTGGCTACTAAAGTATGGATTACAGCTTTTAAGTGTCATTGGCCGATTTGAAACACTAGCATGAATATTAGTAAAACGTATGAATTAATGAGACATTAGCAACTAGGAGCAATACATATCATGTTATTATGAAATCAACAAATAATCGATATCTTTGTCAAAAATATTGGTTCACAAAGGATATAACCTAGCAAACACGACGATGGTACCCCGCTGGGGGTAGCCACCCACATGCTATATTTTATTTTGTTTTTTTTTTATTCACTTCCACCTAGATATAATACTTTACCAAATGTCCTTCTGGACAAATTGTAAAATCCAAATAAATAAATAAAAAAAAAAAAAATATTGGTTATCATATTTTTAACGTTAGATATTTAATTTTCAGATAGAATAATAACAAAATTATTACTTATCATATTTTGCCTTGTGATATTCTATTAGAATTGTTCGTAGTGATTTGCCGGAAATTTAAAATCAAAGAAGAACAAATGGAAACCGCAATAAATTACAAGTACAGAGTTAATTTCGTTTGATAAAAGAAGCATTTTCAATATTTACACGAATTTTAAGTACCGAGAGAAAGAAAGAAAATCTACGAAAAATTGAATTAAATCCACATAATTGCGGCAAACAGTCGGAAGGTTGATGGAAAAAAGGAGCAAGCTAACGTTAATTCTAGAGAACGCGGTTAATTAGAATTTTATTGGGGTCCGAGCGGGAAATGAATACGAATGAAAAGCCTCATTTTTACAAGCGATGGAAAAAAGAAAACGCGTTTGATAGATGGTTCCAGAAACAGCCGGTATTATTTGCAGTTTTATATAGAATATCAAGAACGAGAGTGAAGTCTCTGCAGTAACAGAAGATCAGTTTTATAGCATGTTCTGGTATTTCCATATTAAATCACGGTCGCCGGGAACGCGAATGCGGTTATGGAACCACAAAGGCAACTCGTAAAATATATATATGTATATAATCTACATATATATATAAAATGAAGAGAAGAAAGAACACAGACAAGAAACAGTGTATAAGTATGTAATTCATGCACGTGTTTCTGAATCGATCGATTGTCCGAATCAAAGGTTACGAAACACCGACAAATAATTTGATTAGACACAATAGAGTGATTTACATGCTGCGGCCTCTTTGAAGCGGCCAGCAAAAATATTAACTAGTGTTGCGACGTGACACACACTCTCAACTCCGAAACACAGTTCCAACTTCTTCGTTCCCTTTAATGAAATTTACCTTTCGAAACCGGACAAAAATTTTGTTGAACAAAACCAAAGTTGCGACTCAAAAGTATCCAGACATTTACCTACTTTTGACAAGATATAATTTAATTACAAAATCGTGAATAAAAATTGTAATATGTGTCGATAAGTAATCGTATTATTATTATTATAGCATTATAAGGCTAATAGGCACGAATAGATAGAAACGTATTATACCACAGTTTTTCAACAAAATTTATGACAAAATATTCTTTATATATTCCTTACGTATCGGGATAAGATAAGGATTCTTCTAAACCCATAAAAAGGCTAATGTCATTAATTCAAGTATTAATATTTCACTTAGTGGAATTGATTCTAATTACATAGTTTTCAATTAAAATCGATTCCAAAGGACTTTGCTATTTAATAGCGATCGATTAACCGAAAGAGATTCACGGTCACTTTCGTTGACGAATTTTCGTGGATCACCGCAGCACGAATAAATCCCTAATATTCCCTCTATTACGTTGGAAGCTGGGCCGACGCCGCCGTTCACCGATGAACCGTCAGTTCATTTAGCTTGCCCGGCCATCAATAGATAGTGTGTAACGAACGTGTAACGTAAAGTTTCCATCATGTTGCACAAAGCAGACGCGTGTATGCGGAACCACCGTTGCGGTAAAGCAGTGCGGTTCGTATCCCTATATGTCATATTAGCCTAAAAGGTTAACCTCGACTGTTTTACTCGGTTAATTGTAAATACTCTCTATGTACTCTCCATACTCAATAAAAACTCTCCATGACGATATATTATATATATTTTACAATGGCGCGTTCGATGTGGCTGACTGGCGTGTAATTAAAAGGCAAATATCACGAATTCTCGTGAGCCGGTGGTTACTTTGACCGTATACCGAAATTGACATCAAAGTAATTATCGCGAAGGCGAAGAAGTGATGCGGAATATGTTACGGACAAATGTGAGAAATGATCGTTAACACGCTCGTACCTTTATTGCCAAGAACTTTGATATATCCGTCATTATTCGTTATAAACTTCAATAAACTGCGAATTAAGTGTTTCAAAGATTGAAAATTGAAGGCTGAAGAAGATTTAGAAATTTAAAAATTGATTCTAAGAACATAAAAATTCAGAAATTTGGATTATTCTACTACAGTCACTTTAAATTTCTTCAGATATCTGGTTTCAACGATACAAAGTTCTCTCCGCGTTTATCTAACGAATAAGCTACATTGATACCAATTCATTTGCGTCAATCAAAATTCGTTGCACCCTGCGCCGCGTGTCAAGAGCGCCACAGCAAAATGTGAGTCTGTATCACGGCAGCTGGTTTCAATTGCAGCAATAATCGAACGTAAATATGTAGAAATAGATAGCTGGGCATCGTGACTCGACCGGTCCGTATTCTCTCATGGATCCTGTACGATGATACTTGTGGTCGGGTCGCGCGGCGAATCCGCGTAATAAGCTTACACCATGGGACGGTGGACTTGTAAAACGCGAAACGATAACATATAGGAATACTTTTTAGTGGTTCAATTTATCCGCCGTTTTTACGGCGGGTCGGAAAAATGAAATTTTGAATAGATCCAATTTACGTTTTTAGAGCTATCGTTCCGCGATAAGATCAATCGTACTCGCTGGCTGGAATCGACGTATGAAAATTTTTACGTTCTATCAGCTTTGTTGCCATTTATCTCCGGAACTGTTCTACGTCAACGGGATTAATCTTATTTTTTCTTTCTTTGATTTCTTCCTACTTGTTCGAATCGATCGTAGAGAAGTCGACTTTTATTCACTTGCATTTTATATCCTGTCTTTACGGTCGGAACTTTCAATGTCTGACCAATGCCAGAGTTCTTCGAGTTTGATAATATGTATACATCTTGCACCACGTCCATGCTTTCTGTTGTTCGTTACACGTTTTGAAGCTTGGTGTTCTGAAGAGTACGCGTAGCACGTGTTTGCTCCTTTTCCCGTGTATTCATCGCCAGATATCGACTCATTAACGACATATTGGTTTACCAACGTTTAACAAACAAGTACCTAATGAAGGCTCGTGTTACGCTGGATATATTCCATCGTGTATCTAATTTAGAACATATTCACGTTCACCATGGTCCGCGCGGCGAGATCGCGATGATTAGGCAATACGCGCACTGACGTGTTTATTCTACGAATAGTCTACATTTTCACTATAAATTCGAGCCTTACGTCACGATATTCATACCGTATCCACGGTATTCCTATCGAAAACAGAGAAAAAAAAAAGGAATAAATTTATGTATCCTGTACCAAAAAATTAGGAATAAATCATGTACGCTCATCCCCCTGTAGCGATAGGGTAGTAACTCGAACAGTGTAAACCAGTTCTCATCGCACCAATAGAGACGTCGACGTTCATCTGAAAGCTACGAAGAGAGGGGACGCTGTGAAGGGTGAGTTGGCGATCGGTAGATGCGCGTCGCGGTAACGCCATTAATCGCGATATATTCTCAGGGAAAACGCGCGTGATTTGGACAGGGGTGTGGTGTCAGTGGGTGCGGGCGCGTGGAATCGATGGAGCGCGGAATCGGTCGCGGAGTACCGACCAATTAGTCGGCCGATGATTGGCGCGTGTAAACCGAAACGATGACGTCGCTGGCGAACCAACGACCGACGCCCTCGCCGTTCGTAAACCGGCCGGGACCGTACGGTTACCTATCGGTCTCTCTACCTGCTGCCAACACACCACGCACACATACGCTTCCACATGGTGCTACACATACGCGTAATACATAGAGGCACACATAGACATCGTGCAAGAGAAGAGAAGCGAGCACGCGCACCCAAACAGGCTAGCACACTCGGGCTACCATCACGAGCACCGTCAAATATCCGTGTGGACGGTTACAGGCCGGACTAATGGAATTGATTAAAATGTGTTCGATCAACCGAACCGCGGGCCCACCCCTGACCATCCACCTAGCGTGTTCACCTAGCTCCCACCTCCATCCAGCATCGCTTCTATCTCTCTACGCCGTTCTGATCCACCCTGCTGCCTCCTCCCTGTCCTCTGGCTACCGAGGCTGACCCTAGAACCAGCGGGGCGCAATCGAATATTTGCGTTTAGGTAGCCACGTCGACGCGGAAAATGCTATCTTTGTCAATTAATTCAACCTGTTGTCGCTCGGCAGCTCGACGTGCTCTCGCTAGCTCGCTCGCTCGCCCGCTCTTCCGTATACTCCTGCCTGCTCGCCAGGCTGGCCTACACCCGCCTCTCTGTACGAGAACGACGATCGGGAAAATTGGCGGTTTTGTGGTCGCCATCCATCGGGAAAGGACCAACGCCTGGGAAATTTGTCTCTCGCGAGCCTATTCGCGATACTTTCTACGTTTAACTTGTGTTTCCTACATTTCATTTAACTTGGATTTGCATCGATATTCGAGTGTCTCTTAACAGGTGTCATTTGTTGCCTTTATCTTGTATCAGATAATACTACGGTCGATTTAATCCATTCAAGACTGATCTCGAAGTAAACGATTCGCCATTAGGATTAGACATTTTAATGCCCTGATATTACTGATCGTAAACTCGCTTGAACTCAAAATGCTCGCTTTGTTCTCCGTTTTGAAAATAATATTCTTCCTTAATCGAATTGACATCGGTTACTGTGGGACAGAGCTAAATTTCAGAGTATTCATTTTCGTGAATAACGAAATAATGACAAACTATTTCTTATTAAATATAAATGAAATTAATATCTGGAATGTTCCAATATCTCAAGTTTAGATTATAAGGTGTAGATTTCGCTGTATGACACACACAGTCTGATTTCGAACGAATCAGACGAGGATTTGAAAATTTCAGAAATAAGAAAGTTCCTTCATTTCTATCACTTAGCAACGATTATCAAATACCTCAACATCTGACAGACTTTCTACCTGGCTTCTATAATTGTCCTAAGCTAGATATCGTCATGGGTTGATCAAAATCGTTAAACATACAAGAGCATGGTTCGTGTAGCCACCTATGTTCGTAGATACAGAAAGAGAGGAGAGGGGGCGAGCAGAGACGGATAAGGTGAAAAATAAGGGAATAAATAAAACAGATGTCTCCGAGGCAGGCCTTAGCCAGTGTCGCTAATGAACTGGTCTTTCTCGTCTCTCTCAGGCCGACACGGCAACCCACTGTTCGCCTTCGTTCGCAGCTGTTCCTGGACAGTACTCGACCGGTCTTCATTATACTCGCCTCTCTGTCGTTAATTGCGCACGCACCTACGTAAGCATGGCGCCGTGTCGTACCGCCCGGGAATTAACCCGATATCGCGTGGACTCTCGCGTTCCTGATAAATTTATGGCTGTTCCGCGTGCGTTGCCAACAGCGCGCCGCGTTGGAAAGCTCGCGTGCGCACGGACGCGCGTTTTACCGACACGTTGGCCCTACTTTCGCCGCGACGAAAAATTATCTGTCGGAGCAATCGCCAACACTGTGCCGTGTGATCACCTGGCTGTGGCTCCTTCTTGTCTCCCCATAATGTTCGTATTGTAGTTAGACTTTGGAGAGATTGTACTATCAAATTTAGTGGTAGACAAAATAGACAAATATCTTCTAGTCGTATATGGATAAAGCTCGTTAGAGTAGTAACTACAGTAGTGGCTATATAAAACCATATACGTATACGTTATTCTTTTTAGAAGTTCCAAGGTATTTTTCACAATATTATCCGTGTCAATCAATATTTGACATTTCTTTACCATCCAAATTTATTTCAAACTTCTATGATCAATAGGTTGCACGTTGCACGCGATAACCCGCCGCTATTTTTTCACCACAGGCATTTAACAAGCTATAAATAAGCCTCAAACTGGAGTCATTAAAAAAATCTTAATACGAATGCAAATTTGCCATGCTCTTATTAAAATATTCAGGGACTTACTCGCGATGCATCGAACCACGCAGGCTATCCGTCTCCTAATGGAAAATTCACAAAAAGAAGCTCGTCCCCTGTATCATCAACAGCTCTTCGAGCCTCTAATAGAACTACCTACATACTCCAGCAGCAAAAAGCTGCATATAGTACAGTCGCGTCCGGTAATCACCGCGTTGTCGATGAAAAACGCGCGAAACCTCGCAATGGCGTTTCACACGTTGTAGATCGCGATTGACAACGAGGCAGCGATACCACACGCAAAGGGAAGAAAATCGTCTGTAAGTCGAAGTCGGCCGCGATTTATCGTATACACGAGAAAAGAAAGAACGCGAGAACGAATCCGTGCATGGACGTTGGAACGATTGGTCGCTAAGCTGACGAGGATACAGGGTTGAGACGCATGGATTACAAATCGTCGCCAAGTATCCAGTTTCAACCTGTTACGGACATTGAAAAATCTGGCAGGTACTCGCGCTCCAAGGAATTTCCTATCAATTAAGGACAGGTTTCCACGGTACGCCGGCGTTGGAGGACGCCTTTTTTACATCCCCTCCTCTTCTACGCTCGCCACGCTGGTCGCCTTATCCGCGTTTTCATTCCTGTTTCTCTCATTTGTACAGTTAGCCGCTTAAACAGTTCCCGGCCATGAATAAAAGCGTTCATCCTCGCGCGGTCATTCTTCTTATTTACATTCCCACGATTGCGCCGCGCATAACTTTTACCAGGGTGAATTAATTTACCGTTATAAAGCTGCTGCTAGACGCGAATCCATCCCGAAACCGTATCCACGGACGTCTCGATTTGTGGAAATTGATTTTCCGCAAACGGTGCCTTGATGCTCATGTGGAAAAAGAATATTTTCTTGGCGTTTTAATGATGGTTGACGTGATTATATGTTTTTTCATGGATAAAGCATGGGCAAGATTTTCTCTTGCTTGAATTAATATTATCGATGAAACTATACTAATTAAGAACTAGACTATATATTTATAGTACAATCTGTATCCAGATTTACTACTTACGATTTACAATATTTTTCAAGTATTTTGCAATTACATATGAAAAATTATGAATGTTTTATTATTATATATTATATTCAATATTATCAAATATTATAAAAAAAGAATTTCTTGTGTTTATTTAAATTAATAATACACGATATAAAGTATGTGAAAATATTAAAATCAAACTTTGAAAATTCCTACCTTAGTCACAGAAATTTGTGGATTTAGACTGTCAGTTGTTTGAAGGAAAGAAAAGTTTCTTACACGTGTATTTGGCAGCAGATTTTTTAATTTTATGACCTAATTGTAAATTTATCTAAATTGCCGATTTATGTGTGCCGTAGAAGTCAGAGGACTGTTTAGATATTAACATCTCCAATACGGCATCTTTGATACACGAATTTACGTGCCTAAGTTTCACTTTCGTACAGAGCATCAAAGATTTCGACAAAGTTGTCCCGTAACGAGAACTTATCGGTTTAGCATGTTACTTAAATGCAAGCACTGGTTCATTTATAGCGTTGCAGCAGCGAACGAGCAACAGTTCCCTAACAGCGACTCGCATCTCGATCCATCGAACCCGCGTTACAGGCTGAAAACGCGATAACGCGAGTCGGCGATGTGGCGCGGCCGCGAGTAGCGGATTTGCAATTCGGATACGTCGTTATTTTTCGCGGCACAGTTTTACAGCGCAGTCCAGCAGCTGCATTGCTACAATTTAATTATTCGACCCTTCTCCCCTTCTCCCGATACCCTGCGCACTCTTTTTTCATCTGGTTCCCCTCTGGTCTGTGAAATCCGCGCGATGGCACGTATAAATTTATTCGAGAGAGCAAAACGTTGCCGAAGGAACGACCAGACAACGATAACGTTTGGTAACGTTTGAAATGTACAAAAAAAAAGAAGAAAAAAAAGAAGGAAAAAATGGGGGAGACGGGGCTGAACAGGAGAGAAAAAGAGCAAGATGTAAAAAAGGGGAGGGGGTATTTACATAGTAACAAGGCGACCGGTGGATAATTTTTTCGAGAAAGGTTGACATCAAAGCGTGGCACCGGTTGATGCAGAGCCACGACGCGACGGTGTTCCAAAAGGGCGTACACACACGCCATTTTATGGCATCCCCCTTCCGCGAGTGAAACGCTTCGTATCTAATTGGCCTTTAATTGGCCGAATGTAAATTATACATTAATGCCCCCTTTAACATTAAGCGGACGGAATAACCGTACGTTTGGCCTGTTGCAGACGACGCAGCGGGAGCTGTGCGGGCTGAATTTTTTGAAAAGCCCTCGTAAATGCCGCGCGCGCAGTTCACTACCTTTTGATAGTTCCCCCGGACGTTCGTTCGCCTCTCTTTTTGATCGTAATTGCAAACCGTCCATCCTCTTAAGATTTACGCTTCCAATTAGCTATACTTTATGGTTATAATGAATTTACATTCGTCTCCGGGTATAAATTAATCATGACCGAGGCTGATTCGAGAGGCGATTGCAGCGGACTTATGTCCACCGTGTATAACCATCCGTCGCTTACATTCATACGTCTTTCGCATTTTTCTCCTTAATTTCTTCTTCTCCGTTTCTTTCATTTTTATTCCGATTTTTCAGTTGATAGCAGCCTTACGGATTATCCCATCGACGTGATAAAACAAATGATACATCGGTTACTAGAAAGTAATCGGTGATGTAAGATGTAAAAATATTTATTGGATTCTCGGATTATGATAATTAGGCTACGGGTGTCTCTGAATTTATGGAAAACTCATAAGGACAACGATGAACAGAATATGCGAAAATATGATGAAATATTCCTTATGGTAGTAGCGAGTGAAACTGATCTGCGCAGTATTTCTATAATAACAATCATCATTCTAACGATGATTAACTTTATCCCAGAGGGCAGACGATAAAATAGTATGAAACGATATTTATCAAATGCGCAATCGCTCGAAAACAAGGATAAGTATCAGCTAAAATCGATAGAGATGACGAACATGGATCACGTGGAACGAATCGCGAGGGACGACGCTAAATGCCAAGGTCACAAATTTCCACTGTACCACGTTATATCCGTTGGGACGTAAGCTGCGCGCAGAAGAGATGATTCTCGTATTTGGATCCGGTCCAATTCGAAAGAGGATGCGACGTGGTCGTCTAATGTGCTTTTTCGAATAAAGCTACTTACACGAAAGACGGAAATATAAATGGCTGTTATGTATGGACGAAGAGAGAGGAAGGGTCGCGATGCAGAGACGACGCGCCGTTTCCAAGACATTTTGCGTCGCGATTTATACGATGAAAAAATGGATGTTGCGTCACGAGTTTACACGCATCGATGTCATTTAAGACAATAGCACAGAATATCTAAAGTCACACGAAGTGACTCACGAAAGTATTTGAATAGTTGTTGTAGAATACTTTTATGTACATGTACATATACTGTACGTGTTATATAAAACGTTTAAAAATTTCACTAACGCTGTAATGAGGCATCAGGATTGTCTTGGTCTTGGAAAAATGTGAAGCTGATCTGAAAATTTATATAGACGAGATATCTATATGAAGATTTTTCTCATAGAATTTTACAAATCGTTTCATTCTATAAAAAAATATCTTTCTAATAAAAGAAAAAGTAGCTAGTTGTTTCGAAGATGAAGAAAAGCGACGAAATCGAGGAAGGCGGGGTATCTGACGAGTCCTATGAGCCGTTGAATCGCTCGATTTCCACGCGATCTTCGTAGAAGACAGAAGGTTGAATCGGTCTCCGCGAGGAATCGAAACAAAAAGACACCTTTCAATGGATTATTTGTATCTATAGAAATGAAAGCGACCGGTGAATACGCGAAAGCGGACGATTCAGGCCGTGTTGCGTTAATTATCATGCTAGCGAGTCACGTTTCAATTTTTCCTGCGCTTCCTCAATAGGCTAGGGTTCAAAAGGAAAACGAACGAAGAAAGCGGGTTCGACGGGATGAATTCAGTTTATAATTATCCCGACGATAGGATAATAGCCTTATTAATAACGCTGTGTTACAATCGACGGATCGGCTAATCGTAAATCCAACTGCACGTAATTGCAAACTCCATTTGCAAATTTACATGGCTACACAAATTGCTTTTAAAAAGCCGTATAAAATAATAAAGATAGTTCGATGACTCTTAGCTATCCCGATCGTTAACGTAGATTCGTCTTTACGGCTTCGATGTGGCGCAGGAGTCTGCGGATATTCGCAGCGCATCGAGTGCCAATAAATATCTCTCTCTCTTCCTTTCTTTCAATGGAAGCGAAATCAGCGTGTGGAAAAAAAGCCCGGCACAAAGTGACCGCGTCGATTTTTATTCGCGACGCGTGCACGGGAATTTATTATTGAAATCTCGATGCCGCGGCTGGATGCTGCCACACACTCCGTTTCATCGAGTATCGACCGCGTGGCAAACGCAACAAATCCGGCTAGAAACTATGTAATTCTCCCGCGTTTTGTTTCGTTTCGTTCACGTTCGAAGCTCGTGTCATACATCTTAAATTGATCTGACGTCGATAATAGGAGAAGACGTTGTTCGAGCTTTAGCTCGTACTAGTCTATACAAAGCTTAATGGCCGGGACTTATGGCCGATTAGCATTTGTTTGGGTTGCAGTCGGATGTGGGATAATGATGCAATTAATAATGTCGCGAAACGCAGAGACAAACGTTCTGCCTTGTCTATAGAGTAGTATAGAGTACAGAGGATCTCCTTTGGCCTAACATGCCAGTATTGTACCGATATACACGTGTAGATACGCGTGCTTCCACGTATATATAGAAACACATGGATGAAAGGGATGAAAAGGAACGACAGAGAGAGACATAGAGGAAGAGACGAACACAGCTATATGGATAGGTTTGGGTAGAACGCTTGTGCCGTTGTCGCCCGTTTGCGAGAGCACAAAGTGCATCTCCAGATTTATCGATGGTTATCGATGCACGGTTCGTTTAGCGGTAAGTAGGAAGCTGGCTCTCGCGACACGAACCACTTAAGCGAGATCCGAGAGTTGCATAATGATTGTTTCTTTATGGCCAATTAAATTTCGAACTCGTCGCCTCGTTGCGCTCGTCGTGCCTCTACTGCGCGCGTTTCGCGCACGGCACCGCTCTCCCGTTCGATGGAACGAAATAATTAATGCCATTTCATAGCCGTTTCTCTGCCTCTAACCCTCTAGCGATCGTTCCAACTCCTTTCGAGACCTCTTCGAAAGATTCGCTTCGATGACGTTTCTTTCTATGTATTATTCCATAACCTCTCGTTTCGGTTCAAATTGAAATGATCGATGTAGGCTTTCGAATATTTTATTAAGGTTCGCGTGTATTTTTAATTTGTGAAAAATTTATTTTCCATTTAAAATATATTTATAAAAGTTCTTTTTGTTCGTGTTTCAGAGCCGGAAACAGTATCGACGAGCAATCGTTTCGGTAAGTGAAAAAATGTTTCATATCATTTTATAAAATATTATTTTTATAATCAAAGCAATGATATTTAGAGACTTTTTCCTCGAATATTTCCATATTTCTTGCATTTTGTGTATATATATATATTGTGGAAAACGTACTCCAGGAATAAAACCGAAATCGATGATTATTTCTAACCCAAATTCATTTAGCCTCCATAAATTAGCATGTTGGAACAACCTTAAGCAACAATATTCCTATTTCAACGCTAGGAGAAAGCCTAGTTGATAAAGAAAATTTATGCGGAAGATAAAGCGGTTCTGTTCTATTTCGCTGCACCATGGAAACAAGTCAAATCGACCGTTTGATATCGAGTACGTGTTTCGTTCGATACGATCATTGTGAATTATTGTTGGGTGGTGGCACCTTGTCTCCAGGACCCTGACTTTCGCTCTTTCGCTCTGCGTAGTTATCCTCGGCCTTGAAACGCGCTACGCGACGACCATGAGCAAGCCTCCTCAAGTACAAAATCGTGTCATCTTGTTCTTCATCGTTCGTTCTAATTTAACTCGACCGCATCCTTAAGATGTATTGTAATTTTTAGTTGAAAGAATCTGAAACACACTTTCGAATTTCATACTTACGAACTTCATATGTAAAGATCGTTACATTTATTAATAGATAATCCTCGATTAATCATTTCCTTCATAACCTAGATAAATTATTACGCCATGTGCAAGATCAGCAGATATCTTAATATTTATGAACAGTAATATATAACTGATAGCTTGCTTATTTAATAACGACTTACACAGCCAAGAATAATTTATCATTTATGAAATATTATTGTAATTACAAGAAAGACATTTTTCCCTGTGATCTTAATTCGATTACCAAGCACTGCTGATTCTAGAATTCAGTAAACTTCTCCTCAAATTTCTTCTCTCAATTAGCCACATTCTCGTTAAGTGAAGCAAAGCTTTGTCCATTTTCCGTGGGTCGCAATGAATCGTCCGAAAATTTATGCAACAGCCAACCAGCCACTGCGTGTTTCGTATTATGTTTGCGACACTTCGGAAGCAATAAATTCCACTGATAAGAGTAGAACGAGCAACCTCCTCTTTATTATGAATCGCTAACTTGCACCAGTTATTTTCCACGAAAACGTTATCAGAAACCACCTTAGTGTAGAAATTCTATTTTCCTTGGACGATTTCAATATAACAGTTACATAAAAAGGAAAAAGAAAAGAAGAAAAGATTCGTTATATGCAAACTGCCATGGAGATATATTCCATTATCGCAATTTAGTTCTATATTCGTTTCCGTTGCTCGAATTCGAGCAAAACACAGGGAACGGCGTAAAACGAGTCGCACGATCGAGACGAAAGTGGTCGAAATCTGCAATGCAGATTCGCGAATCGTACCGGTGTCCGATTCCATCCACCAGTTCGTTCCCTTTCGTTCCAGACACCCGGTGTTAATTGCGAAACGCGCGAGATTCGTGGCTCGATTCGCGAGCGAAACAGACTAATGGACGTAAGCGTGCGTTTAAATACCGGAACCGTATAATCTTATGTGTGTATATAGTATATCTTGATATAATACTAGGAACAATCGCTGATCTGAAAGTACAAGTTTTCTTTGTTCTGTTATTCATTACTCGGTTGCTATCGAACACTAAGTAGCAGGAAAAATTACGCGTTTCCGGCGAAGTCGCGTGATAACCTGACGTCATGATTGTTCCTTTGAATATTCCAAAGAAAAGTTCTCTTAAGCAGTGATTATCTCGAGTTAGCGGTACGTGAAATTATCGGCATATGTATGTTTATTAACCCTTTGTTTCATGGTATTGCCATAGCAGCGATAGACTTTGATCGACATGTTCTACAAAACAAAGACTGTGTTCAAGATAAATTTCTCATTATAACCTCGAGTTTTGTTGCAGTTTGTAGGATAGAAATCTATTAGATACGCAAAATTTCTCCTTTCTACGTTCTATACATTCGGTGTCTTCTTAAAACATCATTTTAAATTTTACTAATCCTTTCTGTTTGTTGAAATAAGAAGAAGATCAAACTATAAAAATCGCAGGATTGTAGAGAGATTAAATCCCAAAGTACAAAATACGATCTTCGCAATTTTGCCCTTTTCTTTCCTTTTTTTCTTTTGCTTCGAAGATGTTCGATATTATGCAGAATGCAGATACACGAACTGCTTAACTTTTATTACTTTAATTATAATTTCCATTTATTTAGGAATCGTGCGTTAATTAGTTGGACCGTTAAAGTAATTTAACCAATCCAATCGAGAGAAGGAAAAAAGATAGAGGCAAAATAGATGATCGAAGGAAGAAAAATCCTGGAACGATCCGAGAAAGTTAGATGCGGAATTCCTGTATACACGACCGAGCCCCTCGAATCGAGGCTTTCGAATGCCAGCGAGAATCAAGGGGCTATCGACGGCGGGGCTCATTTTCATAAATTATATTAATTCGCCACGCCGGGGGCAACCGGTTGATTGGGTGACACGTACTACGATCATCGGATGCTTCTCGTCTCCTCTTTCTCCCCTTGCCACGACTTTCTTTTATCTTTCTCTTCTGCCTTCTTTGAAAATTCCTCGGTGCCAACGAGGGAACAAGTTTTTATGGGATCATTAAAAACGTGAAATACGGAGTGTCAGCGGTATCGTGATTATTAGAAGTGGTCTAATCGGCATAGAGGCGTTAATTAAGAGCGACGCCCAACTCGAGTAAAATAATCTTAAGAATTTCTCCTGGAAATATCTAAAGTTGTACGTATACGTATGAAACATGCCAAAAATGATATTTCCATGGGAAATTGGAATCGAAGATTATGTAAAGTTGTATGTACAGCGATTCAATGTGTGTATTTGCATACATATCGTGGAAAACTTTTACGGATATGTTATGCGAGTGGAGTAAAATTTGTTGAAATTTCGATGCTATTGGAAATGAGATATCGTGATTATATTAACACATTTACGCCAGGGAACGTGAATCAACGTCTTGTGTTTTTCAAGCGTTGCTAACGGCACGAGTGAAACTACGTTTTTTTGTTTCTTCAAGCGCCGTCGCATTTTCTACTTACACAGTTACCTTGCAAAACTGTGCGGCAGATGAAAGTACATACATGCGGCAGCATACCGGTGTTATGGTGTTAATAAATTTTGAAACAAATCTGAAAATGTAAATGGACGATACGAGGACTCTTTGATTTGAATCAAAAGAACGTTCTCCTTGCTTTAACAATATCTTTCACTAACTTCCAGTAGTGGAAAACTTGAAATAAGGAGAATAAACGACAAAACTGTAAGATTTCAAGAAAACGTCGCTGTGTTTGTCAACGTTCTAGTACCCTTCGATAGAAAACTAAAATGTAAAAAAATGCTGAGAAATTCTTCGTTTATATTAGGAAGTTATTTGGTCAAATAATTTTCAAGTTTGATCCAAAGAAACGTCCTTATATTTTGATGATATTTTTCCACTAATTTCCAAGTGACGAAACACTATGAAGAGAACGAATGATAGAAGTGGAAGATTTAAATAAAATATATTTCTCTTTAGAGCAGGTTCGGGTAAGGTTAGTTATGGCGAGACCGCGAGTCACAAAATCAAGGAAATAATTACGTTCGAAGTGTGTCCCACCGCGAATCAATTAATCCTTCGTGAAGCCCGGGAACGAACTTGCGAATGAACAAACTACCGCTGATTTTTCGCGTTATTTATCCCGGCCGGAGGGACGATAAAACCGCGCAAATTGAGTTAGCGTTCGCTTTACACGTCGGACAGGCGTCACAACGCCGCCGCGTTACAACGCTCTTACGCCGTCATCTATACATTAAATGGGCAGATCGCGAGACCAAAAACGATTCTACGCGAAAATAACCGCTTTTATCTGAATGCCGTATCGCGTCTGTGATTACCATGGTGCTGCCGCTCTTTTCCAAATCTGCACGAAAACCATTATGGACTTATTTAAAACCGACCGTGTTTCATCGATCAAAGAGAAGTTATTACGTAACAATTACAGCGAAGCTTATCGTTTTACACGCCTTCTCCTTTGTACAGTTAATCACCAAAGTGAACATTTATTGTAAAAGTGTTTTATAGATATTTTATGTGTTTCATACATTAACGCTATAATGAGACACAGCTATAGCGATACAGTTTGAAAGAGAGACAGTGGAAAAATGTACGTATAATTTATAGAACCATTGCTACAAATATATACTTGATTTTCTGGAACTCGATTTTCTAGAAAATCAACTGGCCAACGCGATTTTGTTATCCTTGATTTTCCTCTTATTTTCAGCCATAGAATTCCTCTGACTTCGTTTGTACCACGAATTTAGACCCACGGTGTATATTATGTCTAGGGTCGAAGCGTTACATCAACGTACTTACGATTCGTAGGGACACGCTTATATACGTCGTACAATGCGGCGCGAGTCGTTCGTCTTTCGAGAGTTAGTCCTCGAGCTCCCTTTCCCCGGTTTTTTCGGCGCGCTTCTGTCGGAGCCGAAGGTGGCTCCGGCGGGGTGCTGGGTGGGAGGCACCGATTTTTATTTCACATCGCGAGAAACCAGTTTGTAAATAATGTAAATCCATAGAAAACGACCATCTGGAATCTCCACGAGCCCCCGCGCGAGTCTTTAAAAGTGGAATGGCTAGTGGGGGATCCACGAATGGATTGGGAGGTGGGGTAACAGGCAGAAACGAAGAAGAAGAAGAAGAAGAAGACGAAGAACTGGCGATCGCCAGCTCTCGCAACTGTGGGAATTCTGCGCGTATGAAACGTTGAATCATTTTTGAAAAGGGATTCGCGGAATCTCCACGTATGATTCGCTTGAATCGTGAGCACACAGAAAAAGCATCCGATTTCTACGTCGTTTTTGGAACACGAAATTGCTTCAGTTTCGTCACCGGTTTAATTCTTTTCCTGGATACCCTCCGACGTGTTTTTTTTTTTCAACAATACGCCGCGAAAATTTCAAGCATACATCGTTTCGTCAAACTGGCCAGCTATACAATTCTGACTGTTAAATGCGCGATTCGTCGGATAAACGACTTGTGGTTAAGCGCGGTTTCACCTGTTCAACTCTGCGTGGCAAAAATGATAAATTATAAGGTACATATGTGTGTATACGACGAAGGTAGCGCGTAAATCTGCTAGTGTAACCGGTGCTTGTAAAGGAAAGGAAAAAATGAGTTCGAGGCAGGAGTAAATCGTGGTAAAAGAAAAAAATGGAAGAGGTATCGGTATCGAAATACATAAATGAGTTTGACCCTCTTTTGTCGAGTACATATTTGCATATGCTAATGAGGCGAATGTTCAAGGAACAAAATAACGGCTCGAAAACGGACCAACTGCTCCCTCTCTCCCTCTCTCTTCGTCAGTTACGCATCTGTTTGCTATCGAAATCCAGCAATGGCGAGTACTTGCCGCTGTTAATTGCTCCCTGTTGCATGAATAATATCGATAATTGTATTTCCACAGTTTCAGAAGATGCTTTCGCGTTTGACCAATTGCAAAGGAGCTTTCGGACTAATTGAACATGCAAATTTCTATCTTTAATCCATTGTTAAATAACGCAACTTTCGATACGATTTCACGAAATTAACTTGATAAACATTTGTAAAAAATCTGTCATAACACATTAAGACCAATCAAACATCCTTTCATCATCTTCATCTCCATAAATCACCAATCACCAAGCACACAGTTATCCCATCGCCTAGAACCACCACCATCCCAATATCTAATTCGATCGGTCAGCCATCAAGTTGGCAAGTTGACCTGAGTCCACACCACAGTGTCTCCAATTGCAGAAACGGAATAATCCCGAAGTTGTCCGTGGCCGGAAACCGGTGGTGGATTTTCATCCGCTGGCGAAAAGACCGGTTTCTCTCGTCGTGTCGGCGCACGACACCGCGCCATTGTAACCGTTCCTCGTTCTCTTCATCTGGTTCGACGATATCTTGCCTGTTCCTCCCGCCTCCTGAACCTCTCTTCTTCTTCTTTCTCTCTCTCTCTCTTTCTATTTGCTCTGCTTTTCGTTAACGGAGGTTTCGAGAGCAAGAGCAAGAGCAAGAAAGAGAGAGAGAGAGAGAGCGAGAGCGCGAAAACAGGGTCGAAAGTATAGAACAGAGGAGAGAAAGGTAGGATAGAGAAGAAGAGGGTGGTTGAAGGAGAAAGGAGGCACGAGCAAAGGAGGAAAGAGAAGAGGAGAGGAGAGTGGCTCTCGACACGATCGCGAGATTATAGCTACACCCACGCCAGGAGATAATAGATAGTAATTGCAGGGTTGTCCGGTCGGGCTCGGAATCGGCTCGACAGATCGATCGCCTCGAACAGTAAAGAGGGAGATAATGATGCGGCCAAGGAAGAAATCGTTCTCACATTATTTTCTCGCGGCGGCGCAACCATCGCCGCCATTATTATTATTATCATTACTATTATTATTATTATTATTATACATATGCATGTGTACGCGTGCAGTTGAAGCCGATGGTTGAAACTCTCGTGATGGCGATCGATCGAAAATCGAAACGGAATTCCACTCTTGTTTGATGTGCTACAAGATAGATTTTCGCGGTACCAATGGTCTACGGTGTTGTTTCTCTGCTTTGAAACTGTTATTGCGAGATTCGGAGTATACAGTTAGTTTTAAGGATTTCTTATCGTTGCTTTAAGAGACACTGTATATAACGAGTTATGCACTCTGTTTCGTATTTACTTGGTAACAGAGGCTTCCAGGTTTTTTCTTTCGACAGTTTGATCTGAAAACGTGTAGCAGAGCTTGAGAGTTTTAACTAGTGGTGTTTTTTGCGGTACGAAAGTTGCAGCTAAAATTAGAGAGTTAAGTGGTGTTTTTGTAAGAGTGAACTGGCTCGTCGTACCACGGTTTGATTAATGAGTGAACAAATTGGGATCGTTAAATATCAGCCAGAGGGGAGGAAACGTTGCGAGGTAATGAAGATGATACGGGCCGTTTTCCTTTATTGGCAGTTACTTTCCGCATATTGGAAACAATAACACTAACACCCGGAAACACTAAGATAACGAGTAATTGCCATTTTGAAACAAACGGCCATTTTCAACGGAGAAATGAGTCGATTATCGCGTATTTCGTCTCGCTACACCTGTTAACGATAACAAGCGTCGATAAGTCAACTTATGCTTGGGTCGATTACGTCGTCGATCGACGATTCTACGTGGGAAGATTATAGAGAAGAATTTTCTTAAAAAAGGCCATACTCGTCGCTATCCTTTGCCTGTATCGTTTGAATATATCAAAGAAGGATTATATTAAATGCTATAAGATTAAATTGCATATTGACATATGTTATAAAATATAGAATTCTTGGAATCCACTGTCTACAAGATGTTCCAGAATATCTAACGAAATTTTACTTCTCTGCACTTGTCGACCATTTTAATATTTTTCCCTAGAACTCGCGGTAATTAAGTCCAAATTCATGGGAGAAATACACGAGTGCAAGGGTTTCTACTTCGGAAAACGACGGATAATCGCGAAAGAAAGTAGATCGTTCGAGGAATTCGTTGTTGCGCTCGAGGCAAGCGAATTATTTCGTACCGCGGCTCGTAAACACGCGACTGCACGTCAGCACGATGGCAAATTATTATTTATCGGCCGATCTAAAAGCGCGAAGCCCGAATCGACTAACGGAACGAACGCGACGCGGTCAATAAATTTCGGTTTAGCTGGCCCGATCTCGTTCGCCGCCGATTGTAAATCGCCCACGCTGCCCACACCATCGATACTTCGCGCGATTAAAGATACTGCGAACAGATACGGCTAAGACGTTTTTACCGTGACCGAACCATTGTGTTACTTTCTAGGTTTTCTCTTGATATCTCTGCACGTGCAACCTTCGCGAATAATGGACCTGAATTCGTCGTGTTGATAGCGTAATGGTGAATTAGCGACGATATTTGACAAAATATCGATAGAACGTCGAGAAGACACTTGTGAATAAGGTGGTTGTAATTATGGAAATCTGGAATTTCGGTTTTATTTCTAGAATTTCAAGGCTGTGAAATGTATTTACAACGCTCGAACGAGGAAGTATCTTTAAGTATAAAGTTTCTTTAGTATCACGTGTCAGGTTTGATATCTGTTGAAGATAGTCAAACCTACTCTTCAAGAAAGGATGTTTAACACTAAATCTTGCCATTGACGAACAAACGTGTTCCGTTCTCTTTTTCGTTTCATTTCGTCATTCTTCGTTCTCACGCCATCGATTTGACATTCTCGCGCTCGTCGATCCTTTGCCCGCGTCACCCTCTCCCTTCCGCCGCAGCGTCTCTTTATCACTGCACCCTTGCGACACAAACGACGTTACGAGGGCGATACCAAGCGACGCGACGCCGCGATACCTGCACGGCCGTCTCTTTGTTCCAGCGTGTCCGCCATTGTACCGTTTCCCGTTTGCCAGACTATCGCGATAAACAGCCGGAAAAGCCACGATGAATGACGCGCCACGCTGTAACCGTCGCGGCTCGCGACTTTCGCGCATCGATACCTCGAGATCTGTGTTTTCCAACGCTCTACCGATGGTGTCCAGTCTCGTTCGTTACGAACGGTGAACATCGTGTTACGCTTGGATATTGGAATAGAGTTCATTGATAAACGAATTGTTGAACTATGTTGTTGGACTCCGGGGGAATTCAATGTATCACTTAAAAGTATCAGGAAATTAATTAAAACAAAGAAAAGTAAGTTGTGTATTACGAGGTTTATGGTTTCGGAGTAACTGATTTTTATTTTCAAGCTTCTGTAGACACTTTTGTTCAAATGTTGGGCCACTTCGTGGTCCTATTAATCTAATGATAGATCATCGAATGAATTTATCAGAATTGTATGATCGTCTAGCACAACGATGCAGAATACACAACAACAATTTCGATAGGTCACTTGCGAAATTTATAGAAAAATAGAGAATGTGAGATTATGAAACCCACAGTTTTTTCGATTTCAGTATTATTAAGAAAATTGTAAATGAGTCAATGAACTTTTTCTCTATACAATCTTCCTTTAAGTATAATGATAAAACATTGTCACCCATAAACGACTTGTAACCGAATTGCATATTAAAGAGTTATATACTCGTGAGTATTGTAATAATAATAATGATAATAATAATAACAACAATAATAATAAAAATGTAAACGTAATATTATTATTAGGAAAATTGTAAATGACTCAATGGACTTTTTCTCTATACAATTTTCCTTTAAGTATAATGATAAAACATTGTCACCCATAAACGACTTGCAACCGAATTGCATACTAAAGAGTTATGTACCCGTGAGTATTGTAATAATAATAAATATATTAATAATAATAACAATAATAATAAAACTGTAAATGTAATATTATTAGGAAAATTGTAAATGAGTCAATGAACTTTTACTCTATACAATCTTCCTTTAAGTATAATGATAAAACATTGTCACCCATAAACGACTTGTAACCGAATTGCATACTAAAGAGTTATATACTCGTGAGTATTGTAATAATAATGATGATAATAATAATAACAAGAATAATAATAAAAATATATAGTACCAACGAATGACATATACAACTGCCAAAAATAAGAAGAGTATTTACAATAGACTAGTACTTTCTCAAAGAATTCTTGCTCATCCTTATTGTTAGCAATCGATCGAAATTAATTTCGGTTCATATACGTATCAGTAATAAAACGACAATATGCGTATAAGTATTAGAAATTTAAATTGAATTCCTTAAATAAATACCTAGATACGTTTCTGCGAGGAATTTTCGATGCTCTCCCGTAAATGGAATAATTCGTAGATCCGGAATTTAGATCCCGGATCGCAAAGTCATGCGCGCATACATATGCCGGTCCTTTGGGCTTCGTATCTCGCGTTGCACAAATATGTATCCTGGGTCTAATAAGCCCAATTAGGCTAATATAGCCAGTAATTAATATAAATACCAGCGTACGGATATAAAATTTAAACCCGTATGCTAAACTGGAGCTACGCGTCGTGCACTAATCACCACGCTGTGATATCAACCGTGAAATTATTCAGCAATATTAATATTGTATAACAATTATTCGTTCTATCTGTTTCACATTTTCAATTAAAATCAACTCTTTAAAAATCAACCGTCCAATCAAAATATACTGTATTATAATCGTTTAATAAAAATATAACAATTGTTTTTAATATTTTCTCATTATTGTGATAAAACTTCCAGATGCTTTCATTATCGTACAGTTGACAAACGTTTTTATAAACTTGAACGCATTCGCAAGCTCGTACAACGATGTATATGAATTTTATCACGAACACCTTCGAGCTTCGATTGTTTGCAAAAAGGAAATAAAGATCCACTTGTGTATTATTGAGATACGTCGTCTGTAATTATTATATAAAATAATCTTCTATTTAATTTTATCGTAATTCATTTAAACGAACGATCTTGTTAGTAAATGAAGCAAATATCTGTCATCTAATAGAAAAAAAAAGAGAACAAATGATCATAAGTAACGAATAAAATAATGTCGAATTAAAACACGCGTTAAGTGATTAAGCTTGCAGCAGTTTTAGCAGAGTAAACGTCGGTGTAGTGACGTGTATTTATGCGACACTAATTGGATGAGTGGCATGGAAAAGAAAGAAAGAAAATTTGTACGAAATGAAATCCGCGACATAGCATAAGTTGAGCGAATATCGCTGTGGAGATAATTCGAGCTATGTAACAGAGAGGTTGCTGGTACACTTGTCGCGGGTTTTGCGTGCCCTCCCTCGCCGATGATACAATAAGGTACAGTCAAGGCTGTCAGCCGCACTCTCGTCGACTAAACAGAAGCGTATTAAGGCTGTCAAACGCATTTTCATCGACCGGCTGAAAGAATACTCGAAATATTTGAAGTATTTTCCAATCAGACTGGCCCGTCGCTCTTACGAACGTATCGTTCCTCGTTTCTCGTTAACGGATCGCGATCGATACTTCCGATTCCCAACGAAAAATCTAACGGAAATTTTTTTCCCAGGGACCTGCCTTTTCCAACGGGATTGCGCGTTAGAATATGATACCCAGAAATTACAATTCGAATTCCAACTTTTTCCTTTTTCTTTTTCCCTAGCAGATTGGAAAAATGTGTAACGAGAATGGGTTTTTTACTACGTAAGTGTACAGATTTCGAAAGAGAGTTTGTATTTCCATGGAAATTGACATTGGATGAAAAATACGAACGGCAGGAAGAGAATCCTACTAAATAGCACACGGACACCGATTTATTTGATAACAATGAGACGTTGGTCTCGATAAGACGAGGATAAGACGACGATATTTTAATACGCTGTGACGTGACAGCGAAAGTTTCAAATCAATGGAAATGTAGTTTTTAGAGATCCGACAGAAAATGAGTTTACTAACGAACATCGTTAAGGAGGCGATCTCTAAATCTTCAAAATACCCATTTAATAGAATGTTTTCAAATTCTTCGCTACGTAAGAATTTAAACGAGCCCAATTCCAAGAACATCTATCTACTTAGGGGCCATTTCGAAGGACCTAACACGAAACAGATTCCGAAACATTCGACTTCTGTTCTTCGCGAACCCGCTTCATAAGAAAAGCATACTTCACTCGTCGACAAAGTGAAAGAATTCTAAAATAGCGGAGTTGGATCAATTCGGTTTCTAAAAAGTTCATCTGGTGCTACAAATACTCGCTAAAATCGCATAAACTGCGGAACGAAAGGGTATTTCAGTGTTTCAAGTTCCCTATCGCGAAGAAACGAGGTTCGAGCCTTTAATTACTCGGCGGGTGAACCGTGACAGAGGAACGACTTCTCGTCCCCTTGTAACCGGTCGACCGGTTGTTTTAGCAACAATTTAAACTCATAACGTTGCAATGTAGCCTCTCTCGTTGCTTTGGACGTGTCCGTACGCGGAGGCTTTGCCATAATTACTCGACCGGTAATACAGAACGGCCCTTGAGTGGCAGCTCATATTACTCGCCTAACCCGCGTGAAAACTAACCCCTTGGGGAATGAGCTGGAATGGGAATTACCATGGCTCGTGGACGCGCCGAAGCGGAGGGGAACTCGCGCAGCCGGGGGTCCAAGGGTGTAACGAACAACGGAGGAAAAAAGAAGTCGATGCTCGGCCTTTTCGACGGTCTTCTCGTCCGCTAACGTTCCGACGGTTTTTCTGTTTGCTCCATCGAAATGGCAAAATAAACTGCGAATTATAATTCAAGAGTGTTGCTTTTTTGATCGAGAATGTTGTGCTTGAAAGCGTTGAGATGAATTTAATACGAAGATACGATGTTGACTTTTTGCGACGAAGTTAATTAATGTTTTTGTCTATGCGTACGTATTGGATATTAGATATTAGAGTAATTGCCCATCTCATACAGAACATAATAATCGATCCGTATTGTCAAGGAAACAATTAACTCACCAAAATTATATTAATACTAAATTAAACTATGGAATAATTTGTAACAGTAATTTGCAACAGTTATATGGAAATAACAAATTAGCAATTACATATTCGTGTCAGTCAATCAATCCTTTGATTTAAACAACACGAAGAAATTTCTAGATGAATTAATTAGGAAATTCATGAAATCATTTATGAAATAAATACGATCAATGATACGGAGAAAGAAAAATGTAAATAACAAAGAGACTTGATTTTGTCATTTATTATTGATTTCGATCATAACGTACAATATATAAATTCTTTATTAAGTGTGCCAATTCTTGTGAGCAGAATAGGATAAAGTTAAAGATCTACATAGTTCACGTTCACACTTAAATGTGAGAATCGATTAGGCTCGCGGATTCTAATAAATTAATGCGAACCCTATCAAGGAAATGGAAGTAGAATCGAGTCAGGCGACTTTCGCAAGGCGTTCTGCAGTGACGCGTGCGATCTTCCGATTTTGCGAGGGCTGCAACCGCATGGTGCAATAAATCGCGGGTTGGCCGGAGATTACGCGGCAAACGTAATTCTTGTTTGTAGTAGATAAGATAGGAAACTCGATGAGGTGAGGAGACCTAGAAAGAGAGGAGAGAGAGAGAGAGACAGTATGAGAGCGCGCTCGAAACGGCAGAAGGTGGCGGAAGGGGAGCTTACGCCTCTATCGGCGCGGCTTATCTCAGGAAGTTGTCAGCCAGGACGTCGGGGCAGCCCGTTTAAGGCCGAGGGCCTGTTTAACGTGCAAACTTCTTCTCGAAAACCTGAAAAGTCGCGTCCTTAAGTCGCGCCCAAAAGTCTCTCGGGCTTCAAGAACCGAGGAACCGAAGCGATAACACGGAACGATCGTTTTGGGAACAGCGACGTACAGTTCTGACACGTTTTGCTCTATGTGACTCAACAGGTCTCTAGTCTTTATTGTGGAAAACGATGTCTTGTTGTCTTCTCTTCGTCCTTCTCCATGCTTTTCGATCGATCGAGTGTCACTTTATGACGTCTTTACCGTCACGAGATTGAGAATGGACAATCGTAGATTTTATAATAAAAATTACCCTTGTCTTTGTCTTTTTCCAGATATGCGAAAGAATAAGCTAGCATCTAATTCTTGTCGAATGAATTTCAATTTTTGTAACAAATTTGTTATCATATTAAGCAATTATTGTAAGTTCAATTTTCATTCGACGATAAGTCAGAAGATAAATCAATGGAAGAATTATTGATTCAGAGTTTGGAGACATTGGAGATCTCGTAGAGTTTTACTTCTTGAGGGATTTTGAGGTGCGGTATGTTTGACAGTCGAATGGCTTTCTGAAGAACTCGACTTTCGTTAAAGACCCCGTTTGATCGAGTGTCCAGCTCATGGACAAGAAGTGACTGCAAAGGAGACGTTAAAAGACGCGTGTTCTCGAGTATCGACGTCGTGACACGATACTGTCGCATTTAAACGACGAAGAAGAAGCGAATTTGCTGGCTTACAGCGTGAAAAACAGTGGACAAGTATATCGATAGCTCTCTCAATTGACGTCAAACTTCGTCGTGGCAACATGGAAAAACGCTGCTGGCTAGATCCAATCGCGGGTGTAATTAATGAAATCCGCTTATAAGATCAGCTCGAGAATCCAGTGTAATTACACGACTCATATTAAAAAAAGAACGACTTTCGACTAGCTGGTAGGCCTTGTGGTGGATTTAGGGAAGCGGGTCTGAGGAAACAAGCAGCTTGGCAGAGACAAAGCGACCATAGAAAGGTGGACAGAGGTCGAACAGAGAACGCGAGAGAAGTTAAAGGGTCTGATCGAGGGAAGAAAAAGCAGAAGAAGAACGGAACGAGCTGAACAAGAAAGGGAGAAGAATAAGCAGAAAGAGGCTGAGCAGAAGACTTGGCTTGACTCGGAGGAGAAGGGGCAGGAGTAGAATGTGAAGGAAGAAAAAAAAGGACGAAGAAGAAGAAGAAGGAAGAAGAAGGCAGAAGAAAGAGAGTGAGGTCGCGGAAGGTTCTCCGTCGAGGTGGGGGAGTAAGTTGTTGGAAGAAGGGTTTGAGGCGAGTCACCGAGCCTAACCGTGCACCACTCGAACTCGAACTCAAACAACTTTAAGCCGTGTGTACTCGCGCAAACAAAACAGCGCACTAATTGCTTACGTCACTCGGCAAGTCAATGGACTTCTTGACTGAGAGAAGTTCTCTCTCTCTCACTCTCTCTTTCTGTTTCTGCACTCTGACTCATAGAACGAGTCCCAGGCCGCGGTGCTGTACCGCCGGTGTCGAGCTGCACCTCAGCTTTCAATTAAATCACGTCCACGCACTGTTTACCTCGCATAAACGCACCACGAGGACTGCCTTATACATATATACACCGGTGCTGCGACCGGGATCGCGTTAATGACGATGACAACCACACGAACACGCTCGTAGAAAAAGTTACGCGAGATGTCTTCTGAAGACCGATCGTCGTTAATACGACGCGACGCAAAGAATGGGTTTTTCGTCCTTGATCAGGTGGCTGATCGATCCCATCACGCGGTTTAAATATAATTAGAGGCCATTAAGCCGGATAACACGTCCCCTTTTTCCTATCGCGAATCTTTTCCCCTTCTTTTTGCGCCGACACGATCCAGCGCAATCGTAAGACGAAAATTAGACCGTTAATGACTTCATTTTCACGAACCATGGTTCAGTTCTCTTTCGCCTGGTTGATGAACAACGCGTCGCGATCAGATTGAAATTACAGAGAGACCGAATGGGCTTATTCCTTTCTGAGCGATAATGACGCCAACCGGGTCCGTGTACGGACTCTATTAATGTTCCCTGTCATCGATCTTATTTTCTTGCCTTACCGGTAATCGTGGCTATTCTATCTCGACTACTGATATTAATACACACAAGGAAGATGACTCGAGGTTCGTCGACACGGTGTGTAGGCAAAGGCCACCGTGTATCGCGATGGACGATCCGAGGTTTCGCAAAAACGCGCCGCTTCGATAGCCGCGTGACTTTGCGGAGAACTTCTACACCCGCAAAAACTTGGAGCTCCGCTTTCAGACATTAACGACCTGCTGATCGAGGAACAATCTTGATACGAAAGATCCATTGCAATGATCATATCGTTTGCCCTGTTTGATTGGTACTATTTCTTCGTAATAATACAAATGTATCTCTGCCTCTGTCTTCTTTACTATTCTCTCGTGGAAATTATGCATTCGTGTGTTTGTAGGTAGCTTCTTAATTTTATTATCATTGTTTTACCCTCTTTACTTTCTATCAACAATTACGCTTATATTATTATTCAACACATTGTGCTTCAATAGATTGAATAAATATTTATAACCGATAATAACTAACTGAAAGATAACTAAACTTTTCTCGTGAAATTGCTCCTACTATTAACGTACTATACCTTCTTTATAAAAACACCAGGAACAATGTGTTTTTGTTACCAACAATTGACAAAAATCCTGACAAATGGTCAGAAAATCTCCGGTTAGGTTTCGTAATTTAAGCAACTTTACTTTCGTTAAAGTTTGAATTTCCTCGATCGCATTCATAAAGATACGAAACAGCAGAAACATACCGTTCTATCTTCCTCAAAGATGATAATCCGTCAAACCATTGGAACTTTTGCTTTCTCCGCGACGAATATCCCCGGACAGATCTCTCTCAGAATTCGTACAGCTCAGCAGGTGGTTAGAACACCAGAGCAGGGTTCCTGGCGGACGAAAAGCATCCAATTGATTCGAGTATCGCTGGAAGACGCGATCGCAGTCCCAAATGACCGAACGTTAACGGGAACAGACGGAAATACGGGTCATCTGAAGGATCGTGGCCGCTAAGAAGCTCGAGGCTGGTCGAGTTGCATAGGGCCAAGAGTCGAGGAGCGTATTCAACCGTGCAGCACATATCCCCCGCGGTATGCAAGCCTAGCAAGGGGCTATACAAGCTATCTTAGATCGAACGGAGTCCAATTACCGACGTTATTAATTAATCCTCTACCCTTGCCGGTCGGTCCATCGTCTCTCGCTTCCATTCTCAACCCCATCGTCGTCCGTCTGTCCGCCAGAGATACCTGCCAGAGATATCCCCTCCAGCGCAGCGTGCTCCGGGTTACTCCATTACACACCGTGGCTCGGCCTTCGAAAGCTCGAAGGTCCTTTAAACACGTGCTTCACAACCTGGCCGCCATTATTATCTGGCCGATGAATTTTCTTCGATTGAATGTTATGAAGACGTGAGTAGGCGTGGTCTGCCAGGATATCAGCCGAGTGAGATTTAATTGTGACGGATGGTGGCAATTTTCTAGTTGTTGCGGAATGTGCCAGGAAGTTGTTAAGAAAATGTGCAAGTCGTTTTGGGTTTCGATAGATGATGGATGAGCGAAGATAAGGGAGATGTCTGGTCGAGTAAGGGTAGCTTTGTGAGCTAATTGGACGTGTCTGTGATATCATGTAGGAGGCTAATGAACTATCAAACATGATTTTATTAACCTATTTTATTGTCGCTTATTGCGAGTCTGCAGGCTAGTTTCGATATAACTATTGTTAATCGTTATATATAGCATAATCTTAATTTACAGTCAACTATCAAGTTTTTGATAGTTTACGCAAAGAGGATTAAAAAGATCGTCGAGCAGAGAAGTTTCTACGTAATAAGCAACCGAAGGCGCGAATATTGCTTCGAGTTCGGCTCCGTTGTTTCTCTCAACGAAATGCTACGTTATTATACCCCTTGTACGCCAATGGTTATTGAAAAATCTCGAATGATCCGAAGTCAAGGTCAGCCGAGGTTATAAGAGAACGCGAAGTGATGATTGGCTGAGATACAAGCCGCGTTATAATATCGAGCGTGGTTATTTCTTTAGGATCAAAAATGTCCAATTACAATAACAAATTTTTTAAGATCGTGCTAAAATCGTGTTAAACGCTCTAAACGCACGAAACATTACGCGAAAGCGAAAGGAATCTTGCAGCTACCTTCCTGAAACAACTTCATCGTCAAAAATTCGACCAGGTATCGTCACAGTTGACTTCACCGCGGCCACGAGGGAATTGTTTACCTCGTCGGTCCGAGATCTTTATTAACTTTTTGCTTGGCACCCGATGGATCTCGATCCGTTCGGTTACGTACGCCGGGCCAACGATCGCCCAGCGAAAGCTTCTGCTCGAACACGACACTTTCTTGCCTACGGTCTCCTGCTTATCGTCGTTTGATATCTGCCGCGTTTTGCGCGCCGAAACCTGTCCACCCTGTTGGTCTAACGGTAACGGGCCTCTTTTTTTCTCCGTGTTGCTCGCGATTGCGATAACCAACCGTGTTTTTCGACGTAGTCCGACGAAAACGACGAGTCGCGATCGTCTCACGGTTGACAAATCGAGTCCAGCTGAGTTCGATTTGAAGGAATCGAAGGAGGAAAGTCTCGTCTCTCCAGAGTCTGTGAAGAAGAAGGGACGGTTTTGTCGCCACGGATCGGTTTTCTCTCTTCCTTTCTTTCTCTTGGTTAGAAACGTCCGTGAAATAACAACGAGGGACGATGAGCCACGGTGAAACGAAGATGATCGTGGAAAAGAGAGATAGAGAAGGGGTTAGAAGGAGAAGTTAGAGAGAAGCTAGTCGCTTTACCAGGCTGGTTTTTTGCTCGCGGCTGTCTGATTGGTGTTTTTGCTTCGAGCTCGAGATCCGATCGAGTCAGCACGGCTAAGGCGAGCCGAGAGGCTGCGCGGTGTCAGTCAATTACGCCTTAACAATAGGGTTACGTTTCAATTACATCGACCAGGAATTGGGTAGATCGGCCGCGAGAAGTGGGGCGTATGCCTTGCGTGAACCCTACCAGGAGATATAGGAAGGGAGCCTTGTGTGAGAGTGTTCTTCCTATTAGATACTGCTATTGCTACCTTTAGAGTTCTACTACTATGGTCGTGTTAAATCGAAGACTGTTATTTGTTAATCGTTCTCTGATCAATTTTAATATCTTTTTTCCAAATCTTCATTACATCGTCGGTCATATCTATTCGAACCTCGTAGATTGATTTCTTAGAACACTTTTATACGAGATGCCTGGTAGGAAATAAAATACAGCAAGATATTCATGCTATATACTGCACGGTATCCGTGTAAAATCATAGAAGAGAAGCTTATAACCCACAAGCTGTACCTTGTCAATTTACTAATACCATTATTCGGTAAATTACTATGTAAAGGGTTTCTGTACACGTATCTTCGTCTGAAAGCACTGTTACTCATCTTCCTCGAAACAATTCTTCCTTATTCGTACACAACAGAGAGAGCTTACGACGAACCGTGTGACACGTTTTAGTCCAATTTCATATAGCCTGGTCCCTTTGTATTTTGTGTTTCACGCCGAGCCGATCGGTGAACCGAGACCTTCGATTAAAACCGTGAACGATCGAGCGTCCCTTAATTGATAGGCGCATCGTGGAATGCACAAAGGCCAGTCTTCTCGGCTCTTCGCTAGGCAACAATACCGTGTAACGAGTCGAACGTGAAAAAGAGGGTACCGAGGTGCGGACTACCGCAAGACCGCCGAACTTTGGGTGAAGCTCGATCGATCGAAAAAAATGGCGTGGCATGACGTGCCGCGTTGCGTGGGCCCGGAGATAAGGCCTCTCGAGGCCTTCTGCCGGGAGTGGTGCGACCCATAAGATGCTCGGAGTCGTCGAACCGGCAACGCCGAGAGGCTCTGTGGTCCCGCAGTCTCTCAGGTAAGGAGAAAAAGGGAGAAAAAAGGCAGGACGGTGGCGAGGAGCGAGGGGGGA
Source organism: Bombus fervidus (assembly GCF_041682495.2). Lineage (NCBI taxonomy): Eukaryota > Metazoa > Arthropoda > Insecta > Hymenoptera > Apidae > Bombus > Bombus fervidus. Next base: position 9,056,914 of record NC_091532.1, read on the forward strand.
ATCGCCCCCTAGAATGTCCTTTGTCGCGGCCCCCTCCTCCGCCGCCTGCGTCCACCCTCTCCTCAGCGACGAGTCGAGTCCTAAGGCCCCGAACACGGGGCCCTTCACGTGCGTGGAATGCGTGCTTCTCTACCAGCCGTGCCTCCTGTTGACGAACCATTTTTGTATGTTTCCGTTCGACAAGTGGTTCCTTTCTATTTTTCATTTTTTAGTCGATGAATTGGGATTGTGGAAAGGATTGGGATTAGGTGTGTGGAAAAGAAGGTTATTTGTTAATGGGAGGTTGTGGGAATGATATGGTTATGTAATTGAAAAATTATAGAGTGAAGTTAGGTTTTTATAATACTAACTTGAATATGCACGAATTTCTTCTCATATTTCTTGGAACAATGTGTGTTTTCTGTATTTGGAGTCTAAATCGAAGGTGGTCGATCAACTCTGACCATGGAATAAGATGACGAATTTACTATCTTACAAATGGACTATCTTACGCGGTGTCATTGAAGTGGTATTATGTAAAAATAATCAGTTTCAAAGTCAATGTTAATTTTTCTAAAAGCACTTGCTTAGTTTCAGTAATTGCACAGACAAATATCTGCGATCCATCATTTTGATAGATCTGGTAGTTCTAGTCTTCTCGATGAAAGTCTACGTGTATTTTGCCAAATCGATAATCCGTCAATTTTATGGATATGATCATTCTGATATTATAATGTTCTCTGAACTAACCCCCGAAGATAATATAGTAGATCAACTTGAGCTAGTACATCATCTTCAGGTCAAGTAGATAATCGTTAGAGATCAAAGTATATAATAGCTGTAAATAATAATACCATTGCTCTCAGTATGTATTCGGATGGAAAAAGTCCACTCTGAACCTACTTTCCCAACTGTCTGTCCTCGCGTTTCCCTGGATGACGTTCGATTCTCTCAAATTCGGCCGTCGATCGGGCTCGTTATACGAGATCTAGGAATCTTGATCGCGTGTCCGGTGCATCGGAAGCCTGGTGAAGAGGGATTATTGAGAAGAGGGAAGACGGAGGGTGGGAAAAAGGGGGCAGAGAGTGGGCAGAGGGTGGGCTATACGAAAGCATCGTCCGAACTGTCGAATCGAATATCTGGGTAATAGCTTTCTGGGTCTCCCGCTGCCAGGAACACGGACCCATCTACGGCGAGCTTAAATTAAGGGTGGACCTTTCATTTTCTTAAAATATTAAATCATCGTGGCTTGGTGTCGCAGCGGGGCTGCCAGGCACGGGCCCCAGAGGATCCGAAGAACGAGGCCCAGGGTCCGTGGAGGAATTAAAATTCATTGGTCTCAGAAACCCATGTCACCGGTCGAGTGCCATCGTAAATACCTGAGTCTCTCTTTTCTCCGTTGAGCGAGGTCACTGTAAAAATTATGCTTCCACGATTCACCAAGGCCAAGGGCCGATGATCTCCTCCACCGCTACCATGCTACTCATATACAGTACCAGAATAATCGAATTTTGTAAAGGAAAATGTGTTTGGTTGGTTGAAGAAGCGAGCTTCTCAAATTGATCACTTTTTATTCATTTTACCGCACGAGTACATTCTTACGAAACAAATATATCTTGCTTCTTACTTGCACGAGGCAGAAGCAAGAGAATGGCGTAAATAATGGTAAACGAAAAAAATAATATTTCTAACACGATCGTTTTTCTTACATTTTCCGTACTTTTTAATTCATGAAGTCGATCGATATATGGCTTCTATACGGTTTAAATATCGCAGCTTCTCTCAGACGAATAATATTACAAACGACAATAGCAGAAGTAATAGAGACGAAATGTAGTATGCGATATTTGTTCATTTTTCAGGATACGTTAAAACATCTGAAGCTTCCTGCGTCTTCTACCTTTTAAAAAAAGTCATAGTGCAGTAGAATCTCGATTATCTGGCGTACTCGATAGTTCATCGTGTGGAATAATTAGACTATACGTACGAGGCGATAAAAATGAAAAAACTAATTAAAAAAATCATCGTGGATAATATACTAGTAAGATTTATTAACAAAAATAAAATGTGAATTCCTCAGTTTCTTCATCTAGTTGGTATCGATGTTACTGTTAGATGAATGCGACAATAATTTCTTTGTTCGTGCGAAATAAGATTGGCGACGATCGATGAAGAATAATCAGAGCGAACGTGCATTTTTCCATTTGGTTAATCGGAACTCTACTGTACACGGATCAAGTATTTTAAATTAGACAGAGAAAATTAGACGACACAAATGAAATGATAAAACTTGTATTTTCCGTAGTTTTAACTAAGCGAGACAGTTCATAGATAAATTACTCGCAAATAAATTACACGTACACTCCATATCGAAATATTTTATCATGCAAGTTAATAAATCACACTGTAGATACGAGTAAAAAGGCTGCTCATCGTATCTCGTTATCGCGTTGTATCGACTTGAACTTAGCACTGTACCATTAACTCAATTATTTCGCGCCACAACATCTTCGCACATTATAAACCCGTTGCAAGAACAGACACCCTCGCGCCTCTTCTACCTCCTCGCCTATTCATATCCACTTACTTTTAATAAATCCCCATACGAAATACTCTCTGCCGGTCGGAATCCGCGAGTATTTCCATGCAAACGATCTGTTTCGCCCCCGACGCTGCTCATTACGGCGTACAATAAATCGAGATTAAGCGTATAATTGTAGGCTCGCGTACGAACGCTAGAGGATGGGTTGCGGACGCGCAGGTGCGAACCACGATTTCCTGTTAATCTTATTCCAATGACTATGGAGCGTCCCTCGGTGAAACACGCTTGCAGCCGCGATCTGGACCCCGTTTAAATCGCACGGCAGATTCGTTAGAAGTCGGGGCGCATTAGTCGCCCCTTTTAGCCCGTTTCCAGCGTCGTCGATACGATCTTTCAGAGTGAGCAACACGAGAAACGAGGCGGAGACGCGCGACTGCTTTGCATTTGCCGCGTGAGATTTTCATCTGTGTTTTCTCGGAACGCCACGACGAATAAACGCGCCTGAACGAATCGTTGAAAAACCGTAAACAGCGAAGGAAACGGTGAATCGATCGCTGCAACTATCGGCGACCCTTTGCCTTCCTTAGCCGGTGAAATTGTTACTGATCGGAATTTCGGTGAAATATACTGGAAATTATGGTCGAAATTGGAGCGCTTACGGTATTATTACGGTGTATAATATACAAAATTACACAAGTACACAACAATTTTCGTAACGTTTCTAGATACCTTTTACGAATACGGTTAACAAAAATTTGTGCGATACATTTTGTCTATACCAAGCACTCGCTTATTGTACGTAATTATATTATATGTTCATTTCTCTTGTCAATTATCACTCAGTCTCGTAATTCCTCTTCTTCTTCCGAGTAAATAGAGTAAAGAGATCAGCATACTCGACTTACAAATTAGTCTCGACAAAAACTTAACACTACAACAGCGCTATAAGTCCATGAGATCGAAGGTAGGTGAAATTGGGATTGGACCGCAGTGAAATCTAAATCGAGAACGAATGTGCATTTTGATCCGTGGTATTTTCGACTTAAGGTCGAGGCAGGGATAACTTGCGGACAACTGTATCATGGAAAGGGTTGAGAACAATTTCTATATCGCGACGGTTCTTCTTCTACCTCAACTTATACTCGTGAACAATGTTAAACGCATATTTATGGTCGTTCGAGTTTCCATCGTGTTTCTATTAAGCGCTTTATACCTTCGATTCGCCAACTTGTTCGAGCAGACCTGATCTTCGAAGCATCTTTAATTTCCAGTCTGCTCTGAAGAAACGCGCTGGAATATTCACGATATGCCGGAACGAAGCGCAACGTGCCAATACAAACACGATTGAAATCCGAAGAACTGCAAATACATCAATGAATGATGAAAGTCTCAAATGTAAAATGTTAAACACCTTCTGGAAGCGATGCTCGAGAGTCGTCGCGTTTGTCAAGCTGACGAATCAGTATTCTCCCGGAGTAGAAAGTCTCTCGTTCTCTCTGCGGAGGGGTTAATCGTTTTTAAAATTTCCGACACGTGAAAGAAGAGAAAAGAAAAGGGAGAGGAGAGATGGGATGACCCGGGGCTCTCTCAAAAGAGCGTATCTCGCGCAAGCGGAGAACAGAGCCGGGTACCTGTTGACAGACATTTGCATCTGAATGGAGCGTGCTGTTCCGCTAAACGACTCGCCTAATCTCCCCGAGATTATTTTCTCGAGGACACGAGTTTCCTGCCCATTACCACCTCTTACGCCGCGTTATTATCGCGCTTCCCTCCTTTTTTTCTCCTTTTTGCCCTTCACGTTTCTCCGCTGTTAATCCCACGGAATCGAACATCCGAACCGACAAATGGAATTCCAAGTGGCGTTCCTCGTAGTTGACACTCGACATTTGTCAAAGGGAATACATTATATGTTGATTGAGATCAAAGATCTCGCGCATACTCTGAACTTAATCGCGTTATTAGGTTGTTGGGTAGAGCAAGCTGTAGTTATTGGAGCTGGCTAAGATTCATCTTGAAATTCGACCTTGGATTTCCCGGGGAACAATTAAATTTATTGTACGATGCGAGACAATATTGAACTTTGTTGCGATAACGGAAGAATAAGAAAATGTTGTTTACTCTAAGCGCAAGGAAAGTTTGATAAATGAACAGTGGACAAATTGCTTAATGAAATTCTAATTCTGAGAAAATGTATCGCTCGAAAATTTGTCTTCAGTTTTTGCACCAACTTTACAGACCAACCCATATCATAATCACAGCTATTAGAATTCCAAGAATTTCAATCGGGATTGATAATTTTATTATTAAATTCATCGACTCTGATGACTACCACGCGTTAGTAACTTATTACCAAAATTAAATATCAAACAAAGGTAATACATTGAGATCTTTCCCATTGTATCGCCATAGAGTGCGAAAGGTCACAAATATCAAAATACTGATACTACCAAGACCCTCGACACAGTCTCACATTACACATTCCATGCTCAATCAGCTTCTTGATCAGGCTGCTGTCTCCTTTGAAAGTGTTCATAAGTAGATACGAACAATTTATCGCCAGTGTCTTCGCAAAAATTCCGCATGAAAATTCCCGCCAGTGCTAACCGGATAAAAAGTCAATTACACACCAGGGTACAACAAGGTGCAAGCTGATCGGTCCGCGAAAAAATCAGAAAACCGGCGCCTATGCTGCTCGAGGTCCTCGTCGCGTATGCACGTTTCCGATATACATACGTGTTCATGCACCAGCGACTTGCAACGTTCCTAGCACACAGACGCGAGATACACCTGGTCCACGTTGTCAGTGGCATATCTTTGCATTGACATGATGGACGGCCGACGTGAAATTAACAATCTTATCCGGTCATTAATCCCGACGTGCGCGCATAATGCACTGCCACGCGGCCACGCTATTAATTAAATTAGCTTTATCTAACATTCTTTCGGTTCTAGTGGCTTACGAGCTTGTTCCGCCTCGTTGCTACAACTCGATTTCATTACAAATTCCAGATAGTATACCTGTATTTCTAAGAAAAGCACAGTCATCAGTTTTTGACGTAGATAAATATAAACTGGGTCGTGTGTCTGGTTCGTGGTCCATCGTCTGAGAAACGTAACCGATCTGCAATCGAGAAATCGAATCTTATCAATGAGAATATGGTTAGGTTGGTAAGTGCAGTGATTTATGCGGTGTTTAAAATTAACTAAATGACTAGCATAGAATATTATACCGATGTTTCATAATAAATTTCTGATAAATTTTCCACTCCTGGAGACGCTACAGACTTTCCAATAAATCTAGCGAATGGTGAAGATTTACACCATTGCTGTATTATCGCTGTTTAATGTTAATTTTGATATTAAACTTCGTGTAGCTAACGAACGTTTATATTATGAATTGAAGGATAGAATTGGCAGGTATGATTAAAATATTGAAACGTTAATAGCTGTGATTATGGTATTAAAAGATTATATTGAATTGGATCTACCGATGGTAAAAAATTGGAAAACCACGAGGTTGCAAATATTTTTATCCTGATTTACAGAAATCAAGTTTTTGCGCGAGCTATTATCAGCCGAATGAAGTTGAAACTCGGCCGGTCCAGTGTTCGGAGTAATTTATTCGACAATTTCATCCGCGGTATCGTTCTATCGTTAGAGAGCAACACGTGCTGTTGCCCACGGTGTCATTAACAGGTTTTCGATTCCGATCCTCGCGCAGATCATATCAGAAAGAGTATTTGTAACACCTTTGAAAATCCAGACCGCAAAATTTCAAGTTACTTCTCTGCATTTTCTAGTTCTTCTCCTCGTAGAAGTATTCTTGTTCCCCGTATGAAAATGGTAGAAGGTTTTTGTTCTTTTATAAAAATAGAATAAAATCTCTTCTATTCCTCGAGTATCTTTAATCATAGTTCAAATTTCGTCTTGTGGAGGATCATGGTCAAAACAGGAATACAGAAATAATTAAAAACTTTCCAGTTTCTATTCTAAATCCTTTAATACCTATACAAGGTATCTAATTTAAATCGATCACTGCGAATATTTAGAAGCTGTTCATCATTGATGGAAGAGCGTTTCGAACAAAAGTTAGATGGTTTCAAGAGAAACATAATTTGAAGTCGGTATTTTTTTTCTAAGTAGGAACGTAGAAGACATACGGACGTCAACTTTATCTTTTTTTCATAGAATCATATATTTTTCAATACATTAATCGATACGTCTTAGTATTCCTTATATTCGGTTGTCCGAAAAGTTTCTTTCGTTTTATAGGGAAATAATAAACGCACAATGTTTTCTGTTTTACATTAGTTTATTGAATTATGCACGGACATAATAATAGAAATATGACGAAATGCATCATACCTAATTCAATAAAATAATATAAAACAGAAATTGTTGTTCATTTATTATCACCTTATGAAACGAAAGAAACTCTTCGGAGAACCTAATAATAGGTTACTACGCATTAGTATCACTTTATCAACATTTATTAATCTATACCGAAGAAAACTATGAGTTCAACAAATGTCAATGAATCTCCCTGTATACAAAATTTCTCTATACATGAAATGCGATAATCTACTGAAATCACAGGCCTCCAATGACGAGACGACGTTTCACGGGGAATCAGTGGGCACAAAAGGACGTGCGAGCAACAATAAGATAATAGGAAATTCTTCAACGCCGTCTCTTATTATGTTTCACATCTCGGCTAGTCTCCGCGAACGGCGTTCCTCGAACGGGGTCCAGGCCGAGAGAGAACAAAGCGAAACAGAGAGACGGTGGAGAAAAGGAACAGTGGAGGACAAGCGAATTGGATGAACAAGAGGGAACGTGGGACAGCTTTAGAGAAAGACGGAGTGAAAGGGGGTGGGGAAAGGGGAAGGGGAACAATTAAAACACATTTATACGCCGGCCAATTCGTGATCACCATTCTCGTCGGCGCTGGGCCCTGAATAGGTCCCTGGATGACGTATTAACTCATATTTGTCTCCTGACAATACCCGGCTAAACTCTCTGCCCAGGTGTCCGACGTTTTACACTCTTCCATCTCTCTAGAGGACGTACGGACGACGAGCGTGCATGCTCGGAATTATAATGGGATAGACCATAACAGGACGAGAGACCAAGGGCCACGGAACAAGCTCGAGGGAGTCCCAGAGGTAACAGGATTTCGTGAAAGGAAAAAGTTCATTTGACCAGGAGGGAAAAGGTGGAGAAGAATCGCGAAAACCGCGATATTTGTAAATAGTCAATTGCATAATATAATAGTAATGGGGTCTGATTAGAAGATCGATCGAATCCGAACGGTGCAATCACGTGTTAAATTAAACGCGTCGTTGATTGTACAGGACAAGTTTAAGTAAAGAAGTTTGAGGGTTTGTGAGAGCTTGTTCTTTTGGTAGTTATGGCAATCTTAGAAGGAGATTTTTGAAATTCTCTTTTATCGACGTTGTGAGATGATAAGCGAAGTTGGACGAGTAGCTTCTTAATATTACTTACATCGTTATTTATAAGTGTTTTGATACTTAGGCACTTATGGAGTATATAGGTGATGATCGATGAAAGGAGCATTCTTCTGATCGTTTAACGCGATACTATTGCGTGTACTTATATAAAAAGCAGAAATTGTCGAGAAAAATGTGTGCTATCAGTTGTATAAATACGATTCTTCTCAAGACGTTGCGTTACGCCATAGTCGGTAAGGAAAGAAAGAAAGAGAAGAAAAAATGAAACGATACGGGGTCGGTTGGATTTTCGAGTTTCGATTTAAAAAATGCAAAAAGGGATTAGGATAAGGGACATGAGGTGATCGATAAGGGGCGAAGAGACGAATATCGCCGGCCCTGTCGGTACAGTTCCACATTCCACGTTCACGACGGGTGGCCCGTTCTTCAAGTATCGCTGTCTTCCTCCGCTTCGCATTAGAGACACGACAGTTCCGTTGTGTGTTTTTGTGATTGATCACGTGATCTCGTCATTCGATATAATAAGATTCGCTTTAATCTGGCCGGAGATGGAACGACGCCGCCACGGTCGTAGATTACCGCATACCAAGATAAAAACTGTTTAAGCACTGTTCCTCCTACTCCATTTCGCATATTATTTCTCTGATGTAACAATGTAACGTTTGCCTTCCGAGAGAAGACGTTCAGACGCGTTGTAGTACGCAGACTATAGCATATACGTTATAGTATTCGATATAAAATTGGATCTGATGTTGTGCACCTTGAAAAAAGAAGAAGTTGGGAAAATTATTAAAAAGTCGAAGTTTAACAGCGATCGAGCAAAGTTTTATTTCAACACATAAATAAACTGTTACCTGTCGTTAGATTTACGCTAGTCAATGAACTACACTGTTTTTAACCGAAATCCTTGTAATCTCAAGATCCCATGCGCTTGAAAGCACCACGATATCTACATAAATTCAAGTTAGAAAAAATAAATTTTAATTCCCGTGTGGTGTAAGTCAGGTCAGTCACCGCGTGTCAGATCTTTTGCGTCGTTTTTCAAAACAGTTAGAAATACCTTGCACCTAAGGCGTATTGTTCTCGCCAGAAACTTGTACTAACGTCACGTTTGCTTACAGACCTGCTGTAATTAACAGATTAATTGCAAATAAACTTGATATATGTAAAAAGAAAATTCCTGCGTTACCCGGATCATATTGTACTTCTTATTTTCCTCGTACTCGTCCAAATCCCTTACACCGCGATATGCAAACGGAAGGAAACGTCGCTGTGAACGATTACACGTGACAGAAGAGCAACGCAACTGGAACAAAAATATCAGAGCGGATACATGCAGCGCGACTCGTTGTCGAGATAAAATCCTGGACTATCGCGTGGTTAAGATTCATTAAAATCGCAAACACGCCCGAATCCCGTCGTTCACCGAATCCCAACCCATGCGGCGGGGGAGGGACTGGACAAAAAAGGAGGAAAGAAAGAGAACGAAGGCAGAGAAACGGACGTGGGTATAAAGGAAAATTCGTAGAGCCAACCGTGTATTTTTTCCAATGGCCGGTGGGACTGGCTGGCGCTTAATTAGCCGCACATCCTCGCCGAGGAGAAGAGGAGGCGTTACATCATGAAATGTTTCGAAGTCCGCGCTGATTACGTCGGCCGGGCGTTTACACGGCGCGAAAACTTCGGAATTATTCTCGATTATTCAAATTTGCAACCCTTGCCGCGCTAGGGCCGATTCAAATTTATGCAAAAATCCGGCAACGCGAACCACCGTTCTTATTAATATGGATCAATTTGACGTACTCGCCGTGTCTGTCCGTGTTCACGTCTCTCCTCGTCCGTCTTCTTCATCCTTTTTCTCATCGCATCCCCTAAAATTGGACCACCTGACCGACCAGTTGCCCCTGTCCAGATGCTCGAATCCTTCTGTCGATCTCCAAGGTTGTGATCGTGTGCAACGATTGCCAACAGAATACTGGAGGATCGATATAGCGTGTATCGACAATGGTGGCACAAGTTGAAGGAGAATGGTTTTTTGTGCAAAAGTGAGTGAAATATGTAGAATGACAATTTTTGATACGTGTATCATCCCCTTAGTTCTACGATTACATAATTAAACTATAACTTAACTTTGTGTCATCTGAAATAGTAAAATGAATTTTGTATAGCGATAAATGCAGAACACGTTATGACGAATAAGAATACATCGAGCTACACAGCTCTTCAAGTTGTCAATCTACATCTGCTTCGTGTTCTTTTGCACGAGAAACTTCTTTCTTCGGCTTAAACCGCGATTTTCAACAACTGCTGGATAAGATACGTAGAATGTGTGTAGAAAATCGAAGCTGGTGGAGATCGAAGGTACACAAACCAGTAGAGAAAGTTACATTGGGAATAGCGGTAGCCGACGGGAGGTTATCCTTTTTTACTTCGTGTTAATTCTTTGCGTTGGAATTTAATTAGCGCTGGCGGGTCGAGCATGCTTATTCAACTCGCCGCTATTTAAATCTCCTCCTTGCTGTATCGCGTAGAAGACATTTAAATTTGATTTTCCTCGGAAACCATTTAAACTATGGCGTAATATAAAACCGAGCGTATCTTGTTGCCGGTGCTGGGCTCGTGTAATTATTGTATTTATACGGATCATTTTTTCGTTGGTGTTGCCAGATGCTCGTTCTAGAACATAAAACGTTATTTGATACGCGGAATTGTGCTGTTCTTTTTTTATTATCGACATTTTTTAAATTTAAATACTACAATACCAAATGATAAATAGGAAAAAAACATCGGTGTTAAAGCTATCGACGGCTAAAGCGTAGCATTTTTGGCGAAGAAATCAAAATGAATATCGCAGACTTAGTTTAGCGAAATAGAAAAACTACGTGGTACACCGTTGTGTCGGAGGAACTTTCCGATTATTGATTAATCGCGATATCATCGTCTGCAGCTTCGTAGCCCCTTTAAATATCATTAAATGTATCCGACCGGCAAAGGCTTCGTATCGTAAGTTGGGAAAATTTAAATTCGATCGTGATGCGGCTTGTTACGTGCGCGTTATTCTGTAATTTCACTTTTCGTGAGTTAACCATCGAACTTGCCGAAGAAAGTTTTCGTAGATGAGCGACTAAACTTTCATCTTTCCAAGAGCGAAATGCAGAAGACGCTTAAATTTTAGTTTTCTATTTTTCTATCTTGTAAATTGCTTGCCCCCGTTCATTGTTACTTTCGATTATTTGTTTCAGAAATCATGTGGCCGATTACGTTGCATTTGAAAATCGGGGGTTAGGTGTCCTTTGCGTTTGATCGTGAGGAACGTTCTTCAGAAAATCAAGGTGCGTCAGGCGTCTGACAAATTTCTTACAAATTTGTATATTGTTTAAATAATGTTATTGTTAGTCTGCGGGTGTTTATATATTTCTGGGAAATTGAAATATCGAGCGCGCATACTAAGTTACTGAATAGAGGCAGGTATTATATGAAAATTATCTGTTAGTAAATAGCATTGTATATTATGCAAATGAAATTCGCAGCAAACGTGTTAGTGGGTGAAACAAACTCCTATTTAAGATTTACATATTTTTGTAATAATATTGCCAAAGATGTAAATTTACATAAACATCCGCGATTTACCTGTTATTCAAAATATCTATTACATAAAAATATTAAAAAATCCATCACAAATTATATTCAAGAGAAACATTCTCTTTGTCCTTCTTCTTATATAAATATAAAAATAGACTTCTTTTAAAAAAAATCATTGTTCCGAATAAAACAAAGAACGTATAATTTCTCGCTCTGAGAAACGTAGCTCGAAGCACGAACATTGAATGTTTCACACTTGCCTGGTTAAAATTCCGCGCTAAATCGGGCTCTGCTCAAGGAAACCGAAAAAAGGAGCCGGAACAAAGGGAAAAATAAAGAAAGCGGGCTGACTGAATACATTTGTCCGGGCGACAAGGTTCGACGAAAGTCGTCTGGTGGCCAACTGGTAAGAAACAATCGTACGGCCCCGCGACGTTCGATGAATAGAATCGGGAAACAGCGTGCTCGGGAAAAGGAAATATTTGGCGACCGCGTCACGCGTCCTTAGAGATTGCGCGCGACCGCGACGGCGTAAAAATCGTGGGTGGCGGAATACCGCGGGTACCTACGACGAATTTCGTATTCCCGGATGGTAGGCTAGTCAGCTTCTGACAATACCGCTGGTGAGTGACGTCGACGTATGTACGCCACAGTATATAGACCTAACTGTGCCATACGAAATGCCCGCCTGACCCTATTGTAGCAACGTATCTGAACCTGACAAAAGAATCGAGCCGGAGGAAGATGCACCCAATGAATTTTAACATTCCTATATTTCTACATTGAGCATCTTAGAAAGCAAATTGACCAAGTGTAGTTTTTATAAATTTCATATGTAATATCGCGCAACTAAACTACGCGTGTAATACATTGACGTTCCATTTTCGTAAAACAGATGATTTACTTGCATAAGCTAAACTCGCTGTTTACAACAGTAAATTTGTAAGAGTAACGTTTATGACAATATTTTTCTCTAGTTTTCAGTTTGTGTAGCTGGTCGCGGTGTAGTCTCTAAAATTTGTCGTTGTTTTACACCGATGAATTGCCATCAGTGTCATATGGTAGATGCGTGAACGAACTGTCGTTCTAACGAATAAAGCGTTCAAAGATTTTGATGCGCGTACCGATAGTCGTAAGAATCTATATACATATTTGATTGTTTTAACTTGAACGTTTCATCGGAATGACGGTTCGTCATCCATTGTAACCATAGCCTAAGACAAGTGGAGAGGAGGGTAAAAAAAACTGACATAGACGGGACGAGTGCGCATCAAAAATTCGCGTAGAAGACAATGCGAGTTGATTTGGAAAGGCGCGTATCGATAGGCCACGGGGGAGTTCGGTCAGCGGAACGTTGCGACTCTGTGTTCGTAGCTATAAAAGAGAGAAAGAGAGATCGAGGGAAAAAAAGAAGGAGAGAGAAAAAAAGAGCGAACGGTCGAGGCATTTTGTTTCCGATCGTTGCACGAATGAGCCGGCAAATTGGAGTCGAATTTAGCCGGCTTTTGCGAGCCGTTTAAACCTTTCGCTATGCCGCGGCGCGCTCGTAGAGTTTGCTGCACGCAAATGAAGAATTGTCAGCCAAATACGGTTCGAGAGTGGTAAGGGGCGGCGGCAGGGGATGAATGGGGCGTAATGCCGGGTCTACCCTGATTGTTGCCCTCTTCTCTCCCTTCCTCGACCTCTCGAACCCATCGGAATTTCCAGTACGAATTTCCGTCGGTGCCTGCGACGTCACTTCCGTCCCAGGGACAAGCAGAATCGTCTAGCTGCGGCTCGTCGCCGCGTTTTACCTACCGTGTGCCACCCCATTTTCGTGCCTTTCGCCGTGTCGAAGTGGTCCCATCGAACCGTTCTAAAATCAACTTTCTAATATTCGATCGATTAGAATCGAAAAATCAACTTCTTCAGTTCGGCGATTGTAGACAAAACGGTTCGAGTGATGTTCTTTAGGAAAGGCGAGCTCTTCTTCTGAATTAACGAAGCGTTACGTTGGTGACCGCTCGTGCTATTTATTCGATTACTCGAGAGAGACGAGCGCGGCGATCGGTAGGTAGGAGCCAATGAAATTCCCATAGAATATCGCCCCATGTCTTTCACAGTCCGATGAACCTTGACAATCGGCCCTCTCGGTATTGGAAAGGGAACGCGGTCAATTTGAAGCAAACGATCGCTGACAACCGAAAGCCTGACCGCGCGCGATGAATTCCGGCTAAAAACCTCGAAAACGTCGAATAACGCTCTTAAAGACCGTGACAAGCTTTCTTCGGAACGAGGAGGTTGCGCTCCAGGTGTGCTGCTTCTCTCAGCTCGATCTGCCCCTGGGAAAGTGCCGGCTCCGTAGGGTGAATAACATCGGGGTACCTTAGCTCTTAATCCGTCTCACTAATCCTGACAAGTATGTCTTCATTATCGGAATAACGACGTCGTTTATTGACGTCATATCATCCTTTAAGGTTGCTTAAAAGTAAATAGGACAGTATTTTTTTTTTCTTCCTACGGCTACGTGACATGAATAGCGTACTTGTTAAGCAGCAGAACTTTTTATAGATCACATGATTTTGAGTAAGCCATTGTACATGGAACAATCTATAAAATGTTAGCGACTTCAATTGGAATAATTTCTAATAGTCTTTGGGAATGTTCAGTGATTTTCTTTTATTTAGTTTATTTGAACATTTACAACGCCGATAGCATGTTTTTTCTTTTTTTAATATTTTTGAACTTTTCCACTTGTTCGAATCATATGAAGGAATCTACGTAATTTCTACGTCAATTAAATAATGTCGCTTGTTAAGATCTAACTCTGAGAAAGTTAGTCTTCATGCACTTGAAGATACCATCGAAAGGTAAAGTCCTTTCAAGAAGCTCGTCAGTGTGTAAGGGTTGTCTTCGAGAAAATCTCGCCGCAGCAACAAAGTTGAAATTATCCAACGTTAACAGGCACGTTAACTGTCGTAAAAAATTACGTGAAACTTGAAAAAAAAGCAACCCTTGCGCCGAGGGGTGGGATACGTCTGGCCATTCTGCGACGAAAGACCGGACTAAAACACGTCGAAAACAATGCCACGTAATATAATATCGCGAATGGTTACGTGTATCATTATCCTGTGGCCGTTATCGAGTACTTGTGGCGACAACGGAAAAAACGATTTCGTACTGCGATGCTTCCGCGCGTCTGTTGATACGCGCCACCTCATCGTCTGACACGTATTATCGTTAGGCTGATCGTAAAAAGGGGTTACACCGTCGAAGGGTAGCAAGATTGGGATAATTCGTGAGATAAACTCGCGACAATCGCGTGCTCGATGCGTTTGAAAAGTGATTACGAGGGGTAATAGACTGTCGGATGATTTTTCTTGATAATCTTTTTAATCCGTTTTTGGATATGGGATTTTGCATTTTGAGAATCGAAATACAAAGAAATGAATATAGAGGAGAAGAGGAAAGCGAAAGCTATGGAAATCTATTATTCTCGGTCTTAAAAGCTGTACGTTATTACACGCTACCTTTTGCAAACATTATTTCTCGTCACCTACAAATTGTCTTTTAATTACTTCGCGTGTGGTAAATATCGTAGAGGCTAACGTTTCGATCATACGCGGCATACAAAGACTCGTACATTTTTTTGTTCATTTCGGGCGTGTTTTATCCGCGACACCCTCACAGTGCTGTTCCATGGGGGTGTTTCGTTTCGCGCTTTACGCCAGCACTACTCTTTATTATCGTTATCGTCATCATCGCAGCACGGTTTTAACGTCGAAGCTCGACGTGTACATTGCGTTACTTTTCTATAGCCGTCGTTTCGGCGTCGTTGTTACGCCGGTAACTTTCGACACGATTGCGCGTTGAAATCCAACAATATTTCTAATACGATCCTCCGGTAGCAATTGCGGCATGATAAAAATAATTTGATACTTCGTCTATTGTAGAGTGGATGTTGGAGAAGATATGAATTTTCAACACGGAATAAAATTATACAAATATGCTTCATCGTTAAAGAAACGTTTAATTCTTTATCTTTTTATCAAATTGTACTAGGCTATCGTTACTCTTCACGCAATACTCTGAATTTAAGAAGACACATAAACACGTGCATATGGAGGATCCACTGTCAAAATCTTCAATCCACGCTACGGTTTAGTCGTAATATATTCATGAATTTAATCGTTATAATATAATGACTAAACCGTTGATTAATGGCTTCAGCAGCGAAAGGATATTTTCTCGACAGATGTCATCTTTAACGGGACGCTGACTTACACTGATTAGCTTTTGAACTCTGTATATGGTAGGGTGTTTTGTCAACTGAAACCTATTGTACGTATAATTTTATTCTAATAGGGTTTTAATTTTTAAATAATCCTGAGAAGCAATCGATTGTTATAAAAAAATAGAAACATAAAAAATTTCATATAGAAATATTAAAATTTGCGGACGTAAAATACGTACAAGCATAAACGTAAAATTAATATAGGTCTTATGAATGTACAGATAATATTCGCCTAATAAGTATCAACCCCATTCCTCGTTTCGTAGTTTCTTTCGGAAAATGAAAAAAGACATTCAATTTCTAAGCAACTTACGTTCGATCTAACCGAAGGTCCAATTAGAGGCGAGACTATCGCGTGTGAACGTAGTCTAAAGCTGCACGTGCACGACCTATCGACAGGGGAAGTAAGGGGAGGAAAGTGTGTACTTCAGTATCGCCGTTGGGACTTCACAAAACAGATTTAGCAGGTGAGGTCGGCAGGAACAGCGGGGGCCCCGTAAAGAAAGCGTTTAATTAACCCTTTGATCTCGAAAACAGCGTGGCAGCCGCGCACTTAGCTAACGGGCTACATTGATACCGAACTTCGTTAAGCACTTTAACCTTTACGAGGTTCATTTTCGAATTAATCCGCCCTGTCGATTCCCTGTTCGTTCGTACCTCTCTTCGAAAAACACGATTCGCCTCTCGTGTCTTCCGCGTTCCTCGGACACGATCATCGTGCGAGCAACGAATTCCCTCTCACAGCCGCGCAATTTCCCCCGAGAGTCCTTTGTTCTTCGTTACTTACTCTTTTCCCATTGATCGAGTTTCGTGATTCAAGGTAAATCATGGACTAAATATCGCAACTTCTATACAATTGGCTTGGAAAATACGAATCTTCGGAAAACTTCGCGTCAGATTTCTTCACGATATTAAACTTTATCCGTTTTGTTAACGTGCCCATCGCTAATGCAGATGTTAGTTCAAATTGTTTTCAATTTTATTTTAACTACTGACCCCTAAATCTTCAAGGAAATTTGTTCCAAAACATTTTTACTTTTATTGTATTGTAATACCTGACATCCTAGTAAGATACACAAGGAACTACGGATCATTATCGGATATAGGTCAATATTTGCGTAAAATTTAATCTGCTGATTAGCAGATGGAGGGACGCGAATCCTCGCTAGAACGCAATTGAGGAAGAAAGAGGATGATAAACAAGGCAACCCCGTCCGTTGGGCCGTAAATAATAAAACTGCGAAGGTAAATATAATTACCTAACTGTGTGTGTAACGTGTTTGTAAGCGGGCGTGCCGCGACGGAACAACAATCATAAGGTTCTCTTGAAAACGAGTCGCTTTTGAAAGGGCTATATGCCCCTATGCCAATGGCGCGGCAGTTTGAATTAAGATTTCAGTGGTCCCCGGTACTCGTCAAGATTGCGCCACTGGCCAATTTAATCTCCACCGGTCCGCGGACGAGATCCTTTTTACTGGCCCTCCCCCATTTTGTTCTCAACCGGAGATCACAATACCCCCACGTAAACATCCCACTGAATGGATAGCCGATTAATTAAGAGACCCTCTTTCTCGGGGTGTCCTTTATGGTAGCCACGTCTAAGACGAATGTGGATACACGAGTCACGCGTTTCTAGATTTAATTTTGGTTTTCTTCCCTCTTGGGAGATTACATTAAAAAATTGTAAAGTAGAACGAACAAATACTAATATTTTTTGTCCTAAGTACATAGTATAAAGCGTCTATTAATTTTTAGTATTCTCGAATTATTTATTAGCGAACTTCCGTTTGAAATGTGTTTGCCTGTCATTTATGCAATAAATAAACGATTCGCATAAACATTTTGATATTCGAGCCTCAAATCGTGAATTGAATTATTAACAGGCATTTTCTATCACAGATTTACCAGGTATTTTGGTATTTGTTTGCCAAAATACTGTATTATACTTTTTCCTAGCTATCTTTAACGTCCCTACGATACGAGACCGGTTATTAGCCAAGCTCTTTACCAATTAATTTCACTGCCACATATTCCATTATTCCTATCTCTTTCGCCATAAAATCCTCGACCATTCCAGAGCAAATTCAAAAACTCGCTTTAATCGAACGGACAAACAGCCACCATTTCTCCTTCGACAACCCTTGCTACCATTTGCCCTTGGAGCAAGAAAAAAGGCTGGAGAAAATTCCTCTTCGACTTGCCAGTAAAAATGATCCACCGGAAAATTTGATCGGATAAATGTTCCCAACGATGGTGGTCGCGAGCTACCCTTAACTCGATGCCCTACTCCCTACGATCTTGGCTGGAACGTATGGCAGCGCACAATGGGAGCCGAGCGAGTACGTAGCTAGGCGAACATTATGTGTATCTGGCTCCTCCAGAAAGAACGTACGAGCGAGCAGGTAAATTTAGCGACGAACGTTCGAATGCGCCGCTCGTATGCGAGCACTCGCGGTGACTCGAGTGCGCTTCGAGTGTTCGCGTAAGGCACGTAGATAAAATACGTGCTCGGTACACGTACGCGCGGGCTGCCCTCTCCCCCTTTCCAGCCTCCCCAGGGTAATTGGCCCTCTTGATCGCGTTCGTAGGACCGCTTTTCAATATTCTCGTTGGCGTTCCTTTCTCCGCGCCCTACGTCCGCCCCATGTTCCTTCTATTTCTTCCTTTCTTCTTCTCTCAAACCTCTTTCTCGCGACGATTCAACTACTCTACGCGTCCTCTTCGACTCACCGTCTTTTGATATATATTTTCTAATTCTATCAATGGATTTTGTAAGATGTTGAGTATGTTGGACTTGGTCAAATTTGAACGTAATTCTGAAAATTATCGTGTTCTTGTGTTGGGTTAGGAAACTTGGGAAACTTAGAAAATTAGAATTTAAGAATTCTTTTTTGGTGTTGGTTGTTTCTTTGATCTGCCTGGCATTTGTTGCGAGATCAATTCGTTTCTTAATCACATCGATTTCTGGATTTGTCTAAATTGAGAGCAGAAGGTAACTCCAATACTCTCAACAACAAACTGTATAATTCTCTGACTAAAGTAGATGTCGGTTTAGTATAATAATTAATATAATATTGAAATAACGAAGAATGAGAAGAAAATATCCTGTGCAATAACACGTGATTTGGAAAAGAGAAATTCTTCATTTTGAGTTGAACGGTGAGTTCCTTTATTTATGATTGAAACAGCTTATTGAAATAAGTTAATACTACAAGCGCGCATTCACATAAAAAATTCACCTCTGCTCTCGATGCCTTAATTACGATAAATATTTTCTTGCGCGTTATCTTCGCTCGCTTCCGTAAAATTACATTCACGATGGACAATGTTTTCGTTTCTGACTGGTGGCAGGCTTGGAGGAGGATTTTTAAAAAGCGGACGGCTAGACCCCACGCCAAGTCGGTGGGTTGTTCAGCGGACAGGTCAGTTTGGAATTCGAACAAGCTGCTACCGTAGAAGCTGCTGCAGGGCGGGGCAAACGTCAGGCAAATGGGAAGCATCCCTAATTTGAAACTGAGAGAAGAGAGAGCAAACAAGTGGCGAAACCCGGTTCGACGCTGTTACGGTGTCGATTTTTCAGCGGCAGACATACGGTTGACCCGTAGATTTCGACTTCGATGCCGTATAATTTTCTTACCCGGTGTGATTCCACAATTTATACAAAATTACGCGTGAAAACATCCTCCTTCACGCTTGCAACTCTTTCATTCAGATATTTTCATAATTATCCTTCAAGAATACAGTTTTCTTGTAATTTACGTAACAGTGATTTTGACGTTTGTCGAAGTAATTTAAAAATTCAACAGAAAGCTCAAGATACAGTTCACAGGTTACCTAAGCAGAATCGAAATTTAGAACTATGAAAGAGACCTTGGTTCTAGAATCCCATGAGGAACGAACCAAAGCTAGCTATTATTTTCAATCATTCGCGCTATCCTCTTATCGTAAACAAACACTAGATGATCTTCGATTTTTGTTATATCCAGAAAATGTATAACTATGAAAGTCACGTTAATTTCAAGATGCTATGAACGCTAGTCAAATCGTTCTATCATCTTCAATCATCCGTAGCATCCTTTTACCACGACAAAAGGATATCACCGAACTAAATTAACCCTACGATTCCTTCCTTTCTCCGTCTCACGATGATCAAACTTCCAGCCACGTAGACAGTCAAACGAAAGGTAACAAAGTAAGCAACGTGTCCTCGCGGAAAGTAGCTTAGCGGATCGTTACGAGGCGCTAGCGCGGTGTTCATCGACGCGACCAGAATGCAAATAAGGAAAAAATACGATATTCTGCGTATCGAAACTCGTTCCTGATGAGAGGGAGAACAGGCAGAAAGGTGGTGAAAGGGTGGGTGACCAAAGGCAGTGTTCCTTTTTGGACGTTTGAAAAATATTTAACACCCCGTGACGCGCGGATCCACACCAACGACGACGCACACACCGCCGATATGACCGTTATAAATTTGCCGCGGAAACCTCTGATTTTTAGTGGCAATGATTTTACAGGGATATGACACCCGCCTACGCCACGCTACCATGTAAGGTGCGTGTATTTTGGTGATTTTTACGAGGCGAGTTTACGAGGCTCGCGCGCCCTCCGCGGCTTTCGTAATGATCTTCGGAAGTTTGCGGAAAAAAAGGCGTGACCATCGAACTCGCAGACATCGACCCCTGTTCGTTCTACGACCAATATGTGCGTTTATTGCGATCTGCAAACAGAATCGTACGGCTTAGTCAATTTTGTCGAGTATCCTTTATTATATATTTTATTCTGTTCTGAATAGTATTTATTGAAGTGATCGACACTTCTAGGAAAACTCTACATCTGGTCTTCGTTTTTCTCAAGCTCCGAGGTCATCAATAGCGCATAGACAAAAGAATGCGTCGACGACAGACCATAAGCGGCACACGTGCGACGTTGGCTTCAGCGTTCTTTCAGTCTCAGGGTAACATTGCTAGCGCGCGAATCTGGACCAGCTTACATTGTATTCCACACTTTGTACTTTACATTCACAATAAATATATACTTTCAATACCTTACAATTTACCCACGCGTTTCTTTGATTTCCACACCCATCAAATAACCTTAACAGTATTTACAGTTTATATTATAAAATTCTTAATTTTTGAATAATCTTCTGATATCCGATATAATCTTTAACGATAAAACAGCTAAAGTTAAAGTACTGTTGACTGTTCGGATATCATCCATTTGGTTTTTCTCAACGTACCGTTAAGAAGTCATCTCTTGTTACGTACTAAGGAACATCGCATACTCTGTGGACATTGTAGTTGCATAAATCGAATGATCAATCACGCAAACTCTTGCCATCCGAGTATCGAAGTCTTCGGCTAATCTTTAGTATCCTTAAGACATTCTCTTCGGTATCTTTTATGACGACATCACATTATATTTTATTCTTAGTCCCTTTAACGCTTTATTATTGTCTCATTACTCCTTGCATATATGCATCTTCTTCTTTTCTTTTGTATGTACATACTTATCATCCTATTTTCTGCCACCTAAGTTAATCTTCTGCGGCAAATTGGTGTATCCCGTAATAGCAAATAAATACGTAGAACGTGAATCGAAGACAGTGAAATTATTCATCGAAATTCTGTGGAAAAAGCTATCCCATTGGAAGTTGCCATATTTTATTCTATCCATCCGTGTTTCAAATTTATTCTCAACTATCCTCTGAGACACGAAAACCAGAAGAAACGGATAACAATTACTTCCAAATACACTATCCTAAAGAAGAACTGAAATTATTCTTACAATTTCCATCGAAAGAAACTGCCGAAGAAAAGAAGCAGCAACGATCGTCGGTTAAACTTCGGTTCACCCAAAGTATATCCCACCAAGTATACCTATACCATGGAAGAAGTTCTACCTCCACGAAGGACAATCGAGTCCCGGGCTTGGGAATTTTATCCTTATTGGATTACGAAGAAACAATCCTAAGTCGTCCTAACGAGTGCTTGGCCGCGTAGGATATCGTTCGGGCTCACGATAGATATCCTAATGCCTCCTGACAAGCGTGCCTGTCCTTAGCCGGTCGGCACCTTTTCGAGCTATCCGCTACAATTATCCGAAACCACGGCGAGCTTCGGTCTCTCTCGTTGTTTTTTTCTACCCTCCGTTTCGCCTGTTCGTTCGATGCTTGTCCATGGCCAGCAGGATCCTTTCCAGGGATTCGCCTATTGTTTGCGACCGAGAATCCTTCGGCTTCGCTGTTTTCTTGCGTCGCGGTTGGCTTGATGAGAAGCTAGATAAAAGTTTTGACAAGATTGCGGTGCCCGATACCTGGTGAACCGATAACAAAGAGCTGGTAATGAAAGTTAGCGCGTTCTGTCACGTTACCGAATGTTTTGTTTGTTGATACTCTGTTTATCTTCGCTGATTAGATAGGCACACCGAAGAATTTTAATGATGTGTGCGCTGATAACGAGGGATCGCTAAGGAAATTCTGGTTCGGGAAGTACACTCATACGTAGAATCGTTTTAGTAGTGTAAACAGAGGCGATGTTTAGACATGTTTTTTGTATGTATAATTTCTGTGGTTTTAAGGTTTTGGGTTATCGTTATCTCTGACGAGACTGGATGGGACTGAATGAACCTTGGAAAACTTTCAAAGTATTACGTGGAAATTTTCGTAGATCTTGTAGAATCAAAGTTGCAATCGAAGACATGAAACTACATTATTGAGATATGTATAATTTTATATGATAGATTAAGTTAGATGCGTAATAGTCCTACTTGATGTGAATATCAGTGTGTAGAAGCATGTGTTTGCGCTGCGTCCCGAAAACAAATGAATGTAAACTATTCAGTCGGTTAATAGTCGAGTATGGAAGAAAGTGCTGAAACGCGTGCAAGTGTATATCGATGAATATCATTGGAATCATTTATAAAATAAATGTGTAACTATTCTGATATCAATTCCAAGTGTAAATTTAGTGTTCATACATCATTATCTCAGCTATTAAGATCCAAAATGCTCAGCATAGATATTTAATAGTTTTAAATTAAAATGTAATTCTGTGATAAATCATTGTGAGTCAAATATAAAGTAAGATAATTTGGATCATTTAACAATTTCGCAACATCTTAAAATTCAAGCTTGAACTTAGCAGAAGAAAAAGAATATGTTCATCTACTCTTGCCAACGAAAACCCAGTGTATCGGAAGACGCGAACGAAACGGTTCGTATCTACTAACGTAATTTTTTATTCCGCCACACGCACGTGTCGTTAAAAAAAAGGAAATATCCGTGGTCAGGATTTACAGTGCGCCAACGAATAATAGAGACGTCGAGGGAACAAACGATTCTCGTGACGAAACGCGACAATGGCGCGCTTCGAGTTCCTACTGTATGCAAATTGAAAACGCATTCGGATAAGTTGCAAGCATCGATACGTAGTACAGTGTGTTCGTTCGGTCGGTCGGTCGGTCGCGCGACTTGGCCGGCAGCGGCATGCAATACGCGTGGTACCAGCGTCGCTTTAAAAGTTAAGGATCAATCAGTCGCGGCCATTGTTTCGTGGCATTGTGCGACGAACACCGACTTGTTTATGGTCCCGAAACGATAGCGTGGAGAAACGATAATAATAATAGACGGGTGCACAGGGGAGAACGCAACAATAAAGCGGAGCGCGATCGCAATGGTAAGCTGTACGACGAACGAGTTCGAAGCCGCGAGTTGGCTTCAGAGTGAAAAACAAAAAAAGGAAAAAAAAAATTTGTGAGCGAGAGAGAAAGGGTGCCACAGTGTGAAATATCCTCCCACGCGAAATTAGAATTTCGACGAACGACGACGCGCGGGAAAATACGGGAAGCTGGCCGGCTTTTGTACCGTGCGCTCTATAGTCGTAAAGCATATTCGAATTTTTCGCCCGCGCTTTCGTACTGCTACAATTTTTCCTTCGTTTTACCAGCAACAGTTCTCGATTCGTCGGATGATCATGTTTAAAGATAGTTTTACATACATTTTGCGTAGATTTTATTGAGTATGACCGAATGTGTATATATTTCAATTTCTCTATGTTCATTAACTTATTCGCTATATTCTTTTTCTTAACTAAAGTTGCTGCTCGATGTTCAATCAAAATAACAAAGAGTTACATAGTTAAATTTGCAAATTGTTTTATACAAAATTATTCAAAGTGAATTTTCTGCACAGTTTCTGTAAGTGCCGAGTATACTGCTTGCTGCGAATAGAAATCGAGGAGAATAAGTGCATCGTATCGTTACAATAATAATATATTTTAGGTTGTCCTAAAAGTGTCTTTCTTTTACAGACACGTCTTTTACAACGATGCATCTTTATATAAACATGAAACCTAATCTATCAAACGTGATCTTTATCTTGATAGATCCATTATTTCCTTATAAAACGAAAGAAATTTTTCAGACGACCTAATACTAATAATATGTACATGTTCTTGGCAATATTTTATAATAGTATTGACTTCGCATAACAATCTCAGCCTGTGAGGAATGGACATTGCAAAATATGATGTTTTTGATTGATCATCCATCCTATACATGTATTGTTAGCAACGATACCGTTAATAACGATACCTTGTAGTCGACACACAAATAATCTGCAGCAATCAGCAAAACATTGATGCTGCTATCGAGATGTGTCGATTCTATGCCGTTACCACTAAGCGCACTTCCATTAAAATACGCATAATAATGCGAATATGTCGTTGTCGATCTGATGTCGTTTCCATGCATTGTGCTGTTAGATGGACGACGACCTTTATCGACCGAGATATACAATTACTCGAGGCAGGCGATCCTCTAATTATTTCGAGCGATGTAAATTGGAATGGCGGAGTTCCGCGGGATCGGCTCGTCGTTGACCCGAAAGCAGGCACGCCGATGTTTTAATCATTCCAGACGTGAGGGAAATAATTCATTCGCGTTGCTATTTACCGCGTTAATTATTAAAAGTGCATTATGACGGTATGCCGTCGCACAGCCTCTGACGTCGCGCGCACTCCCGCCGGAATAAGTAGATCGCAATTAATAAAGTAATTAATCATGGGATAATTGAACGAATTAAAGCCGGATAAACGAGTCGCGAGTACTTGTACGCGTGCCACGGTACCGTGCGCCATAATTTCAATCGCGTTCCTCCTTTGTTTACCCGACGAATAAAATGGGAGACGTGAAATATGAACGTAGATCGACAGACAGGTACTAACCTGTAAGGTATTATATACAGCGACTACAAAAATTATCTATACATGGTCGTATTTGTTATTGTATCTAGATATTAATTAACTAAATCCAGATGTATTAAGTTTCATATCATTTAGTAATACTTACGACATTTGGTACTTAATATGAGTTATTGATCTTAGTAATGGCTACCTTTGATAGTGTGAAGACGCAGAATAAAGAAATGCGGAAATATTTTTTATAACCACGGTATTGTGGTATCGTGGACGAGGGATCTGGTGGGTGTCGGGTGAATTATAAACAAGCGGTTGCGGTACATGTGCGTGGTGGGGCTAAGACAAAGGACATGAGGCTAAGACAAAAGACAAGGGGTTGCTAAGGGACGATAAACGAATTAACAGTTATTGTGAGTTGAGAAGTCAGAGAGTGCGAATTGCGTTGTCGAAAGAGTGTTGCTAGCGTTGTCGAAAGAACGTTGGATCCGTGGTGACGAGAGTTGCAAATTAATTATCTAGTTGTCTTAATTCTAATACTTTATTGTGATTAGTTCACGTTAAACAACCATCGTTTAAACCAAATAAACTAATTGTAGTAAAGATTTTACAGTACCTATTTTAATGGTGATTGAATTTTATTTATATTCAAATTTAGAAGGATTTATGTAAGTTGTTCCATCTTTCTTGGTTTTTGTTTAACGAAGATAGGGAATTGTTGAATAATCGAGGAACTTTATGTAATTAGGTCTCATAAGACAAAATGGCAAATCGAATAGATTTATTGAAAGTTTCGGTTATGAGTTTTTAATGTTATATTTTGTATAACGCATAATATATTCAAAGAATATCAAATACTTTTGTGAGCTACTATAGATATATATTTTTCGTACTATTTTACTACTAGCTTATATCACTATAGTATATATTAGTTGTTTAAGATCCACATATTTTATAATAATAATGTAAAACGACAAAGAAAGATTTGTTCGTATTTTTAATACCAGAACATGATCTGGAACGAATATTCTACATTCACATAGTAGAATCTACAGCGATGTTACAATCAAGCAAAGAGGTTGTAGATAGATTCCAGGAATGACTGGAAAGTGGAAGTAAATCGAGTTCCAACCGTAGAACAAATAGAAATAACACGAACCTGGAGGTGGATCGAGCCACTGTTCAGCAGAAACAGTAAGACTTTCCATCCTCGTTGCTTCCCTTCTTCTAGCTCTTGCTCTCGCTTCGATCGAAGATGACGCGACGATGACGAAAGTCATTAGCTCTACGTCGGCTTTCAATTAATCGTCCTGGCCGATTGCAAGTTTCGATTAACCGATTACCATCGACAAAGTACAAACGGAGAGCTTAATTGGATGTTCGATCGTTTTCGACCGAAGGAACGAGGATAGCCAAGTGTAGCTCGCATCCAGACGCGAAAACGAATTCTCGAACGTTATGCAAACAAACGTGTGTGAGCTTGTGCTAAGAGTATAAAAGCAGCCGGACAGCAATTAAAATTGGAACTTAATGAGTTCCCTACGAGTTGCATACGAAAATGAAGACGACGCGGCTTCTCTTTCATCAACGCGAGAAAGACAAGATCTTTTCAAGACACAGTCAGCGGTCGTGTTAATCGCGTGGCATTTCCTTCGTCCGTTATTTTACTATTATTTCCTTCGTGCGGGTAGAAACGAGCGTATCAACGAAGAAAATCTTCGTCCAAGAGAGAAAAGAAAGACGAAAGAAAACAAAAAGAATTCGAGGGGAAGAGGAAGTGGTAGAAAGTGGAAAGAAGGGGAGTCTGACCGGTAAACGGAGTAATCATTTTATCCCGCTTTAAGGGAAGCACTTGAAAGTGTCGTATAATTTTTCCGCAGCACGCGCCGCGCTATTTATGCGCGTAACTCGTGTTTTCCGCAGCCGCAACTGTACTCTCTCCCGAGTTTTAGCGTAATCGCTGAAGCTATGCCGTTTCACGGATGAATATAAATAGACGCGTGTGCCACTAGACACGGCCCGTTCCAGCCACTAAGAGATTCGACTCCTAGTTTTCATTCTGGACGCGACTCGCCAACAGTTTCGCGTGGACACGCGCGCGTTGAATTCGCGAACGAGTCTCGCGCCGATCGTTTCAGGTAAATCGAGAGTGTTTGAGGCTGCGAGACCTCCAGATACGCTGCGAATACACGTTGATCGTGCGCTTGTTTTCGGTAGAACGTCGGTCGAGTGAACTGTGCAGCATGGCAAAAAGAGACTGCTTAGCAATTGGATTAGGTAAAAGCTGGTGGACGACAACGTTCCACGAAACACGCGTTCATTGCCGATGGAAGAATGCTGTTCCACTTGATTGAAGAATCGAGAGCTGATTCGTGTGGAGATACATGCGAATCATGGACCTCACGCTCTATCCTAAATGAATTTTCATGATGGTCTTTTTCCTTCGCTTGAGAAGTTTCATTATACATATTGTTCCATCTAGTTATCGTCCAGTGATGTTTATGAAGTTTGCCTGCGACTATCGTTTTAGCCCATAAATACAGATTTATAAACGATATAATTGGAATTCGCATAAATTTTAAGAAAATCGAGATGGTTCTCTAATTTGGACTAAGCTATAATAGAAATAGATCGTTTACCTATAGTAAGATCTATTGTACATCGAAGATTCAAACGACGGCTAGAAACAAAAGCAATAGGAGGATACATTTGCTCATTGATGTTAATTAGACGAGACGTTATGGAATCCGTGATTCGGAGCGGTACTAAAAGGCGCGATCGTATCAAGAGATATGTGCAACGAAATATGGTGGTCCACAGAGAACGGCACTCGTGGTTGGCCAGCGATAAGTGACGTTACGCGGCCCATGGGAGGGGCAAAGAGGCTGAAAGTAATAAAAATAAGTAATTACTCGGAGTAATCGGCCACCATTCCGGATTCCCGAGGACCGTGGTCGTTCAATTAGCTGAAAGTGTTCTTTCACTTCCACGGTTACCGCGGCAACCATTGTCCGGGACCTTCAGGAATTCATAGTTGAAACACAGGGACGGACGGACCGATCCCCGAAATGCTCGCAGTTTCGTTGGTTTTTCACGGTTTCTCACGTGACAACCTCGATCTCTGTATATCTGATCCTATAACAACGTAACACGTAATCAAGATAGCCGTGTTGCAAGCTCAAAGTAAGCAGATGAACGATCGCTACGAGTTTGCTACAACGTACTTCGGCCGAGATAAACCTATTGCAGATTGTAATACGCAAAAAAGTGGACTTAATAACACTGACCAAGAACGGTGAATGGCAAACGAACCATCCTCGTCGTCATCGTCGTTCTCGTCCTCCACCTCTGCCTCCTCCTCTTCGTCGTCGTCGTCGTCGTCGTCATCGTCCTCTCGTCGTCGTGAAACACGAACACAGAGTGAGACCCAAGGTAGGTAGGGGGAAGGCAGAGAGGCGGAGCGTAATAAAAATAAGTAATTACTGCGAGTAATCCTCCCCCTCCGTCGCTGGCCTCCTCATCTTGCCGCCACCCCTCTCGTTCTCTACGAGAGTCGTTCAATTAACGGGAATACTGTTGTCTTCCCTCACTACGTTTCCCTTCCATTCCCCCTCCGACAGCCGGAACCCCATCCCACGCCCAGCGTCCGCGAAACCCGCGAAATGTTTCACTCGTAAAGTCGCGTGGAGTGCGGACTGCGCTCTCTGTACACCGGGGTAGGGCGAAAGAGGGGAGATATCGATGCCCCTCCTTCACTCACGCCCCTGACGTCCATCTATCCTTCCCCCACCGCGCTCGCCCCGTTCCCCTAGCATCGTGCGCCATCCCTCTCGCGCTTCTCTCTTCCTCGTCCCCACCACGCCGCGTTCCTATCCCCACCGTGCGCCCGCCGCGGCGCTCCCCGCTCCCCCCGCCGGTCACCCGCCATCCCCTCAGTTGCAGCCTATCCGCTCGGGCGCCAGGCGCGCTCACTCTGGCCCTCTGCACGGCCCGAGCCAGAGTGGGGGAAAGCTCGAAAGCCCCACTCGCTCGTCCGCCGTCGTGCTGTACGGTTCGTGTCGTGGCTCGTACATGTTCTACGTGTCGCGCGGTGTGCTTTCGCGTCCGACTCGATCTTCACACACCGGTCCCATATCTCATGTTTGACAGCGGTGTATTTCGCGATTCGAGCGAACAGTTACGCGAGATTCGCTGCGTCTTCTCGTCTATCGGCCAATATCGCGAATCAAGTCGTGGCTGCATCGTGTTACCTCGCCGAGTTCCGATTTTCTCCTACCGAGGAAGGAGCGGAGAACTGATGCGGAACACCGCAACGCAACTGTGCTCGCTGTGTCCACGCTAATCACCTGGACTACGTATCTTGGATGAATGGGAACTATCGTTCGTAGAAGGGAGCATCGTCGTCGATGATCGAGTGGACTGAACTGCAGCCGGGAGAGGTGCATCGTGGTCGGTGCGTTACGAGAGTCGTTAGGTGCGGGATTCGCGATACGAAGCGAAGCTTAAGATCAATAGTCGAGCGTGCAAGACGCGGGCTTTCGAACGAAAGCTTCGTTTTCTCGATTCCACGGTTTTCGACAGAGTGACAGGTCATACTCGTTGCAGGTATCGTGACATTAGGAAGGATCCGCAGGACCGGTGCGTTGACACCTGTCCGTAACTCCATACGGACCTCTCATAGTTCGTAGTTTCCACGAATGTCGTACCGTTTCGTATGATCTTTCTGTGAACCGTCGGATCGACCGACAACAACAAGCATCGTGTTTACACGACGAAAAAAGGAAATAATAATAATCGTGTCGTTAGACGAGTGTCGTTCGTCGATCTACTACATTGTGCAAAAAGTGTCTTTGTTTGTTGTCTGTTCGGCGGCCAGCGGCTCGAGGGAATATTACCGTCGACCAAGAACACAGCCTACGCATGCCGTGGATCGAGGTAAGATATTCCTGCACCTTTGCCACGGACAATCAAAATTCACGTAAGTCCGTCAGGCTCTGTATCTACTTTGATCCTCGCGCGTCTTATCGTGACCGCCTGCTATCTGTCGAAGAAATCGATATCGTAGATCGCAGATAACGCTCGAAAGCCCTTGTATTCGACAAATTCGAGTGAAGCACTACATCTGTTTAATTGAATCTCACTGCACGATTTACAATCTTTCGGTTGTCTTGTCAAATGTGTCGAGGCTGTAGGTGTCAGATGAGCATAGTACTCGCGAGATTGCGGTCTGATTGTGAGTTTAGGTCTGAGTTGCGGTGGCTCACGTCACGTTTCTCATCGTACGTAAAACATATCGAAAAGTGAATTCTTAATACAAAAGCTTGCTTGAACGCTATATAATATTTTACCAATGGGTCGCGAGGGTATCGTGCCAACTGGTGGGCACGGGAAGACTGAGAGAAGAAATTTCCGTGTAAGGTCTCGAGGCTGGCTGGGGCACGCAGGCGCGTCCGTCGCCACGTGGTCGAATGCTGATCCGCGCTAGTCGAGGTGTTAACCTTTTTCGAAAATCGACGGGATCAGCCGGCGGCTGCGGCGGTGGCGGCGGCTGGTGTGGCGGTTGCGATGGCGGTGGCGGTGGCGGTGGCGGCCACGGCCTAGCCCGCCGCGGGGAGGGTGTGCACACGCTTGGCAAAACAAGTAGTTAGTTACGTGAGCGCTGGCAGGCCGCCAAACGAGCCTCGAACTTTGAAATTGCGTTCGAGGCTTTCTTTCGCCGCGGCGATTATATGCGCGTCGGAGATAGGACAATGAACGACAGAGCAAGAGAGAAAAAAAGCGAAGGGAGAAGGAAGAGGAAGAAAGAGGGACGCTTATATTCGAGATTTCTACTCTGCAAATCGTCCAACCTAACCTTTTACTAGGTTGCCCGTGTATGGCACCAGGGGTGTCCTACCCTAAAGTTCGCCCTTGTTTTCTCTCTCTCTATCTATCTTCTTTTCTGTAATTCACGCGGCTATCGCCGGTGTATCTCCTTTCTGGCGCGGCCAATTAGTTTGCCGCCGCTATCGCGCCTGCTGGCGAACAGATAGCATCGGCTAAAATGTAATTGGCTCCTTATCGAGCGTGGCGAGCTTACGATTTCTGGACTGGCCAGCAGTCCAGATCCTTTTCGCCACACACGTAGTGCACGAACCGATTCGATCGTTTCTCCGTAGTTGTCGGCGTTTTTTCGGGGCGTCGCTCAACCATTTACAGCGAGGGCTCGTGCTCCAGCGAAATCGCCAGAAAATTCGCGCGGGGCCTCTGTTTGTCAGCGAAGTCTTGAAATTGCTTCTATCTGGCGCGCCATTAATCTCTGGAAAGTAACACGGAAAGCAAAGGAGAGAGAATACACGATGACCAAGGAGTTAAACTGCAGAAAGAATCGTTGCTTTATCGAGACTCGGGAACCGACCTTTATTTTTCGCGTTCCTCCGCGTCGTTTGTATTCCCGTTTCAACGATCGCGCGACCCGCAGAATAGCACTGGCCTGGCATCTATGCGAAATATAGGACGAACGAGGTATTTTCGAGGTAAGGAAAGACGAAAGAATGTTCTGTGTAGGAAGTCAGCTGAATCGAATGGAAGAAAAATTGACTTTTGCTTTGTAACATCGATTGTAACCATGTTGCTGCTACGTTCTAAAATCGTCGTTTGTAGGATACGTTATGAAAGATTATTCGCTATATAGTGTACTACTTATTATAGTAAACGGAACGAAGATGCGTCAAAAAGTACATCTTCGTTTCGGAGCTATGGTACATTTTCTTTCTTTGAAATCAACTTTGATAGACAATTTAAATAAGGAATAAGGATTAAATAAAGATAAAGAATTTACGGCGAAGATCGATTTCCACTGCTACTCTATGCTAGAAAATGTATTTTGAAAGAAAGATTGTTTCGTTATTACAGATGTAGGTATATCGTAGCTAGCTTGGTAATAACTATATCTGAAAATGATTCGATGCAACTAGTCGAGAAAGAGTATTTTAGACGAGTTGCCATTATCGCGACGTAGGTACTATCGATAACATAATTTACTCTGGCGTAAATGCAAGACGGTTATAAAGTATTTCCACGCTTATAATATCATCGAGGATGTTATTTCGGGTTTGCCAACTGCGAGTTGCGTTGTTTCGTGCTACAGTTCGTGCACAAATTTAGGGCAATTCAACTGTCGTAAATAGAGAATTATTGGAGCTGTTTGCGATAATGAAATCGAACTTTAACTATTACGTTAATCCATATAACGCAGTGGTTTAATAAATAAAGTTATCAAATGATTTAAGAGACTACGTGACTGTAGTTGGACGTCTGTAGAGTTTAAAAACTAAATAAAAAGTGAATAGAATTAATCTACCCAGCGTGATTCGTTCTCAAAATTTCCAATTAAATGTTATTATACCGACATTCCTTCGTACTGTTGCTAATAAATTCAATTAACCGTGTCTGTATATGACAATCATTGTTCCAAAAAGTATAACAGGTTCTCTCGTTATTATTCAAAAATGGGTTGAACGGTCCGATCGGGAGAACAGGATTCAGGCAGGAACCGGGCCGCGAAAAAACAACTTTAGGATCTGTTTCCGTCCGTTCAAGCCAGAACGATCGTGAACGTGCAAAAACTCGGATCTGCCGACTCATTGTTCCCCGTAGCGTGTTCGTTAATTGGAAAGTTTGACACCTGAATGAGATCGTAAAAATGTACCGTGCGGAATTGGGGAGGTCGGGGGAAAAGGCGCGAAAATAGTCGTCAGGCAGGCAGGTAGGCAGGAGAGAGCATCGTAAAATAATAAATTTGGGTCCTTGACCACCCTGGAACCCATAACCAGCCCCTACAACCTGTCAAATGGTCGACCCAAATACTTTGGGCGCATGAATAGTTTCAGGTACCTGCTGCACCCCGAAAACGAGGGCTATTGTCCTTCAGCATCTTTCTTTAGTTACAGCTGAAATTTTAGGTTTTGTGCGTTGTTTTCATCTTTATCGAATATTTATCGAAATTATCTCCGAGAGACTACTCGAATGTTTATAAGAATATTTGAATATTTAATATGTAAGGTTATTAATAATTTTGTATTTAATAGTCTAATGTCTAAAATTCTCGCATAGATATAAGTTTTGACGTAACAATATTCGAAATACAATTTTGTAATATCTTCTGTATTTAAAAGACTGTTAAAAAACATAAAATTGTCTACTAGTTTGCGCGTTAATAATTTATTACGTATGGACAGTAAAATTTTGAGAATTTGTAATCATGAATTTAGTATCGAAACGAATTGTCATGGAATGGAGTAGCTGTTTGCTACAACGGCGAGTAGCTTTTTAATTTTAGTCGCGCAACGATTCGATTTTGTAGCTCATCTGCCGCGTGGTGGGACGAGTTCGCGTCAAATGAAATTCAACAAAGGATCCAATTAAGTTCAATTAGAAACGTATCGCGCGACGTAGAACAGCTGTCACGCAAGATAAGCTGCAGCCTCGCGCCGCGTCAGATTAGGCTCGATTATCACCGCAACTCGATAATGTGTGAAAAGCTTGGTACATTTAAATGTCGCGTTTAAAACGACACAAAAGAAAGACAGAATAAAACAATATCTATCTATCTGGTGCGGAACATAGAAACGCAATAACCGTCCAGTTCCACTGACTCTCGCACGCAAGACTTTGAATTATCATCCATACAACGGCGATGACGGCGATGATCGTCAAATATCAATTTTCCAGACTCGATTTACAACGATCGACTTTTACAATCTTTAGCTCCGCGGGCCAGACATACTTTTTTCTCAATAGCGTCTCAGCGGTCACGTTTCACCTACTTCGACTTATTATTCCGCATATAGTGCTGTCGCATATTTTTTCCTTTCTTCGTGCTCCTCTCTCCGAGACTGGACGCAGGCTAGAGCAGACGTCTTGTCGTACGAAAGTGGCAGTTTGCAATTAAACGACGATGTTATCGTAAAGGACCTGTAGGTCGGTTGAGTGTACATGGCAGCGAATTAAAATGTAAATACTTGATTAAAGTTAATCCCGGCCAGGTGAATAAACCTGCTATGGCGGGAGACAGAGGAACAGGGGGCGAAGGAGAGAAAGATAGAAAGGTGGAGTGGCGGAGGAGCAGAGAGGGACGCGAGGGTTACGGAGGTTGGAAGGGAAAGGATGGGGGCCAGAAGAGTAGCGGCGAAGAGGGAGAGAAAGGGGGTGAAAAGCGCGAGAGAGCCGTCGGTCCTAAGGGGTGGTTTTTATTGCCGGTTTTTATTAGCTGAGTAGGTGTACTCCATCCTGCCTTCTACCCCTTTCCATGCCACCCCTCTTCTCTGCTCTCCTCCTATCCGTGTCTGTAACCCGTGCCCCCCTCTACCCTCGTGTCCTCTTCGCGTGGATACTGGCTGCGTGCTTTGGGGGTGCGAGGGGCGAGGGGCGAAGGGTTGATTAAAACTAACGTTGCGCCAAGAATTACCCCGTGAGATTGAAAATTAAATTAATATACAAAACCCCCTTCTGGCCAACCGGGGCTAATTAGTTATATGATAGTGATTAAAAGTTAAGTGTATGTCTTCGGGATGGGTTCGTTGCAACGTGAGTAGAAAAGCGACAGGAGTAATCGATTCGCGTTTGTAATATTGAAATTGGGTTCGGCTGAAATTGCACGGTGTTGGAAAGAGTTGAGAATCGTCTGGTTTATGTTCGTCGCAGGTCGTTCGGTAGCGCGATGTAATTCTTCGTATAAGATAGTGAACTTGTTTTTATCGTTTCCAACCCCTCTACCGTTGTAATATATTCTCCACCTTCGAGATTACTATTTCTTTTTCCTTTTCCTTCTTTTTTATCCGAAGTTGTATTTCGTTAAGATTCAATTAATTACGCTGGCGAA
This sequence comes from Bombus fervidus, assembly GCF_041682495.2. Taxonomy (NCBI): domain Eukaryota; kingdom Metazoa; phylum Arthropoda; class Insecta; order Hymenoptera; family Apidae; genus Bombus; species Bombus fervidus. The sequence goes on from NC_091532.1 coordinate 9,091,817, forward strand.
ATGCAAAACGAAACGAGTTTAGAGTTGAAGCGAGGCAACTCCACGCTTTGAGAGTTAAATCAGTGACTTGCAAGACAATCTTTTTTCTTCCGTAGTCTTCCGAAGATTTTTTAAGTTTTATCTGTAAAGGCGGTTCCCTTTAAGAGAAGAAAGACGAGTGGTGATCGCGACATCACGACAGTTTCTATTTGGAAATTTTATTCGACTTTATTCAAAGATTATTATTATTAAGAGATTTCAGGTAAATACACACGAAGCATTTGTGAAAATTAATTTTCCTCGCTTCTATTAGAAATCGCTGGTATTTTTTATAACGTAGGTACAATAGTTCAAGGCTCGCGATATTAAACGTCTAACAAGGCCACTGCAATGGAAACCGATCCAATCGAGAAACAGATCCGGCAATCGTGAAACACGGGCAAACAGTAACGAATCCGCTGCTCGATATACGCTATTGGAAGCGTCGTAATTAGGAAATAGCTGAAGTACCCGTAAATTTTCATTACAAGGACAAAGAGACTGCGTGGGATCGCGGTCGCAAAATGAATTCGCGAAACACATGGAATGTAACGTCGCTGGACGCTGAATAGTTTTCTCAAGGTATTTTCAATATATGTTTTGTTGACATTAAGCCAATTGAATGTTTCACGGAGGAATGAGTGATAAATGAAATTCCTTGGCGGATTTAATAATCGCTAATGAAAAATTTATTCAGTATAGACCGTCGAGCAGTGTAAGGGGGAATGGAACGATTTCTCTTAACGAAATTAATCCGGGTAGCAGAATAAATAGTTTCAACGACGAAAAGGTCGATCCTCACGAGAGACAAGCTCGCTATGAAACACGTTTTATCGGCTTTTAGCGAACAAATTCTCTCATCTTAATTTGAGAAGTAAAGATTTTTCAATGAAAATTACGTATCACTGTCTTGTTTATGCACCATTTTTATTCTTCCAGGATAAAGATAGAATTTATCAGGTATATCCTGATATAGCTGAAAAGTCGTAACGCGAAGGCGGAGAAATTCGGTCCTTAACGATCCAATTATCCGACGATATTTTTCCTTTCGAACCGTTCCGTGTCGGTCCCTCGAAACCCTCCCAATCCGTCTGTTCGTTCATTTCGATAATTAAAACGAAATTTCGCTCTCGGATACAGATTTAACGAATCGAACTTACGGCGGGCGCAAATGAATTGCTTCGTTTAGCGCGACTCACCGACCGTGACAGAAATATAATTTTCAATCTGTGCGCGCGTGTACGCGCTAAGTCAGACCAGGAGTGTGGATAGAGATCGATTCGCGAAGAATTTCGTTAGGAGAAAAAAGGAAAAGTAAGAGTAAAACGAAGAGTAGGAGGAAAAAATAACGAAACCTTTTAATGGCGTTAAGTGCGATTCGAACAAATAATCGAGCCAGTATTTCGCATTCGGAGTTTCATTATTTTTAATGAATATCCATTATTTTTAATGAATCGTCGAGAAGAGACGTTTTGGAAAACGTCGACGCCGAGGAACGTTCGATAATGGACGATGTCGACGTTCCTCCTATTTGTATAGACTGTTTTATCTAACAACGTTTATCTATTACCTCGCCACCGAATAAATCCTCCTTCGCGATGATAGTAATATCCGTCATATTTTAATTACTAGTCTGTTGATCACGATAGCATTTATCTTAAGTTCAATATTGATAAAGAAATAAATGGCGAAAGTTGGTGGCTAATTCCGATTCACAGATAATTTCCAAAGTGGACGTTGTTATGTAAAGAGAAAATATCGATCTTTTATAAGAAAATTTATTTCATTCTCAAGCCTACTCTATCCTAGCGTGTGATTCTCGAGTTTGTATATCTCAGTTTTATTCTCACTCAGCGAACGAAACGAGAGTTTTAACGTTCTATGAAGATATTTCACATGAAATTGAAACGAAAAATCATGCACACCAATATTTCATTTGTTCTCATACTATGCAGCTCTAGAACATAACATATTTTTTATATTATAATGACCAACAGAACGCAGCCAACGAGTCAAGAAACGTCGTGTTCATAGTTTCTTGTGTAACTGCCTTTTCTAATTTTAAGCTCGACAACTTAACCCTCCTGTTAGTCAACCAGGGTCGAACCTTGACTAACTGCTCCATAATACCGAGGAGTAACCTCTGCAAACAACAAATCGTCAATCTTGGCGCAACTTTGAAATAACGATAAAACAAAAGGATGGTTCCGTATCAAAAGCACGAAGAAGAAGAATATTGGTTTTTTCCCAGGGGGGGGGGAAGCTTAAACCCTTCCACGGAGTTCACGCACTGGGATGCTCGCATAGTTTTCTTTAGTCGGTTACGTAATACAGCTAGAGCCTGGACGATTGAAAATCTCGCTTTGAAATAAGATATCCGGAGCCTGTGTGTCTATGTCGGGGGGTAGGTGGTGCAGTTACTCGAACGCGTTTTCAATCTCATAAAGGCGTCCCGCCGTCGATTATTCCCGTTCGATACTTGGCAGAAATTTTTAAGTATATTAGGAATACACTGGCGGCCGGGCTGAATTATTCGAATGCTTTCAAGAAATTGCAGGATGCATTAGCTTACATTACGCCGCTTCCATTACATTATGAATATTACTCTGCCGTATATTGATGAGGAGAGTGGATCCGGCGGGCGGCGGAGAGCGGCCGCGCGCGCCCGACGCGACGGGGGCTTTTATTATTTCTTGCGTTTCAGACGCGCCATTTACGAATTACCACGTTAATAGGGGCGCGACGCGAGATTTATCGGATTGGTCGGAGCGCGGCTGGGTTCGCGAGACGACGCGTGTCGCGTCGTTTCCAATTAGCTTGAAAGAACGGAGGGAAGAAAAGGAGCGCGAACGAAGGTGATGGAAGAAGGAATACTCGATAGGTAATACGACCATAAAAGTGTCACGATCGGGAAATTATTTTCGAAGCTTTCCAATTCAGCCTGACAGATAATAATTGATCGAAGCCTGACGCGGAAAAAAAGAAAAAGGAGCCGAGCATTAGCGATCTTGGGGCAACTCTTCTGGCTGCTCTGCTCGCTTGTATAATGCCGAGAAGAATATTTCAAGTGCGGAGAGAAAACCTGTCCCGATTTAGGAGGCAATTTTAAAGAAGCGTATATCGGTTCTGTGAAGTCTATGTCCGCGTTACTTTCACACTCGTTCGAACGCACCAACAACTACCATCTCGCGTTGTTTCTCTATCTGACACGAGCCACTGGTGCACTCTCCTCCCTTTTCTCCGGGACGCCTTGGAGCATTAGCTCGAATACATCCATGAATATTATCCCGTACTTTGGCGAGAGCTGAGAAGGGTGTCTGGAGACGTGGAGAAGGGGAAGGGAGGCTGGTGAGGGGTCGGATGGTATATAAGGTATAAGGTAGTCCATTAGCGTTAATATTATAAACGTTAGCTGCCCTCTGGCCATCCCCGTAACATACTCACGTGCGCCTGCGCTTTCTCTCTGTCTATTATGCATCTTCCTCTCTCTCTCTCTCTCTCTCTCTCTCTCTCTCACTCTCTTTCACACACCACCACCCTCTACGTTCTCTTCCTTTCTCCTCTCCATTTCAACGACCGTCCCCTCATACCGTCCATCTCTCTCTTGCTTCTTCTCTTTCCTTCTTTCTCTTTCTCATTTATTTTCTCGGTTGTTTCCTACCTTTCTCTCCTTCCTTTTCAATCCCTCTTTCGTCCCTGTTCTCTATCCGACCACGGACCTCGTCGAGTCTCTCTCGTCTTTACGTTCATCGTCGTACAAACAACACACGCTAATATACCTCTTGACTACACACGAAGAAAGAGAGAGCGCCGTATACACTGTGCTTCGTACACGGCGAACCTCTTACTTAGGTGTTCTGTTACCATACTTTATCCCGGAGCCACGGTCTACAGGGTGACCGGATTGAGATCCAACACCGGCCACCAATACGACAGGTGGCCTGTGCACCAGAATGAGTCGGTCTACTACTCGATTAGGCTCGTCGCTGGATAATGCGCAGTGTATTTTCTATCTCGTCGATCTACTTCTCCAGCTAGCTAGCTAAACAAGCTAACGCGCAACGTCACACAACTTCTCTGTCTTTTTCTCCGATTGTAACGAAGATTTCCAGGAACTCTGACAAAGTGACTTCTTCAAATCGACGCGTTACGGGAAAGTGTTTATTTTGTCGCAATATCCGATGAACAAAAGTATGGTTAATGGTTGACGATACTTGTACAATTACGATCTCTCTAAATACTAGTAAATCTACGTACTGGTATAAATATTTATTCTTCTCTTCTGCAAGATTGTACAGACAAGTTACCAACAAAATACATTGAGATAAGTTTACTGTTAGGTTAATCTGTCTTGTGAATCACCAGATTTGCTACGGACAATTTTTAAGCATTCTTAATGATCTACGTTTGTGAACAGATCATTTAATTCGTTATCAATGGTTTGATAAACGGTGAAACGTATCGTGCACATCGACAGCTTTACGAGGATTTTAATTATCAAAAGGATTCAACTCATCGAAAGGACAGTTTGTTCAACTTCTATTCTTATTGATTACCTTGTGTAGCTTTTTCTTTGTGGAAATTATTTTGTCGTTTGTTTTATTAGTTTTTCCTTGCCGGCTCAAATATACTATAATTCTGCTCTATCTAGCATATACTGAACCTAAAATACACAGAAGTTCTGTCATTCTTTCTGAGATGGATAAGTCGTGATAGGAGTTGAAGAAACACTCGAGTATAATTAACGGTATATTTATTAACAATACTCGCTGTGTACACTTTACGTAGAGCTCGCGATTACACTTAGCGGTTCGCACTTCGGGTTACAACTCGACTTCTAGACGGCGTGTTACGATAGCGATTGAGCAGAATGCGCGGTACAAGTTAGGACGACGATTGCTGAAGATGCGTCGAGGAACTCTAGTCAACGGTCGACTGCCTTTCCGTCACGATGATGGGGTATGTCTAAGAATACGAGATCATCGGATTCGTCAAGGAAAGCCTTCGTTAGGAAAGTGAGGGAAATGGACGTCGTTGTTTTCTTTCTTTCTTTTTTTTTATTTGGAAGTAGCTTACAATCAATTCTCATTGAGAATTATAATTAAATTATTCTGGCGTGGTACTATAACGTGAATAATAAATGATTATCGTATGTTTGATTCTAGCTGAATCTAATTTAAATCTAGAGGGTTTTGGTGGTTGTTAATTCTTATGTTATATCTATTACTGAATTTGGATATGTCTTCTTTAACTGTAGATATCTTAAGGTCGCGATGTATTGTTTCGTTGGTAACATACCAAAGTGCATCTATTAAGGATCTTTTAATATGGCAAACGTCATTGTTGGTTAATCTCTAGGTTGGTGGTTGAGGAAGGATGCTAACCGCTCTCGAGAGAAAGTTGCTAGCGGGAAGCATCGTACGTGAGAAAAACCAGATTTCCCATATCTTTCCGTAGTAGGTAATACATTTAGGGAATAATAAGACAAAAACTATTTGTTTGTTTGAAGGACCTTAGCTAGAGTCCTTAGAAGGGTCCTTAGGCTAATTGAAAATGTTTCGCCATCTGGCAATCATCTTGTCCGAAGGAAAGAGTCTTTATGTAGCAAGCCACGGGACAGAAACCGTTGAAAGGTTTACTGTCGAGTGCCGTTACACTTCGTTAATATAGCAAAGACTAACGATGTCTAATAATTTACAAGTTTGATTATTCTGTGCGAAGTTCAAGATTGAATTTTAACATGTCGAAGCGTAGGTAACTGAAATACCTTACTACATCACAGAATCTTAAAATTTCCAACGGTAAGAGAGTACCATAGTGGTTCCATAGTACGATTTCGACTGGAGATCAAGCTCGTATTGGAGCCATTATAAAGAACACATTCACCGACCGTCAGCTCACGACAAGAACGCAAAAGAGCTTTCAGGTTCTTGGACGATGAGAATATCTGGTTTAGGCAAAAGAAAGAAGGCTAATAAGAACGTGCTGGCTTTTAGACATTCCCTCGGGGTTAAGAGAATGGCACCAAAGGTCGGGCAGAAGTCGGTCCGGTGTATGTCCAGTGGCTAAGAGGAGACGGTAATTTCCCGTGTAACTGTACCACGATTATTGTTTATTATGTATACTAATGGAGCACTAAGGGACCGGGCAGCACTCGGGCCACTCTGATTCGAGAGGATTTCGCTAATTCCCCGGCCGCGGTCTTTGCTTTCTAACGATGGATCATAGCGTAAAATGGGAATGTAGAGTTTACTTGGCAGAGATGCTTTTCGAGCGTAAGCAGAGATTATCCACGGATGCAACACGCAACGTTGATGCGCCCTGCTCACCCTTCTCCTCACCCTCTTTAACGTGTACACAGCGTTTCAACTCGTAGCTATAGCACGAGCATATGTCTCCCTACTTATTCGAAAATCGACCAGCAGGAGCTAGCTGGTTATTTTTCGACGAATCGCGAACCATTTCGGATAGGTAGGCTAAACCAGTCGACGAAAGTTGGTCGGATCGAAGGACGTCGAAAAGTTAATTTGCTCAACTTTCCTCATGAAATTTCCGAAGTTCCGTTTCATTTACATCCGCACGTTGCTAGCCTCGGTTACATCGATTCGTTCTCATCGACGAATCTACCATTCTCTCTCTTTCTTTCTCTTTCTCTCTCTCTCTCTCTCTCTCTCTCTCTCTTTCTCTTTCACTTTTTTGTAGGACGATGATACTGGGCACCAGTTAATGTACGAGCGAATGTTACGAACGGTTTCATTGTATAGGAACAATGAGATAAATTTTTATAAAAAAAAGCGCGTTCGACTTAGTCGACTTGTGTTTTATGTTTCGATATATTTTTTTGATAAATTGCAGTGATATATATTTTCGGATAATGTTGTAGATATTGTTAGCTATTTTACAAATGTAGTTCGACAGCGAGAGGTAAAGATGTAATACATAGATCAATGATGTAGGAGCTTCTAGCCAAATTTTAGATGGTCGTTTCGTACATTCAAGTACACATATATACAAGTACTACTGGTTAAAAACCAGTGAATTTATGAGCTTGGAAGGAAGCTATCCTAAAGTTTCTCTATCTTGTGATACTTTCCAATAAAAAAATTTTATTGGCCACAGGGAAATTATTATTATCGACGCCTGTAAAATGAATTTCGGATTAATAGTAAAGTTAGTAGAAAATTCTATAATTCTTTCAAAAATCGAAGACTGCATAATTCTTTACAATCCTTCTATTTTAAAATTTTCCTTAGTCAAAAATCTATCATTAACTTTAAATTAATAGCAAAAGTAATTAAAAATTAGTAGCAGCTTCAACACGAATGCAACTAGAGAAATGGCCCTAAATCTTTGGTCAGCTATATACATCTGTCGTTCGTAAAATATAGAAATTACTATCTCCAAGATTACGTAAAGCATCGTCGATGCTATCGATAAACAATCTCGTTTCAATATCCTTAAATTACGAATCAATTCCCAAAGTGGTTTTCGCACTAACTTGCAGTCCATACATATAAATGGTATACGAGATTGACGTGGCCACGTTAATGCGAAGAATTGTCGAAGGGTGTGCATCAGGGAGAGAGAATCCAACCTCGTTTCTTATCAGATACGATACGCTTGAACCACGGAGGTGGTCTCAAGATCGCGCTATCGAGGCCACTCTTGATCTCCCATTTCGTAACAGATGCCAGAGAAGCGCGCGCGCGTTATCAGGAAAAGCGAGAAAGTGGATTGAAACGCGAAGAACAAGACTGATTGCGCGATGTCGCTTCGAGCAATAACGTTAATTGCTGTAATTTCGATTGCCACGGATTAGTTGGCCACTCCGGCTATTGCATTGTAGAGATTTCACGGGAATTGAAATACCAAAGGATGATGACTGCCAGATGAATATTTTGCATCTTATCCTCTTTTCATTTCTAGCAAATGTAGTAAAAAAAAAAAAAAGAGCTAGATGTGATAGGTGTTTAAGGTGATACAGCTAATATATGCATGATGCATAATCTGTTTTTTATATCACCTCTGACTTTGGCGCGTGTGATCATTAGATTGCAGATTTTTATGCAAATCTATATCTTTATAAACACGAATAGAGGAATGGAGCTTATAAGTAGAGGTTTGTTTTAACTTCGAAATATCGTTTCGTATATTAATAACATTGTTCTAGATACGGGAAATTTGAAATTAGATTCGACACTCTTTTCGATGTCATACTGATGATGTGTATAAATCATGCGTAAGTTTTCTTTATACTTCTCGGGTCGAAGTACGGTAATAACTGGACTATGATCCTTCATGCAAATTGATATATTTATAAACGCGAATAGAAGAGTAGAATATAGAAGCAGAGGTTTATCTGAACTTCAAAATATTATAACTAGAGTATTCAGAAATGCTACTCTTTGTACATCTTTGGATTTTTGTTACGATTGAAAGTATACTTAGATCCAGATTTTTTAACAATTTTAAATACAAATTTTAGATTGCTTTAGACTAGAAAAAGTCTATTAAAATTGATTCTACTTTCAATGTCTTACGAGTGGATAGCGGTTTTCATACTAGTCAATGAATAAAATCAAAATTTCACTGCTGCATTTTATATCCAATCTAAATCCAATATAAATGCACAGATGTCCTCAGTTTACTATTAACGAATAATAAGAAATTTCGAAGCGACGTTAATTTTGAAATGATCAAGGGAAAGATCTGTGAATAAGAGAATTTCATGACTGCAATTAACAAGTAGCGCAATGACAAAGATAATAACAAGAATAGCAATGTTACAGTGGTAACAAGAAACAACGTTGTTCCTAGTTCCATATTAATAGAAGAATTTTTAATGTCCCTGCCAGGGAATATCTCCCAGCGAAACAATATTTATCGTTGGTAAACAACTTTCTTGATTTGATATTCATAACTCCCGCGAAACGACATTCAGAAATACAATTTCTGTCTATCTGTTTTTTCCAACATAGATATGTATTCAGACATTTCTACGTGTTTCTTCCCTCGTTGTATCTACTCGAACACCATTATTGGAATACATATGTTGCTATTAACAGAGATGTTAATATCTTCGCCAAATTACAGGTTTGACATGAACTTCATAATATCATAATTAGCCAAAATTTTCAAATATTTCACATCGAACGTGGAAAGCATTAAAAATCAAAACCAAAATCTCGTATTATCCCAATATGAGAGTATTTACGGATCGATAAACCCGTAGCGACCTTGCAACCTTGTAGCAAGAAATTGCCTGAATACTATACATCATCCTCTCGAATCATGCTGCTTTGAGAAGCACTGATCGCCTCATTTTACCCCCGGTTGAAAAAAGGAAATGCTCGATCATCTTTCACGGAACATCTCACGAAAAGGAAGAAAGGGAAACTATGAAATCGCATCGTATTCGTAATTTATACCGATTCCAGCATCATTCTGCAGATGTCCAAGCGAACGTTTGTTTTATTTATCGTTTGATCGACGAAACGGTTTTTGCCCTGTACACTGGTCGTTGTTCAGCTTCGATTTCCCACTGATGTCTGTGCAGACTCGGAGAACCCCTGGCCGCGCGTAGAATTCTAAGATCTCCTCTGACGTCTGCTTAATTAATTACCATCCGCGGTTTTAATTAGCTGGGGCTTCTACCTTCTCTCGTCCTCTCTCGTTCTCCACGCATTCCCTTGCCTCCTCGCCGTGGAAAACCATGTGGCAGCCAGTTCGTTGCTTCGTCCTCTCTCTCTCTCTCTCTATCTTTGTGTCTGCGTCAGTATTTCAGTGCATTTGTACGTACGTGGCTGTATTGCAATGTGTTTGTACGTGTGTGTTTCTATCTCAGTATGTTCGCACGTATATGTCCGTATCTCAGTGCGTTTGCACGTGTATGTATGTGGTTGCAGCACTCAGAGTCGTTACGAACCAACCGTGACATGTCCACACCTTCCACGCGAGCACCAGGTGCTACGCACTCTGTCCTTCGCGTACGTATACGCGTAACCTAGAATGCGTTGCGGTGTCCGAAGGGTGATAAAGAGGATGATAAGGGCTCGTAAATGGAGAGACGGAGGGTCGACGAAGGATTCGGTGACGTTTGATTCTCAGCCATCGTTATTCCGGGGTACGACGTAGTTCGATAGTGGTGAGGATGTCCAGCTGCAGGGAACGCCGAACCAAGATTACCGATGTTTCTCGTTTTACGAGCACGGTGAATCGAGGATATTGAGTGAAATGTAGTAACATCCGATGGTTGAGGATATTGTGAAGACAGTTGACGGTCGAGTGGTGGATGAAAGTATTTGAGCACCGTGTATTTCATATATAATATTTCAATGTATGTAATCAGACAAGATTGTCATGATCCTATTGGTATTCAAGAGCAATCTGAAAATGCATACGAAAGTTGGAAGAAACGCTAATGAAATTTCAAAATGTTTCATATATAATATACATGATATATTCAGAAAGTATTTCTACAGCTGTTCAAATACATTCGTAACGTATATGTTCTTTTACAATAGAAAAATTGATTTTATACATATACGCAGAATTGGAAATGTAGAATCAGAGGACAGATATATGTTTGTAACTTTCGAAAGGAATTAAATAAATTAGCGTGAACTCCGTGTAAATGTTATGACAGAAATTTCCTGCGAACAATTTAATTGCGCCCGAATATGAATATTTTGCACGATGAAATGTTGTCATTGTCGTACTGGAGAACGAAATTATATCCGCAGTTTCCCAGCGTGGAATAATAGTCCGTTTCGCTGAATGTTGTCGGCCGCTATTGAATCGAACGCGGAGCCGCCATGTCTTTTCTCTTCGAATTACCGATCGTCAATGAAGATTAAGATCATTCCGTATGAAATTTCCAGTAGCTTTTATATCGAAGTACAAATCGATTCTCCCTAGTGAATTTCATATTCGCGATTCTCAATAATGAAGTACAACTTTTCGAATATAATTAAATACGCGAACATATACAAAATATCCAAAGTAAACTACTTGTTATTATATTTGAAGAGTTAAACAATATTTTACGTATTCACAAAACCAGAAATTCGCATCGAGATTGTTAACCGACCGATAGTAACAATCAAACTCTAAACAAATCCTGCTACAAAATACTCGGGCATCAGCCTATCAAATCTTAACAGCCCACAACTTCAGGCTCGCGAAACCTTGAAAGATCGCCTTTTCGAAAACAATCGACTCTTCATCACGCGAGTCGATCAAATCGAGCATAGTGGCGGTAGCGGCGAAAACGACAACAACTAAGCTTATTTACCGAAAAAGGTTTGCGAAAGATGCGAAAAGGGGGCCTGGGAGAGATCGGCTGCAGCTGAGGAAGGAGGCAAGAAACCTCGTGAAAGGAGACAGGAGTATAGGGTAGTCGAGGACCGTAGCGGTGAAAAGGGCAGCCACGCAACAATACAAAGACAATGTGTTTGTTGCCGATTAGCAGAAGGACGAGGTGAGGTTTTTACGAGAGTTCGAGGTACGAGTCTGTCGATGGTGAAGTGGGAGAAGAAGAAGGGGGCCAGAAGTAAGGCGGAAGGGCGAGACGAAGGGACGCAGTCGTTTACAGCCGAAGAGAATCGGGGCCCGTGGCTTAAATGACCCCTCTCTCTTGGGTCGCCACCCGCGGCTTCCCCACCTGTGGCAAGATTTACGGCAATTCGCTTTTTGCCTCCTTTAAGAGCTTTCGTATTATCTTACTGCCTCCGTTGCTGCTTCCTCCGCGGAGCAAATGTACTTCGGCTTCTCTCGCTCCTCGTTCGTTCATCAACCTTTCTTTCTTCCCTCGTTGTCTTCGATTCTCGATTTCTGTCTGTCTCGCGGCCGGTACGTTTTTCTTGTCTTCGTTCCCTCTTCGTTCGTTTCCCTTCGTTGTCTCTTCGTCAGCCATCCTCGTCTTCTCTTTCTTCTCGGCCCGTTGTGACTGGTACCACTCTCGTCCTCGATACAAACGAGTATATTTGCTCAGGTAAGAAACAGCGGATACAGGTGTAACGCAGACGCGAATACAACGGGACACCTGAGTCCGTAATTATTTCGGGACGGGGGCAGGCATCTCCTCTCTTCGTTGCACTTACGGAATCGCTTTAATTACGCCAGATTTGATTAAATCGCGTGTCTCCGTTGCAAAAGGCGCTTCCCGTGCTCTTGAAACTTTTCCTCGTTAAGTAATCTCCCGGTTACAGGAGAGATATGTATTTTATCGAGCATAAATTGCTACAAAATGATAGTTTCTTTTATGGGAGGCTTCTTAATCAAAAATCGTGTTTTTTCTTTTTTTTCTTCTTTGGCCGTTTAACACAGAGAACGTATCAACCTGGATGCTTGTTACCCTGAATTCCGGGACGCGCCGTTAACGTAGGCACACCTTCCATCGGACGTTTTAATTGCCATTGTAATTCCCTCAACGTTATGGTAATGGCACCGCGTTTAAGTACCGCGTTATCGTCCGTTAGCATAAATCTTATTATTCTAATGCCGTTATTACGATCCAAATCTACAGGTATCCAAGCGTGGTATCTTTCCTTTCCTCGTCGCTCCTCTCTTCGAGCCGATTCGATTCGCTCACGGGCCCCCTCCATTTTACACGCCTCCTCTCCCCGCGTTCTTGCCTCTGTCTCCATCATCTTTTAACCTTGAACTCTCCCTCGTTACCGTATCACGCTTCAGAGCGCACGGTTTCAAGAAGTTTTAGAGATCCTCCGGGAATCCCATTATGAATCCCGAACCTAACCGAGGCCACTCGTTGAAACATACGACGATGATGAAACGGAGAGATCGTCCAATCAGCCCGTTCCGGTTGTTCAATTCCTCGGACTGTCGAGAATCGTTGCTCGATGCTGATCGCATCGTTTAAGAATGTTTCCCGTATACCAACGGTGTTTGAGCGGAAGAAATAGCGTTCGACTCGCCGTTCAATTAGCAGACATACCGGGCGTCACATTATCGTAGTTGGTACTTCTCCGACGACTTTCACCTAGAGAAAACAATCGTGTTTGATCTATGCTCCCTGGATATTTGTATTGTCAATTTGTTTCATGCTTCTGATCATCTTCCTTTTAACGCCTGTCGAGGTTTAGATGGCGCAAGAGTTATCTCACTCGAATAATCCTGTTTCACTGTAAAAAATATGAAGCAATAAATTCCACGAAAAGAGCTTGCAATTTTCTTCGAAAAATTCAGCAATAGCAGAGCGGCGTGTCGATGTCGCGCGATATAATACAGGAAGGACACGCGGGGGCGTCGGCAGGCACGAAGGCGGGACGGGGAAAAATTTAATTAGCAAAAGCCCGAAAATTAATTGCGCCTGGCGTCTTATTGTGTTCTGGCCCTGTGCCTCGAAGCGTTGCCGAGGACCCGCCGCGTCTATATACACAGGGAATGTAATATTCACAACAGCCTATATTCCAGCTAGCAGTCAGTCTGGTCACCCCTTCCGTTCACCCCCTCCGTTCATCCCCACCGTTCACCCCCGGCCAGCTTTCCTGACTTGCCTCCATCGACTTCGCTATGGTATAGTAGTTACGTACCGGGCTTTACAGTTCTCCATGCCAAAGGTAGCATGCTGTGCTCCACCACGTTGATGATGGTGTAATGTTGTCGTGTGTTCATGAGGTTGTATCTGCCGCGAGGATTCCCTGATTCTCATATATTACAGAATACACGATGATACTTATCGTTGCGAAAGCTTTGTCATACGATCATGGAACAACGTGGATGTATCGTGAGAATCGTTCGTGAGTTCATCATCGACGTGGTCAACGATGTTGCTGGTTACCAGAGTAGTAGTGCAAGAGTTTGTGTAGATTCTAGACTGTTCCTATAATTCTAACGACGTGGATGTATAACAGAAATCATCCATAGTCCTATCATCGACACAGTGGACGGCGTGGCCGGACATCAGAGTGGTGCAAGTTTTCGTGTCCATTCTAGACTTCTTCCCCCGTAGCCGTAATGACGCGAGCAGGGACTCGAGGGGCGCCACAACGACGTTATTAATTGCTCCACAATGCCAGCGGCGTGTAGGCACACGAGAGGTGTTCTCCCCCTGGCGCTCGTCGATCGACCAGCCACGTCGGAAATTTCATTAAGTGGATTCTTATAGACGCGGTTTTCAGATTAACAGTATGATATGTGCTCTATCCCGGCCCGGGCAGATATTAGATCGGGGACTTGCTGTGCCTGGATGCTCTCCTTCTTCTCTCTTTCCGCGTCTCGATATCTCTGTCTCCTATGAGCTTCCTGGTCGGTTCGTAGGATGGCTGGCTGGTTGCCCGCGCATAAAGCCTACTGCACACCCCGATATACCCTTTACCCTTCTGTAGAGCTTGTAATATCTACAGACCTTGCTACGGTGGATCCTGTATGAGGCGTCTTAGGAGTTGAGAGACTGTTCGAGGGTCTTCTAGGCTGGACTCACGCGAGAGCGGATTATCAAGCTTCGTTTCTTATAATGCAATATAGGAAACAGGGATAGCAGGTGCAATATATACATATTAAACTATGTCGAAAGTTTCAGGCTATTCTACACAATTCGCACAGTTTAATAAGATCTTAATTCTGATGTTAAGTCGTTTCAAGGAAACGTGGTTGAGATTCATTGAGCTAATGTTGATAACGTCGTGTAAAGGCCCTAAGGATCATGCAAGATCGTTCATTAGCAATCAAGATCACTTGACGACCGAGAAAAGATGTTAGATAATCGAGATTTTATGCGAATTTGTCATAGGTCTATTTATTAATGTGTACTCTTCGCATATTAGATTTTGAAACAAAGGATGCATAGTTGCTCAGGTGTTTGTAACAATTTTATACTTTCCGATGGCTCGCTCAACAGTATTAATTTTAATAGGTAGTAGTAAGTATCAGGAATAATTGCACCCTGCCAAACATTGGAAATGGAATATCAGAGCCTAAAAATGATAATTAAAATGATCGCTGGTTATGTTCTGGTTGGGAAAAAATCATGTTTCTCTGCAGGGCCGCGTCGAGTGATTCGATTAGCGTTAACCATCCGAGCACGTAGAATATTCAGTAAATTTGGCAAATATGCCGAGTACCAAATAGTTGGTGAATATTCGGTGCATCCCTAACAGCAATTAAAGGCAGGGAGATTAACCATGAATGCAGCAACTCGGTCGGTCAAAATTGATTCATTATTGTCGGTTTCTCCGGCAGAGAGAGAGAGAGAGAGAGAGAGAGAGAGAGAGAGAGAGAGAGAGAGAGAGAGAGAGAGAGAGAGAGAGAGAGAGAGAGAGAGCACCACGCTCTCTAGCTAAGATAATGTACACTAACCCCTGCCCTTCCGGAGTCGTGTGGTCTTAAGTTTCCTTCATTATTTCAGTTATTGCTGTTATTATTATTCCATTATTTCTATTATTTCGCGTATAATAATAATTATTATTATTATTATTTCACGTTAACTCGATGACTAGTAATCAGCGATATTTATTTATTCGTATATCACCGTATAGAATTTCGAGTAGGAAATTAATTACTATTGCCGAACAGGCTTCTAATTGACTATTAATTAGGAACGCCTAGTCATAGCGTCAGTCAAAGCTGCTTGGTGATCTCAGGCTGTGTATTGTATTGTATCCCTGTTGCTTGCAATTAAGCGGATAATCGAATATGATAATGAGAGATTATCCTAGGGAATTCTTTGACAATACATCGTTTATTAAATTTGTACGAAATTCTAATTACGTCCGATGCGTTAAACGATCTATTTCTATCCAATTTGAGTGAAAATAATAAAACACGATGATTGATAGGTAATTATAATGTACAATTAATTCGAATTCATCTTCGAACCACCGAAATTTTTTAATTGAAATACAAACGAAACCAAGTCTTGTGCATTTTTAAACCCACGCCCAACCATCAATCGCTGAAAAATCGTTGGTATTAAAATTATTTATGTGTTTATTCTAAAATTCAAGCGAAACCAAAGCCGATCCTATTTGAAACATAAGTGGCTAACGAAAATATTTGAACACTTATAATACATTCATAAAAGGTATCCGCGAGTGTTGCAATACTTTCGTGATCCATTATAGATACATCTATTTAAAAGCATTTATTATAGAACGCAGCAAGCAAATAATAGACGGCAGACAACGTGTATCATCGTTTAGATTTTTCTTCGTTAACGTACCGTTACTGGTCGACGTTCTTCGCGTTTCTCCGAGGGGTGGGTCGGATAACGAACCATGCGGGGTACGGGAGGGTTGCAAGACCTTAAGCCAGAGGGATGAAGGGGGTACGCGGAAGGGATCGTGGCGGATGAGGGAAAGTTGAAGGTAACCGACACCCTTTCGCAAAAAGTAATTGGTTAATGCCTCGGAAATGAGTTTAGTTCCTTTTTGCTTGGCGAGCGTGCTGCTCCTTTTTCGGCACCTTCACCATCCACTCGCTCTTTTTCTCTCTTCTGTGGCCTTTTTCTCTCTACACATGCACACATAAACATGTAACATAGACAAGCGTGCGCGCAAGTGCACGTTCACACGAACGAACGAAACATTCTTTCTTTCTTCAGCCCGTGAAAGTCTCTCTTTCTACACTGGCCTCTCTTTTCTCGGGTCTCCTCGGTCGGTCTTCCCGTCGTCCTTTCACCTTCCAAACGTTTCTCCATCCTCCGCTCTCTTCTATTCGCCAATTCTCCCGGTATGTATTTATTTTCTTCCCTTGTCGTTCTTCCTTTCGTCGTTCCTCTTTCACTCTAGCCTCTGTTCTCGCATGCACGCATATGTTTTTATGCTCGCTCCGGGGCTCTAGTCACGCTTTGTGCCACATTGTGTGTGCCTTTGGAGCCCCATTATCCGCGTGTAAAAGTGTCATTACGGCCCGCGGCGAGGCTCGAAGACGAGCAGAGTTTCGCCTCCTTTCTCTCCCTGGGCGTCGCGACACCCCGGGTGGAAGAGAGAGATAAAACCCGCTTAAAGGATTTGTCTCCGTGTCCGGGCCGATTCGTTAACCCACCAGGGACCAGGGATTTTCTTCCCCTCTCTTCGTCACCAATGCGGACACACTGCGACTTTGTTTTAAAATTGGATAAGCGTATCGACTTATCGCGCTAGAATCACCACTCATTTGCCAGATCATTGGGTGGTATCTTAGTGTAGACATTCGCGGACTATTATAGGGGATAGTTTTTATGGATGGAGGATTTCGGGCTCTTAATGAATCTTCGTTATTTGATTGGTTTTTGAAACAGATTCGAGGAAATGAAAGAGTTTTATAGGTATGCGTATAGTAGTATCTTAATGCCTATCTAAACGTTTCTAAGGAGAAGGTCTTTAGATTCGTGAGATATGTTTTTCAAATTCAGTTCATCGTCCATTGATCTTGTACCAAAAATGTCTTGCAGTCTGTTTCCGCATACCCTTCATGATTTAAAAAATATTGCTTATCACGATATTAAACTATTTCTTCTTAACAGTTTCTCACAATCGTGTCTTTTTTCCCAATCTACCAAACAATTTCAAAACTCGTTAATTACGTCAAAATACTACATTGTAGTCGTAAAGTGACATTGAAATAAGAATATCGATTGATCCAAAAAAATATATCTGTCAAATATTCCTCCTACGCTCTTCGTATATTATAAACCACGATAAATTCTAGCCCTTCTACTAAACTAAACCTAATCACCGGACATCAAAATAACCAAGCATACCTACGTAGGTAACAGTCTCAATTATACCACGATTAATCCCAGCGATCTCTCCGCGAGCTCTGAGATGGAAAAGAGGAAAAGATGAGAATAACTTTCTCACGTGCGAGACAAAAGCTGGGGAACCAGTTAACCCAGCCATTGAGAACCTAGAGAGGACACGGATTCGTTAACTCCGCCGGTGTTTCACCACAGAGTCGTTCCCGCTTTCCTGCGGCCGCGACGGCGACGCACGGCGGCGATACGATCGTCATTAGCAAAGGAAGAAGCAGCCCCGTCGTCGTCACCCTTTGTGGATTCTCTTGCGCCTCGTGTGTTCCTCCGTACTAATGGTCTTAACGAACCCGACACTACGAGCCCGCTCCGTCGAGGGTTAATACATCAACCGCGGAGAACCCTAGCTGATATTCCGCTGCCGCGGTATACAGCATACAGTACACGAAGACTTCGATTATCGCCAATTTACCAGCTGGCTCGTGTTTATTCGGTGACCACCGGCGTGGCCCCCGGTAACGCCAGCGTCAGGAAATACTGGATACGCTGTACGATCGATTCTCCACCCCCTTGGAATCGTTTGACGAAATTAGGCGGTTAACCGATCTCGGCGAATGTGAAACGTCAGCTTTTATTCGTTGATTAATTTGTTTACCGTTTTAGTAATCTTTCGTGGCTTAGACAGCCTCGCAATTGACCAACTTGGATGGACGAATTAGGCTGGTTCTTTTGTTTTTGGGTTCGTTGATTTATGAATTGTATTTTTGAATGGTAAAGCTCGATTCTGAAGAAGATGAAGCTGAAGGAATAGAATTTCTTATGGGACGTTAGGGAGAAAAATACCAGAGTTTGTTTTATCTTCATTTTCCTTTTACATATATTTTCTCATATCTGAAAAATATCTCAAATACTGTGTATTGTATATAAAAAAAAGATACAGAGAAATACTTTTCTTTGCAAAGCAAATATTTACGGATAATTATATTTCTTTAGTGAAAATAATAATTTTTGTTGATTTATTAATAAATTGATGGTTAGAATGGCCTTCCTAGTTAAGAATCTATAATATTTCTCTACTATTAATACTAAAAGTTCATCTAGAAAAATTAGCTGAGCTTATCCTACTTAAATATTCGTTTAACGTAATATTATTAATTTTTGGAAGTGTAATTATTTCCTTGTATCATGTATCTCTAATACCGATGGAAATCAACCTCTTAATCCTCTTAGTTCTTCATAAGTAATTCTTAACGACGACGTCTTCTTCGATCTTCTTCAACGCTTGTATAGTTCCTTTTGAAAAAGCGAAAAGGGTTGGTAGTGGTCGATGAAACGACGGAAATTAATGGATATACATGGTGAGCATAGCGAGTCGTGGTCGGTGTTAATTGGACCGCAACGGAACGGGTTAAGCCGCCGGAGGAATGATCCCGTGATTCTGATAATCGATACAAGTGCCTGTTCGATTTCGTTCGCCGCCAGCTTGTTTAGAGGTTATGGATATAGCGTAAGGTTAATCGGATCGCGTTGGGAAGCGTTGCACCGTTTCCCATATACTTTCGTTTCACGTTGAATTAAAGTCGCTAATTTTCTTAGAGTGTAATAACTCGGTTGCACTGTGGGATCAAATTTGGAATCACACGAAACGTTTAATTCGTGGCTAGACTTCCTTTTTTTCTTTTCTCGACTCGTTTACACTAATTTTTTCCGATTATAGCAATTCAATTCGCCATTAATTAATCATAGCGCTGTACGGTACGAGTCATTAGGAAATTAGATGTAAATTTCGAAACTGGTTTCCAGTATTCTCCGTTATGAATTCGTGTGAACGATTCTTATTTCTTTCGTATCGAGACACGCGAATCAGATGATATTTTTCATGTATTTCAATTCGCTGAAATCTTTCTCACTTCATTCTATTTATTAAAGATCTTCTTCTAATCGCTTTTCATTAAACGCAATACGTCTACTTTTAACAGTCTAAAGAAGTTTATAGAGCAATTTAAATTTTTCAAATTTCCAATGAAACATCATTTTTAACTTTCTCAATCTGCTTTCAAATATAGAATTGTAACGTTGTATCAGACTGTCGAGGTACTGGGGGAAACAATTAATTTCTCCTGATTTAAAGAACGAGAACGACAGAACTCTCAATTCAACCTGACATAAAACAAACCCGAGAAATCACAAATCTGTTACTTAGTTGAACAATATTCTCCCTGGCATCTGTCAATCAATTACAGCCAATCAGCGAGGCACAAGTCCCAGCGCAACGGTATCGCCGAATTAGCCACAGATCCCGGTGGACCGCGTAACGTTTCCGTTTTTTCTGTCCGTGTCTCGAGGGTGCGCTCGCGTGTTCGTAATTTCGTTTACACCGGAAAGCGTCGGTAAATCAGCGACTTAATGAATTCAGTCGGGTACCCGGGCGACGCGGGGCCATTTAGAAAGAGCGACGTGCCCGCCAGAAAGGGGTTATTCGCGGTTATCTTTACGAGTCGAAGAGATACGCCTCCCCTTGTTTCTCTCTCTCTCTCTCTCGGTCTGTCCCAGAGGCCGTGTCGGGATCGCAGGGCGGAAGGGGTGGCTGGCTGCTCGTGCTGCCAGGAAGTCGACGCTAAATCTTGTCCGATGTCGAGCCGCCACCGGCCCGGAACCGTGCCCGTTCGTTATTCTTGTTAACGTTATGATCATTGCACGCTGAAACGTGTAATTTCGGATTAACCGCGATGTCCAGGATCGGAACGCTGACGTCCCTTTTGTCCCTTTTCGACAGTCACGTCTTCGTGACATGGTAATTCATGCCTGATTTATGCTTTCTCACTGAAGTTTCATCTGTTCTTGTTTATTTTTATTAGGATATTTAGCATACAATATATATGTGTCGGATCGTCCTTAGAAAACGCGGCGTGTAATGAGTCTTGCTGCGAGTTGTCCATAGTTGTCTTATACCAGATGAATGTTATTTATGGGAATGTACTACAAAAGTCAACAAGTGATATCGATGATTGCATGATCGAGATATTGATGACGATGAATTTAGGTTTGATAACGAATACACGGTCAACGGGATGACAAGTGTGATTTTGAACTTGACGCACGTGTTCTCGGTACTAGTCGAACTTATCGAATTGCCTCTCAGTCCAATTGGAACTGCCCTTATATACTCCTCTCCGTATTCCTCAGGTCAATCCCTGTTTTTAAGGAGAGTTATTTAATTACATTATACCTCTGTTAAGTACACGTCCCTCCCGTGACCGTGGCTACGTTCAGTGACCCATTATGTTACTTCGAGCCCAAGCCCACTGTCATAAATATCGGATAATCATAATTGACGTAACTCATAAACAGCTATTTCTCAGTTTTATTATTTAAGTACGGTTATAATAAAAAGTCTGGACTAAAGTATTGGGAACTTTCCGAAACATTCCGAAAGAAAGGCTCCAGTGTCCTTTCATCTCCGACATATATATATACTCTCCTCAATTTAATAAAGTTTTATTAAACGTAGAAATTCATTTAGCGTTTGATACTATTTGCTAATATTGAATTAGAGATTTCAATTGGAAATTAATGTATTTATAAAATTCATATCCTAGTTTCCCAATCTAAAATCGAGATATTAAAAACATTTACGATATTTCATTCGTACTGGCAAAGAGAAACTGCACGTCTTTTTTTTTTTTTGTTAATCGCAGACATCATTATACTACGGCTCTACTTGATTAGTTAAGAATCAAAGAGCTAAAAGCATATTAATACCATCCGTACAACGCACGCTTCATCTCAACGGAACATAAATACTTATTATTTAATGAATTACCATTCATTTCCGCAAATATCCAATTAGGTAGGTATTCGTAATTTTGGTTGATCGAAACGAGTTCCAGAAACTGGACGAGCATCATCGTAAGCCATGAGGAAACATTCTATGTCACTATCGCGCTGTTGCTCGATAGCGTCGACCGTTCGAGCGGACGAACGTGTCCGCGTAAAATATTCAACCAGTCGTTCTACGAACGCGTGTGAACGATCCGGTTGTGAAACAGAGAGAGAAGAAGAGAAACGGTATAACGAGCACGCGTCCTCGCCTATTTTCGCGTAAACGACAGGGCACGCTGAGTGTCAATTATATTTGTAAAAAATCACGAGACGCCTAATTGGGAGAGGCGCTCTAATTGGGCGATGTGTTTAAACCACGTAGACAGTGGGACGCGGAACCGCTTGGGTAGATAAGCCTCCTAGGAACAGGTTATATCATTGCTTCTCTCTTTCTCTCTCGGGAATGATTTCTTGATTCCGAGGCGGTTACGCTCGAGATAAACTAATAATGTTGCTAACGTAAACCTGTTTAACGTATCTATTACGCGCGGGATATGCAAATCCTGCATGCGTTGCCGGATGATCGGTGTGTGTTCGCGTTCGACGGCGAACAACCGTGTAAAATATTGATTTAATCAATCCGAGTCGTTTAAAACCGTCGACTCGCTTTTATTTGCCGTGCGTTCCGCGCCATTTATTATCCTTGGCTCGACTATCCGAATTGTTTCTGCGAGAGGAGTTCATTTTGATCTTGGTTACACAATTTACTTATCCAGTATCCGCGACATACTTTCTTTCAAATTCTGTATTTTCCAACTGTAAATTATTTATTAGTAGTTTCCTTTATTTAAAAGTCTTCGTGTTAGAGATTATAGGATTCTAGGGGTTGATATTTTATCTGGTCAAAGTCGGTGCTTGTAGTAAAGCATGAATTATAAGGGAGAAAAGTACAGTAGAATATTATAAACACAAGATGGATGAAAGGAAAAATATTTTTCGATACTGGACACGCGATATTATACAGGTTATATAGTGTAACCTGTGTAATATTATTAAATGCAGAATCAGCGTAACCTACAGATACGGTAACATGTCATTTAAATATTAATATTCTTTAACGTGTAAATCCTCAATCTGCTGCATCAATCAAATCATCAAATAACGTTAAAATCATCTACTAATAGCCCAGGCCTATAGATACACAACTGCCCTTAAAAGCAAGCAGACTGTATTTAATTTTTAAAGCTCTTGCAATCTCGCGTGAAAAATATCACTACGGCATAGTTTCGACTCAGCGAAAGGGTGACCCGGCCCAGTCGCCGAGAAGGGGCAGAGAATGGGTTGTGTAAAAGGCCGTGGCACAAAGCCGGGAATCCCTTGAAAAGGTGTTGTTAAAGCGTTCCTTCGCCGTGTAAGACAACGTGAGCGCGGCAGCGCGCGCGTCTTCGCCTTTAATTAAACCCATAAATCAATGTCAATTAGTCTATTCGCCGGCCGTCCAGTAATTAATTATAATCAACGATTAATAATAGAATAATTAGTGGCGAAGACAACGAAAGTTTCCATCGGACGATGATTTCCCTATCTTCTACCAACGAAACCATTTTCGTATTAGCTTAAATCCTCTCTAAATGATCGCGTCTTGTTCCGAGAAACGCAATAGCGCAGCCGACTTTTATTTCAGACATTCGGTCTGTCAACAGCGTACCTATAACCAGTTACGTACTTTCTCGTGAGTCAAAAGGGAAACGATCCTCCTTCAGGATTGTTTCGTTAACGACGCTTATAACGAAAATATCGGTCAACTTGCTCTCGAGCTACGGTCGATCATCGATCTCGGGATTTCGTTAACGCGGTTACGTTCGCTTAAACTTCGCGGCGGGATAACGAGATCCTTTGATTCCAGGGCTCTGTTACTCGATACGAGAGCAAAGTGCTGGGGTCTTCTTTTTTTACGAGCCTCGTCGTTTTCCTTTCAATTTGCGCGACACGGCGGTGGATTTGGCCTACGTTCACGGGAACATCTCTGAAAGAGTTTATGCGCGTACGTTAGGGAAATTGTTAGTGGGCAAAATGTAAAGAATAGAATGGCTTTGCACGTAGATTATAATGTCACAGTAAATTACATACCTAGGTTAAGTATGAATTTTAGGTACGTTTTGAATAAAAGCAAAATGTAGTGAGTGGAATTTAGATAGTAAGTTGATACCGGAGTATATTTAACCTCGAATTACAGCTTTTATAGAGTCTCTTGATGTGTATTGTAGTGAATTCTTCTCATAGAATAAACATTCCCTTTTATTCCCATTCTTCTACAAACTCGATCAAAACGAAACTACGAGTAAAGTCTCAAATCGATCTTCGCGCGGTCCTTTCGACTGTTCCAAGTCGTAACAGCCCGAGTTTCGGACAGTACCGATGAGATTCGAATAAATTTAATGGCAGGGCTTCGTGTCAGGCTGAAGAGGGCCTACGGGCCTCGCTAGGCGAGCAGGTGGCCGGTATGGTGGGGTTGCGTGGACCAGACCGACCGGTTTACATGGTTGGAGATCCGAGAACGCCTCTCAACCTGGTCCTGGGAGCGAAACAGACAACGAGAGGCGCATCCACCAGCTCGACCGTACCAGTCGAGACTCCATTCAAACTGTGGAGGGGAACGATCGCGATGGCACACGTGTTGGTATATATGTACATACACGCGATGAGGAGAAACGAGCACTGATTTCTGGAGCTTCGAAATTTAGCTTGACATTATTGTCAATTGATCGTCGATCATATTGAACCTAAAAGGCAGTCTGAGGGATATGATGTTCATCGTTTCAGATTGTTTAGTGGACTAGAGGCTGCTCACGTTGTTATTTATGTAGAGGATCGTTGGTCACTGTAGAGGATGGTTGGTTTGTTCAAATAACGAGATAACTCGCTATTGAAAAATGATAAATAAATTAATACAGACAATAATCGCTCGTACTAACAGATTCGCTAAAGACAGTATAAATCGCTAATTAAATTGCTGATAACTCATTGATAACTGATAGATACTCTACATTTGCTTTCGTGGTTGTCTTATTTTACGAGCAAGATATTCGTTTTGAAGGATTTTCAAACTACAGATCCAAGGGTTTCACTGTGTATAGGATGTTTCGAAGACTTTTGGTCAGACTTGAAGGAATCACGTGGAACATGCTTATTAAAATAAAAAAAATATTTCAAAAAGCATAGGTCTAGAAACATTAGTTTCGAAATTATAGGACGGTTTTCATCGGCGAAGTGATAGCGTTCGAGTCATTGTGTCTGGTCATCACGTTCCAAACGACACGCAACACACGTGAAAGGAATAGAAGATGTATAGGGAAATGATACGAGGGAAAGCCATTGAACACGTTCTACAGATTTTTGTCCGGAATTTTCCACCCTCTGTGCTCCTGTTTGTTTCCCTTCTATCTTCCGTTTGTTTATTCACCGTTTCTTCTCTTGCTCTTTTTATCCCTGTCACCCTGGTTTGTCTCACAACTACAACAGCGGCGTGTCTCTTCGGCAATTATTAGCAGTTTTCGCCAAGCGTCCCTTTCACTCGTTTCCTTTTCACTTCGCTACACCGAATTTCACTCTCAATGTTGCGTACTGAGTCTCGCGCCACGGATGCTTCGAGTATTTTTTCGACGACAAATGGCGTGCAAGCCAGTCGAGCTCTGGAGAACTTGCAAGGAAATTGGCACCCACTTATGGATCAAGAAATAGCGTAAAATTTCTTATAGAGCTTTTAAGAATAAGATAATATTTGACTGATCAGAAGTATTACGTATCAGTATAATAACTACTCTTTGCTACTACTATTAGGGTTTCTACTAATCTTCGAGCTCCGATCAGGTCGATATAGAGGCATTGTATCACTATCATATAATTTTTGTCATTATATTTTAAATGTTTTATTCCTCTATCTGCTGGTTACTTTTATTAACGTCTAATTGTACCTCATTAATCGATTAAATTTTACCATATAATATTTATTATCCACGATGAGCCGTACATTTCTTACGAAATAATTTGTTTCACCTAAGGACTAATTATCTACTCTAACTTTCGAAGAAGTGTGCCGTTTAAAAAAATCGAATTCTTTATCAAACAATCGATAGTGCTTAAAGGAGAAGAATCTTAACCCTTCTAGTGCCGACCGAAAGAATTGCTCCTAAGCGAAGAATACCGAAGCAATATGATGTAATTTGGCAAGGTTTGAGAAAAAAATTATAAAAAAGAAGTAAGAATGATATTTAGAAAATTGAAAAGGGGACATATTACGAAATAAAGGAAGAATCAATTAATGCCAACTGTATTTCAATGTTTGTTGAAAGTCAGGCTAATAATACTTATTCAAAATCATTCGGAAAAATGGAGAAATCAGTTTTCTTTTATAAAGAGTATCTGGGAAGAAGAAAAATCATACTTTGGTCGTAGTTTGATGTAGAACGCGTAGTATAAAGCGTAAATAAAACAAAAAAAAAAAATAAATAAAAAATAAAGTAAAATTTCTAATATCAAAACACAAAACTAAATGATAATCGTTTCAAAACATGTGATTCATGTAGCTAACATCACTGAAATAACATTCTAATATTATTATAAACGTTTAAAGTTATCCAGCCATTGAAAATGTGCAATATTTACTTATTATTACTAGCACTTATTATTACTAGTTAACATTGATGGTTACTAATGTATATACCGCGAAATCTTTTATTGCCCAGATTACAAATTGTTACAGGTGCAACAAAAATTTTATTCTCGGCCTGTTGATGCAAGATTATTTTCTGAAACATAAGGAGATATTCTATTCTAAACAGTGTTATCTGAATCCTGTGATTACGGTCTCAAACAAATCTCCCCTGCCGGATTTTTATCTTATGGCACTAGCGTACATACAGTCTCGGTATCAGGCATCGCGGGAAAAGAAATAACAAAAAGTTAACACCCATAAACAATTCTTTCAATTCGTAGAACATCTCGCACAGAGCTTCTGCAGAGAAATTAAACCATTTATAACGTTTTATAAATTTATCCTAAGATAAAGTTTGAAAGAACGATATATCGGCACTAAAAGGCTTAAAGGAACAACTGGACGCGATTATAGTCGCGAATTGCTTATCGCATCGATCGATGCAAGTGTTTCTTCAATTTGCAAAACGCTCCTCTCGGGACAGACAAGGTAGAATGCCAAGCAGACAGATCATGTTAAGGAGGCTGAATGGAATAAACAAACAACACGTTCCAAAAGCAGAAGAGTGAAACAGCGGCTGGTGGAGTGTAGGAATAGAGCGAGAGAGAGAAAGAGAGAGAGCGAGTGAGTGTGGGTGTGCGAGGAAAGAGGAGAGGAGAGGAGAGTGAAAGACGTCGATACAGAAGGACGCTCGAGCAGCGAGGATCGGGCTTAAGAATGGTAGAACGAGCGGATAGAGGCGGGCCAAGAGGGGTTGCAACGAAATGGACGAGTCTTGTTGGAGGTTGAAAGGGGCGAGCGAGAGGGTAAATCTTAAATAAAGTGATATGGAGTACTTTCGTATAAAAGCTCCATTTCCAGTGCTCCAGTCGAGGAATACCTTCAACACGATTCCAACGTTGGAACTTTGTAAGGATTTTCGTTCCTTCCTTACATTGACCTCATGAGGTGTATGCGTCCTCGCCCCCTCTTTCTAGCGGGGCTAATGTTTGTGGTGCTGCCACTTAAGAAATTAAATGATCAATCGTGTCAATACCACGATGGATACCCCCTTTTATTAAGCTCTTTATCGATCGAATGATTCCCTTTTTCTCTAAACTTAGGGGTTGAAAACAGTTATGATATCGGCTTGGGTCTTCAAACAATTTACGAGTACCAAGAAAATGTTATAGATATAGCGACTCTGCACCATATCGCTTTCGGTTTCAATTCTTTAGAACCGATATTTCATTGGTTCCATATCGATTCTCTAACTGTTATTTTTCGGTTTTGTATCGGTTTACGGTTCGGTTTTATATAATTTATAATACGTATAGTTTTATACCGGTCTGATTTCGGTCCCTAGTTCTTACCAATTTTTCTTATCGATTTTGTCAAAACAATATATATCAATATGTATTAAATATTATAAGTATGATATTAAATATTCTAAAGTTTCCTTTAAAAATATAAATTACAACATAATGATAACTGCTATTAATAATTTTATAATTATTATTAGTACGGTATTGAACCAAAACTGATGTTTTAAGCCTATGTATTGCAGATTATGGCATTGAAACTATACATTGTAACGTACATAGTATATACATAGTACGGAAAACCGAAATAATATCTCCAAATCGTAGCACTACAGGAAAGAATATAATGCTTCGATTTTCAATTGTCGAAATAGAGGTCGTACCGATTAATGCCGCGACACTTGACATATGAGACCAACAACGTTCTGCAGATTGTAACATAGTAGTATGTATATCGGTTTCGGTATAACAGTTTTGAATCACAATCTAAAAATATTTGGAAAATTATAATAAAATAAGAAAATCGGAAAAATAACCGGTGAATATAGTTAAATTCCACTAACATAAAATCCCAGCATTGAAATTTATTTTATCTCCATGGAAATGTCGTTCGGAAATGACTGAAGAAATGATTAACGACATGTTATTAGATTGTCCGAAAAATGCTTTCTTTCGCAAACGTGTTTTTTACAACAGTGCACCTTTATACAAACGTGAAACCAAGTCTGTGAAATGTCGCGATGTTTATCTCAACAAAACAAAATGGATCGTACGTAATTCGACAAAATAATATAAAATAAAAAACGTTGTGCCTTTATTATTTCCTCATAAAACGAAAGAAACTTTTCGGACAACCTAATGATTATAACATTAAACTAATAAAATCACAAGCAATTAGAGTTCCCAATTTATAGCAATACATTTTTCAATGTAACTCTTGTCATACTTAATACCATTTAATATTTTTGCAAAATCAGTAGCAGAATTAATAAGAAGCGAAATTAAACCAACACTTATTATTGACAGAAAAGACTCTATTTTCCATCCTTTATTCTCTAT
Source organism: Bombus fervidus (assembly GCF_041682495.2). Lineage (NCBI taxonomy): Eukaryota > Metazoa > Arthropoda > Insecta > Hymenoptera > Apidae > Bombus > Bombus fervidus. Next base: position 9,120,423 of record NC_091532.1, read on the forward strand.
TTTCTAACAAGAGAACAATTCTAATTCGCAATTGTAATAATGAGATGGTAAATAGAAAATACTTAACATAGTATTAAATCATAGATTACAAATCATTTATAGTAAAAATTACCTACTACTGCTACATATATATTAGATTGTCCCAAAAGTTTCTCTGTAAGGAAATAATAGATGCACAACATTGTTTGTCTTAAATTATCTTATTGAATTATTCATTTTGTTCTAGATTGTACATAATTCAATGAAATAATATAAAACAAAAAACGTTGTGCATCTATTATTTCCTTAAAAAATGAAAGAATCTTTTAGGACAGTCTAATGTAATAAAGAAATATATCAAGTACCCATATTTCACTCGTGTTCGATGGAAAAAAGAAGTACTCAGGATTTTCTACAACTATATCTCCGTCAATGCGATGCGCAGATAAAATCCGAACGTTTGACCACCAATGACCAGTCAACACAAAACTACACTATACTCGAACGTTCTTTGCCTCCGTCATTTAGACAACTGATAATCCAGCGTATATACGTAATATACATCGTACAATAGAAGAAATCGTAACTCGTTGTCCTTGAACGCCAATTCGAGCATAGCTATACTTATCGTTACACTCGTTAAACCCCTACGATACACAAACTTCTCTCTCGTTGCACTAGGACCACGCTTTCTTCCCTTGTTCTTCTTTCTGCTCTCCTCTCTATCTCTGTTACTCTGCCTTCTCACTTGTTCCCCTGCTCCCTCGTCTCATGATTTTCCTTCTTTTAATCGGTCGTTCTCTTCCATCGTGTCACTTGGCCCGGTAATTGATATCGGTACGCAGTATGCAAACTCATTGCAGCGTGGTACGGTTTAATTGGGAAGAGCGGAGGAGAGCCTGTGAAACGGCGGCTAGGTCGACTCTTATTGGATCGCGTAGGCTAGAGAGAACGGTGGAGAAAAAAGGAAATGGAAAGAGAAAGAGGATTACCGCGTTATACTAAATACGAAGGGCCTGGCATTATTCGGGACCCCTGTTGCTAATTGGAGTAACTTCGTTTCTCGAACGCGATTGTTTACCGTTCCCCAGCGTACGAAGAGGGATCGACGCGTGTCAAGCCTTTGAAACGTCCTTTCTTTGCCCCGACAAGAATAGTAATTATCGTGGAACGTAACGGCTTGGTGGCTGGTTGCTTCGCTCGAGTCTCGACGTCTCGATGACGACAACGACAACGATGCCACAACGGAGTCGCGTGTTTCAAGGTGTCCCGGCCGGTTTTACATTCGACGACCGACCAGGGGAATGCCCTTTTCCGGGGCGACAGAGTGAATGAGAGAGAAGGAGGAAGAGAAGGAGGGGCAGAAGACTTTATGCAAGGGATCTTTATGAATAAAACAAGATCGGTAATTGTGGTAATTGGAGGGAACAGTTAATTGTTCTTTTCGTACGCGAACTGCGCGTCCACTTTTGCTTCTTACGGGAAACCGGAAGTGGCTTCGATACACGAACCGCTTTGCGAAACTCGATGTCGACGGATGAGTATCTACGTCTGCAGGAAAAAAAGATGATTTACCATATCAGAGGTAATTGCCTGGTCGACTGGATTTAAATAGCAATTCTCTGTGTTTCCGTTGAATCATTTGATTAATTAAAACAAACGTATAATGTTGCGGAAAGACTACAGGCAAAAGGAATAATACATTATTTTAAAATTCATTAATCAATATCACCTTACCAATTGATTCGATATTTGATTGTTTACTGAATTTCATAGATTTATCCTCTACTTTCCAGAAAGCTATTTGTGAATCTAAAAAGTTGTTGGAAATCAAAAAATTAACAAAAATAGTGTGGTCAAGTTCTTCTTGTGTGTTTTTCACATATAAGAATACTTATCAACGATAATACGTGAAGATGAGAGAATTATCCTCGATCGTAGCTAGTGCATACTTCGCCATTCATCTTGCTCGCCATTCATTTCGCTCTACCCCTAACAGCAAAGCAGAAAATTAATTCCGTCCACTTGCCGAGCCCGTGCACATTCCTTAAAAACCTCTTGGTTCACACGAGCGAACCACTCCAATCGTGAGCGCACGATCCACCAAACAGTTTCACCTTGTGCACACTCATTGCGAAAAGAGCTACCCTCCCTCCCTCCCTCCCTCTCTCTTCGTATAGCCAGTAACAGCAAAAGCAATTCGTAGACGAGAAGTCTGCAAGTAGGCAGCCGGAGTTGCGCGAAACGACACGATTCCGTGGAATCGGTTTTCGGAACGCAGTCTGTTATACATATACACATATATAGTTACTATGTACACGTATATGCACACATCTGTATATACGGTATAAAGCGGGCCTTCGTTTTAATTAGCAGTAAACAGCCTCCATTAAGCCCGAAGCAGTAAATCACCTACACTTATACGAAGCTCCGGAGGGGGGAGAGAGAGAGAGAGAGAGAGAGGCTCTTTCCCTCGTATGGAACAACGAGGCATCTTTGGCCGGCGTGCACAAGCCCGAGCCGAAGGGAAACGAAGAGAAAGAGGAGAAGGAGCGAGCAACATATCGTTGAACGGGCGAGAGGTTTGGCCGATTGAGAGGCCGAGGGGGTGGACGTTGGAGGGGTGTACATTACATTTCAATTTGGATCTGTCCGTCCTTCTTGCGAAGAGGAGCACTCTCCCGGACCGTCAGGCCAATGCGCACCACCGACATGGGGGAAGGAAGCTTGCGAATTTTCCTGGTCCTCTCTTCGGAGCGGCGAGTTTCGTTGGAGTGGAGAGGAGCGCGAGAAACGACGCATTCTCTCTTTACAGCGAGATAGACGTTTCTTCTCTTTCTATTTTCCCCTTTTTTCTTTTCCGGCTATTCTTTCGCTCTTCCACTTGCCGTCAGCCCGTTCTCTCTCCACGGCAGACGACAATAGAAACACGTGGAAGTTGCCGTCGCGCTTCACGGTGCCCGGAAGAAGTCAGCAGGAACGGAGCTTATGTTTTAACTTCGATTATTGATTCCTTGGTCTGCTGGTCGTTTTTCCCCGCGACTCATCGATCCATTCTCCGTCCCCGTTCGTTCCACTGTCCCACCCGCCCGCATAGAACTTCATCGTCCTCTTAATCTTTTCTCGTTCTTGTTTCGCGGCTACCCGGCAGAAACAGATCGCTCGAGTCCCCGTGGATTTCAACTTTCTTGCCTTTGCTCTCGTTACGATGCAACAGTGAGGAAGAAGCTGTTATGCCGTTGATTCACCGATCGCCGATTCTCTTCTCTGTCTCTAGGTCAGAACCAGTGGCAATGGCAATGATGTTTCTTGAGGAAACAACTCTTCATACCAAGATTTCATCGTCTGCGTGTATTTGCTGCGGATAAGTCGAACGGATTCTCGAAATTGGCGTGGTCTTTCCGCATAAACTGGCTCACGAGGATCGATAAGCATACAGAGAAAGAGTAAGAGAGAGGTAAAAGTTAGAGTGAGAAAGAAAGGCAAGGGTAGGCGGGCAAGGATGAGGGGGAAAAGCTGGTCTACTGCAAGTGAACCAACGATATACGATCCTGCAACTTCATCTCGACCTCTTCCACGAGTCAGAGGTCGTAGGTCGAGGGCTTCGTCAAGTCAGGAACCCGTCGATCCAGTTTGTGCCTGGAATCACGGTCCCGTTTTCACCTCAAAACCCTTGAACTCGACCTGGGAACCGAGTGGCGCTCACGCTCGCGCGCACACGCCTCGCGTCATTCCACGCACGTAAAACGCCTGAGAAAAGCGAGAATCCTTGTTTGCTCGAAATCCACCGGCGAGTTTTATCGTCTTACTACACCGAATTCTCCGAACGGTAAATTCGCGGCAATTCGATTCGATCTGATCTCGTGGGACTATTTTCTTTTTTTTTTTTTTTTCTTCCGAATCCTTTACTTTTGTGTTTACTCATTGTTTGGGGAATCTTCCGAGGCTTAGAGATCTTGACGCGAATTCCTGGAATCATTCTTCGTCTTGTAATTATCCAGTTCATTCCTTCACATTAGTATTGCAAAGGCGATCGAAATAATAAATTCCCAAATAGAAAGTTTCATTTTCTGATTATACAATCTGCTATTTATGATCGAAATAATCAAATTGACAAATTCATGAGTTTTAAAATTGTCTAATTTATTGCTTAATACTGGAATAGTCAGAATGATCGAAATAGCAAACTTAGCTTAGTTTTGATTGATAACGAAGTTGACAAAATTTTGTAGATTCACAGCGCTGCATTTTTGGTAATTTAAATTTGTAAATAAAGCCCAGACACAAGCTTTTTTTCCTTGTACTAAATATTTTTTAATGTATATTTCATTTCGTTTTTTCTTTACCACGAGTTTTATGCTATAATCGTCGGAAATTCCTAAAACAGTTCACCAAATAAAATTTTCCAACATTGTATTCTCGATCTATTTAAACCAGAGAAACACTCAGCCACCACAATGCAGAAAATCGCGTGAAGGATTCGTTCGTTCACGTGTACGATACAATTTCTCGCGATTTTACGGTGTTGAGGATAACAGTGTTGCCAGGTACAATAACCGGCGCTTTTAGCGAACATCAATGTAGCAAATTCTTATTACCGAGAGAATCGTGGCGTTCGAAGAAAGAAGGTGGGAGCGGGAAGGTCTTACAGACCTCGTTTCATGCGGCCGCATAGCTGCAATGGAACCCTTTGTGAGCCCGGGGGCCCAACAAACGGGCCTTTGTCCTCCCTTAAAAAAGGCGGACGGGGGGCAGACCGTAGAATGGAAAACGTTCGGTCGAACAAATCGAATCTATCGTTCACGTTGTTTAGTTTCGCGATCTGAAAGGTAGCCCTGTTCTCAATGCGGATTTTGTTGGTTCAGTTGTTCACGATCGTGTTTTCAAGCATGATTACGTCTTGTGTGTGTGTTTTTTCCTTTTATTTCTCTATGTGTCTCTCTAGATCGTTCTTGCTTCACGTTGAACTTAATGTTCTGAAGATCGTAAATTTATTGGAGGGAAAAGTAAATTTCTAACTTATCATCGATGAATATGAATTTCTATAGAGTGTTGTTGAATAACACATGGCGGACTGAAATAATACTGACATAAAAGTCTAGATTTTGGGAAATTGAAATTTAGTCGCATATCTCAACTTTTACAAGTAATCATCCTTTTAGTATCGTTAATTGTGAAAAGTTTAAGCATACTTCTGGATTTGAAAATATCTTGTTTAATTACCTAAAAAGTATAATGCTTGCCAATAAATGGTACCGATCGACAATACCGATCGATAATCGAGATTCAGGATGTTTAAAGTGGTCTCGTTATCGATATCAGATAATTGGTTGAATAACGATACAGAGGAAGCACCTTGAAAGAAACAAAGGGCACCGGGAGGGAGTCTCGTTATTAAAAAACGAAGGATAGGAAGGGAAAAGGAAGGCCTTTCGTTTAATTCATTCCGCGTTTTATTAAACGACGAAAACACGGCCGCTTTGTGCCGAGTAATAATTCACATGGGTTCATTGTTCCTGCTCGTTAAGATTTTCCTTTGAGGCGTCCGAATCTTTTACATTGGCTCGTCTTTCCTCTATCGCCTTAATGGTGTCTTCGTTAAAATTACAGCGACGCGGAGAAACTCGATGGTCGCAAGGACAAGATTATCGAATCTATCCACAATATTTGCAAATCTTTTACAAAATAAAAGAAAGAAAATATTGTATATTTCTATCTTCTTCGTATTATTTCTTCCAGTAAGATTGTTCTATTATGAATCTAAATTATCTCCTCCGCAATTTAATTAATCTTTTGCTATCGACAGTAAAATCGATGCTAGAAATCTATCGAAGTGCGCACATCATACGAGCACATCGGAAACTGTGAACATAAGATTTACGATCGTTACGTGGGCAACTGTTTTTTCAAATCGTATAAGAAGTATATCAACCACGTAATAAGGTCCGTGTCACTATTACACGTCATATCGTCATTTTAACTCATAGTGAAAGGGTTAAACATCTTCAATCTGGAAACAAAACTACATAAAACATAAAAATCGTCGTAATCGAGGAGTACAAAAGTCGCAAAAGTCGGAAAATCAACTGGTCCGTTGAAAGAATGATCGCGACGCTAGTGTTTCCAGTTCGTCAAGCCTCCGCACTGGTAATTCCCCTTGGCCGAGCGTCGCGACGTGACTGCACGCCACGGGCCAACAGCATGGGCGAGACAAGCAGAAACATAGAGGGGGTTGTCCTTTCCCCGAGAGACCGCAAAATCCTTGTGTCGCAAAATACAGGCCACTCGAGCGTCCCGGTCGTGGAAGCATGCCGTCGACATAGGAAGAGATACAGTGAGTGAGAGAAGGCGCGGAAGGGGGGGCGAGTCCTGACCGAGAATCGTAAGCAGAGCATCGCGTCGTCTCGTAGCAAGTGCACGTGCTGCTGCCGGCAAAGAGCAAGTTTCTTTCGTTAAAGGGGCGCCGTGGCTTAGCGTGGGCGAAGGAGCCGAGGAGAGAGAGGGTGGTGGTGTATCCACGGCCGATAATCCCTCCGGTGTTTTTCTTTTCCGTTCCCCGACCACGACCCACTTATCCCGACATCGTAGAAGACCTCCAACCCTCTCTACGGCCCGTTTTATCGGGTGTCGCCGCGGGTTATCGTCGTGGTTGCTGCCACGGAGGGTGAAAAAGGGGTTGAGCTGCCGTACTGAAGCAGCAGCGCTAGTAGTGTGAGGTTGCTACCACCTGTTGGCAGGACAACGTCTTAGCCCCTACCCTCGATGCCGGCTCTCCTCCTCCTCCTTCTTCTTCTTCTTCACCTTCTCATCCTCTTTCCCAAATACTCTCGTTTCCTTCTTTTTTCATCCCTTTCTTTTCACTCTCGTTCTCTCTCTTCCTTCACGTTTCCTACGCTTCCTTTTTCTGGCTTCTATCCGCCATCCTCTTTCTCGTCCTCCCTTTAGCCTCGTCCCTAAGCCATCCTCGCGCCAACACCAATCACGATTCTCGTAGCCATGCTCTTATGTATGTATGTATGTATGTATGTATGTATGTATGTATTACCTAGAGAGAGATGTACTCTCGTTGCGTGAATTAATATCCGGTTGGGAATATGCGTTTTGCGGAAGTGATAGCGTTAAGATGGGATTTTTTGGTGGGATGGAATAGTTGCGGGATTTTTCGAAATCGTGGAACTATTAATTTTCGGTTAAATAGAAACGCTGAGGAAGAATTGTTAGAATGCCATTTGTAATGTATAATAGTATTATAAAGTAGTGTTGTAAAGCGTGTCTTCATAAGGTTATGTTCTATTCTCTTTAGGTCCTGAAACTACCTTTCTTATCCCCCATATGCAAGTACGAACGAATTTTTCGACTGCTGCATGTGACTTAGATGGCTGGGCAATAAGGGATCTAGGAATTCGCGAGTGTCGTATCGGCTGAGCCTCGACGGTAAGTTTTCGTTCATTCATATTTGAAAATAAGAATACCGTAAAATTCCATGAATACATAAAAACCATTCACGTCCTGCTTTCCTCCATATATTATATAAACATAAAAATAACAGTTCTATCTTCTTCCTATACGACGTTGTAACTAATTAACTAAATAATACGCGTATTTATTATCCGTGAAACTGGTCTCAAATTTTAATGCTTCGTGTCTTCTTTACAAAGTGTCCTGAAAAAAGCCAGCTCTATCACAGATCAACGAGTATATAAAATTCAAAAAATTTCAGTTATCTATAATTCTTGCATAAACCTATATAAAATTTTTTAAAAATCCTTGACTCTATGTGTGATCACTTCTCCGTGATCATACCACAAATACATCTGTAAATTAAAAAAGAAATTCCGAACCTGTCCATCGTCATGGACTATATTCAGATCACGTTTACGTCCCATTCGAAGCCATCCCCGCATTTATTTCCAGCATAATTGAATTATACGTCTAATTGCGACGCCAGTATTTAGCATAGAACCTGTGGCCAAGGGGCCTTGGTGCTCCATCAAGATCTATCAACCTGTTTGCGTCGGTGTACGCTGTTCTGTGTTCCGCAACGGAGAAATACGACCACGGGGTTGGTCGAAGGAAAGGGATGGAGTAGTGAGATGCGATGGCCGGCTATGAGGTCCGGTAATGACACCACTCGCTTCTCCGCCGTTAGTATTTGACATCACGACACGGTAATGCTCCCGTGCATCCTGGCCCGCAAATGGATCTTGACGAGGCTAGAACGACCGTGTCACCTGATAAATGTTAGATATGACTATTTACGCGCAGTCGGCCTCCCGGTCGCGGAAAACATTGGCGCCGCGTTAAATGAGAGCAAACGATCCCCTGGCGGAATTTCACTGACGTCTGCCTTTTTGGAAATGAGCGTTGTTTCCGAAGTTTTGTGTTTTGGTCTTTGCGTCCATCGCCTGAACCAAACCGAAATATGATAAAATACGATGTCACGCTGTAAAGCTTTTCTGCTCACTGATGCAAGTAGACAGATTTATTATAAATTATTCCGTAAAGTTAGATTTATCGCGTGGCTTCGTTATCTTCGAGCGTAAAGTTCATTTTAATGGACTGTGCGATTCCAATGATTATCTTGAGGTTTCTTATTTTTAAAAAGTGCTTAATATTTGAATCTGCTGAGATTAATAGATAAAGCAATCGATCAAACTACAAACAATTTATATAGTTCGTTTTAAAATGATTAAAGCTTAATTCACGATTTCTACGTTTGGTTATTAACAGCTCGAAATATATTTTGCGTATCGATTTCAATTCGAAAGAACGCGTTGCAAGTTCGACGAACAAGATCATGATCTCTCATGCTTATCTGTCCAACAGAAGTGGACACTAAGACCCGGCTGTTCTCCGTCGTCATCGTGCACGACGTCGTAATAATGATTGTTCGTCGTATCCGTGGCACTCGTTTGTCCCGTGACTATCCTCCCTAGACAGGTATATCAGGAACGTTCTATATCTGCTAGTCATTGCTGGCAATGAGCGTCGAACGAAAACACGCAGGGAGGCGCTTCTTGTTTGCCCATTTTCGTCCCGTTTACCTCTTCATTCTTGCTTCCCCCGGCTTCTTCTCCTATCGTTACCTGCTGCTGGTCTCAATTAGAACGACTAAGAGGAAGGGAAACCATCGAACTGCTCGCGCGTGGGTTTTACGAGGAGCCTGCCGCGTTCAAATTGATTTAAAGAAAAAGTTTCTCCGCTTCGTGTCAGTTACGTAAGTCCACACGAGGATAAACGTGGGTTGCTATTGGCTCGAATCTTCTGGACTCTATACTGTTATGGTGCATCTAGTTCCAATAGGAATTGAATTATTTATGATAATTTAAAAAGGATTGAACCTGGACAAGTTTGGTCACTAGCATGAGTCATCGATGATACAGTATGTTCCACTACTGGAAATTAGAGGAAAACGATTTTTAACGTTATGACATTCAGTGATGCTACCTATGGTTGGATCATGTTGACCATTATAAATTACACTTATTAAATTTGGGTAAAGTCCTTTACTCCACTCAGACAAATGTGTTGTGACATACCACGTCTGAGAATAAAGTATTTGAAGTGACTGATTTGTTCTGCAAACAAAATAAAAATCATATTTTAAAAGAGATATTTCATTAAATTTTGGAAGGAATAGCAGATCACTAATGAAATTTACAAATAAAATGAGACTAAATTTTCATAGGATCGGAGATTGTCGAGTTCGTTGTGCTCACCCTCGCATAAGAGCGAGTTCCATGGATCCTCTGTTCCTTATTGTAAACGCAAATAGAGAAACGGGGCCCGAGGCTGAGTATTGTGAGCTCCAGAGGCTTTGTTGTTTTTTCATCGAGTCTCAGAAGGGACTCTCAGGCCCTCGCCTTTGGAACTATTCACGAGCAACGGAGTGGAAGTCCCATTTCTCCCTTGCCTTCTCGTAATCCGATTCCTTGGGACTCTATGCTCTTAACTGCTTACGTCGTGAACGCTGATTTCTTCTCTGTAAAAAAATTCTTCTTTCAAATAGTCAAATATTCATAATATCATATAGACAGATGCGGTTGCAAATGGCTTGCAAATTTCAAATGAATTTTCGAATTCGATAATGAAATTGTATTATTTGTACAACATTTTTCCTCTCAAGTCTTTGACAATATAGTCACAGCTTCGGTACTGCAAATATACATAACGAAGCATGCTATGCATCGGTATTTGTTGTACTTTAATGCTTTTAGGTGAAAACATATCTCTCGTGACATTCGATCAGAGAAGAGAAAATATTATGAGCTAAAGTGTTTATACGCTTACGCATCGCTTATACACGAATGGATTATATGTTTCGTAGTAGTTCGAATAATTCCAAAAATACGTACATGAAATATTACTTCTGCTCAAAACAATTAAAAGATGAACGGTTTGAGTCAAGCAATCATGTTCGTTATTCTTATTGTTACAAACGAAACGACTCGTGAGTTATAATATCCTGCTTTCCGCCTCGTTACGTATCAATATCATACCTCTTCGTTATAAAGCACAAGCGTACAATCTCGTCATAGTGACAAATGATGGAGTAGAAAATGGCCAAGAAGAGAATCTATGGAAGAAATCGGTGGTAGGTCGAGCAGCTTGGTCCGCGAAGAAAGAAGCAAGAGGGACAAATTGCGCGCGAGCGAGGTTTACGAGAAGCGTAAAACGCCCTTAAAGATCTCGCGAGTGCGTATTAATGGCCCACTGTGTACACTGTTATCGCGCCATTATGGAAATTCATTAATGCCCTCGACCAAGTCGGAACAACCGGCCATTCCTCCTCGAGAATCCCTCGCTTCGGTCACTTAGATACGAGATGATTTACAGCCCACTAAAGCCTTATCATCTCAGCCGATATATTGAAACTTCTTGTAGAAATCGTGGGATCCTGGCCCGGATGGGAACGCGGCGCGCCGCACTGCCCCGTTCCGTTTCAGCACCAGCCACCTCGATCAAACTTAATTAAATCTCTCGTATCTTCCAAGCTAACGACACCCTCGAAACTAACCGCGACATTTAGAAGCTTAAACGATAGAGGCATTTTCCAAACCATTGTGAAAATGGTTTGATCGAAAGTAAAAAGAGTTAGTGTATCGTATCGATTATTGGAAAGGTTCAAGTTTAATATTATAATTCAGAGAGTAGCGTAGAAAGTGAAGTAGTAGAAGTAATATCAGTCAATGAACAAGTTACAAATCGTAGGTTACACACTTCTTTCTTATAATTTTACAAATTTTATATTCGATACCAGATAACTTGTAATTTATTAAATTTTGTTTGCTTCGTTAACAGACTTGTGATTTACTGATATACATTGATAACTTTTAACTTACGATTTGTAAAAATTCGTTAGCGATATTGGTTTAATCGTGCAAGAGGGTTGTAACAGACATATACTGGTCTAGAGACTCTTTAGTTCGACATCGATCTTCCTAATCGCGTCGTTAGTATCTAAATATAGTCCGCACTTAACACGTTTACTGCTGCTATAAGATACCATTACTCCTCAAATCTCTCTCGTCTTCTTTATCTTCACGAGTGTTTACAAGTAAACAAGCGCAACATCTTGCGTAACGTTTAACACACGTTAAAAACGTTCAACCTTCGTTCAGAAATAGTTCGGAAATAGCTTGAGTGAAGCAGCAAGAAATCGAGAACGCCGTATACAGAGACGGAAGAAGGAGCATGAGAGTCGCGCGGTGATCGTTTAACGACCACCGATAAAACGTGCTCGACACTGAGACGACACGTGACGAGAGTCTCGTGAGTAGCTAAAGCGACAGGATCATGGGGGACGATCAGCGCGGTCGATAAGAAATCGCTCGGAAAATTGGCTTATTCCGATCGACCGGCTCCGTCTCTCTCTCTAATGCTGACAAACGACTCTGTCGGAAGTGCCGAAATACCTGCGCATACCGGCCCGTAAAGTGGCTCCGTCGCTCGATATATCGACCTTGACGCCCTTGACAACGATCTTCTGTCGAACGATAACGGACGCTGTTAATCGGTCCTGATCGTTTTTCGACCGCAACACGGCCGATCGGGACAGCTTCCACGCTTTTCGACTCGAAGATCTTTCGCTAAGTAGAATTCTGCTCATTCGAACTACGTTTATTCGTATAAAATCTTGATTAGCGAATTGCAGTATTTAAAAGTGAATTCGTATGGATGGAAAGTCATAAACGACCGAAAGAATCAGTGAATTCCTATCATAGGAACAATTTGTCCTATCATAAGAACAAATGGGAACAAAATATAGATGAAATCTTTAAGTCTTAGGGACGAAGTTCAACCGACTGTTCTTAGGTCAATGGTGTATTACTTGGACCATTTCTTCTATCAGGACTTTAATCGTTAAACCTATACGAGATAGTGGTTGAACATCATTTGCACGTTATTGGATTGAACATTGATCACAGAAGACTTGAAGATTTAATTTATAATTTGTTCCCATTTGTTTTTATGATAGGACAAATTGTTCCTACGATAGGAATTCACTGATTCTTTCGGTCGTTTATGACTTTCCATCCATACGAATTCACTTTTAGATACTTGAATTCGCTAATCAAGATTTTATACCAATAAACGTAATTTGAGTAAGCAGAATTCTAATCACAGTGGCCTATTTATCCTGACATGAATTTCTATTAAAATAATAAATGTTCGTTTGGAAGATAGGAAATATTAAATAGTTACAAGTACTGTAACTATTGTGCATTTCTGAAGGGATATCAGCGGTGTTGATCATACAGTAGTTAAACAGCATAATCGATAGTGATTGCACGAACACTCGAGTCGATGACGTAAGTGACAGAATATTTTAACTATTACGCAATCATCCACATAACATAGTTGAACGGAAAACAGGTTCATCGTGATAATGATAGGTTCTGATAACGATACACCACGTTTAGATCGTTAGAAGAGGATAAAAATGGCGAGAGAACGAAAGAAGCGCAGATCGATTAATCTGTAATCAAAAGACGTTGTAACCTGTAATCGCACGCTACATTCTAAATACATAACCCTTCTTGATCAATTATCAACGAGCAGGCTATGCAATTGCTTCATTCGAAAACATCCGATTGATTCATGCGTTCATTTTCTATCGACAGTTATTTTATTAACGAACGAAAACTACATGCGTAGCATTTCCCTTACAAAGTTTTATTTCATAATGCACAAAGATTAATTTATGCAAAATTACGCCTCCGTTCTGATTTTGCAAATCAATCTTCTGCTTTCAAACGTTCATTATAGTTTACATCGTTGTAAATTAATTCTTTTTATTCTCATTTCAACTCGGTTTATTCGAACGAAGTACCTCGTCGAATTTTACAAAGTAAATTTAACACATCGAAGTTGATTGATCGATCATGTGTAGGCGACTGCTTTGAAAAAGGAGTATCGATTCGTTGGTTTCAAGACGTATTAGTTAAAGGTGGATTGTTCCTCTGAGACAGGTATATTTTTGGAAACGCGGCATCGTTCCAAGCAAACGACAAGGTGCTTATACCTGTGGAATCGAGTTCTAAGCGCATCCGCATTTAGATTTACAAATATTGGATTGGCCAGCGGCCAGTCAACGGCTAGAATTATCAGCAGGACACAATTACGAGATACCTCCACTGACATTGACATGACGTAATCTTCCGATCGAATCAGAGCCATTAAACGGTCACTGCGGAAAATAACTTGCTCGCGAAGAATCGAACGGAAAAAGTCGAGTACAATGGCCGGTAATTTTTTTTCCTTTTTTTTTTTTGTTTCGATCGCTTTTTTGCGTGATTCGATTGTTTTCCAGTGATTTGATTTCGACTTCGTGGACCGAGTGAATTGCTCGAAATAATTAGATTTTGGTCCTTTGTAAAGGGACCTGTGAATAGGTACTGGTCCACGTTACACGAGGTTGTTATTGCGAAATTTTCAAAGCTTCAGGGCGGAAAAAAATATTTTCGCTGGTGAAAAACATTTTATGTCCTCGCGGATAGTACAAATATCGTTGTGATAACCTATGTTCTATTTTTTCAAATTTCCAAATTAAATTTGCTATGAATAAGAAAAACTCTCTCTAGTTCTAATCGATACCATCGATCTTCGATTTAATTACGTTATTCACAGTAGACTGTATACCTTCATCGCGCGATCCACGTTCAAAACAGCCATCATCTAAATTAGGGTATCTTAATTTCGCGTGGCTAAGCTTCCTGTCCACGTTCGATGGTCGTTTGTTTAAAGATCATTTCTCGACTTGTGATCGGTATCAGTGCAATTGTGTCGCCACATAACTGGAACGTTAGTGCAAATTTCAATTGTGCATTAAAGGGATACGTGGCGCTATTGAACCTGTTGCGGTCACCGTCGGATTTCGTGAGCCGTTGGAATAGCTTTATCGTGTCTCGTCTCTCCGGTCCATACAGTTTCCACCGAGATAACACACTATATCCGACGACTCCATAAGATAATCTTATTGTTGGCGTGTATCTAACTATTGTTACAGAAGGTAGTTTATGCGAATCTTTGATCTAGATATATATATGTGTGTGTGTGTTGCAGACATGTGTATATGTGCATGCGCAGTCGGACCATTTCGCAGGGTGAAACAGTGCGCTTCGATAACGCAGACCCGCGTTAATTGGTTCGTTTAAGACCAGTAATTGCGTTTCCTTCGAGCTGTCTGATTGTCTGGAATGAATCTTGCCGGTTGAAGTTTCGATTCGCGACCGTGCACGAGGGGAATTTTCATCGTGCATCGTGCGTGTATAGAATGACACTTGAAATCGGAATTTTTCCACCATTGTTCTCGATTTCACTACTATGATATGATAGAGGGTAAATGGATTGGGTAGCGATGAAAAGTATCTATCCAAATTCCGCGAATTAAATTTTATCCTACAATGTTTATAAAATCACTCTATTGTCTTATATAAAGAGAAAACTATAATTTCAACGTTTATAGGGATATTTTACTATAGAGTGTAAATGATTGACTAGTCGAAGCAAACAGCCAGGTAGATTTATATCAATTATTGATATAATTTTTCCTCGTAGCCAGAATTTAAGAAATATTTGAGCTAGAAACTATGCAGAGAAGTGGAAAAACGGGGTGGACGGTGGTGAACAACAAACAACGATCGCGATGCTTTGGCCAAAATAAAGTCTGCCGTACGAATTGGATAGAAATAGAGAGAGGCCGTGTTATAGTTTCGTGCAAATATTCGTCGGAATTCCTTCCTTCTCCCACTGGCATAATACGTATCAAATGACATTCGGAACAAATTTCCACCGTCTATTTTCCGGCAGATTAAATTCGGTTTTCGATACGTTTAACGACTTCGATCGGCAAACCGTACGATTTCGTGCCTCCTCTCTTCATACAAGCTACGGAAATAACGGGCTTTCATCGATGCTACTCGATGAAATTCCGTTCGATTATAAATCGCATTTTTTCGAGTGACAGTACACCGTGTAATAAGCAAGCGTCCTTTGTAATGTGAACGAACTTGAAGAAAGACCTGTTCGATAAAGTGCAATCGGAGATTAAGATTTTCGTATCTTGCGATCACTGTATCGATCAATTTTGACATCCTTACGATTATTGCATATTTTATAACTCAGATCCTTGGAATATCTAACTCAATTCATCTTCGATTTTTCGCTAAAATTCGCACTAAGAACGGTATCGTAAGTGACTGATAATAAACAATAGAGAAAGAATGTGGTGATTCGTGTTAAAGTGTGTCGTGACAACGTAAATACGTTTGGCGGACGAACGTTTTTATGGAGCGAGTCTGGGTAAGAATTGAGCAGAATGAGACACGTGAAATTCCATCTCGTCGGTGGTGTGCTTTCGTCCAGGATGAATCGTGAAACATTTTTACGAACCTCGTAAACGAAGCCGTATCGTCGAACTGCTGTCGCGTACATCGAACGAATTTAATTTCGCTAAATGGTAAAGAAATATTTCGATTGCTTTGGTAAATATTTGTTCGTGTATGTAGGTGTATTCTAAGTGGATATGCTGAACGCTCGTATGAAGAGCTTAATAGGTATATGTACGTATATGCCGTGTATGATAGGATGTTTGTTGAGAGACGCAATTAGCTTTTTGGAATTGGACGTGCAGCTACTTGAGACCGGTTTCGCAGTTTCAACATTGGTAGGAAATTTTTCTTTCGCAATCCCGACGCTTCGCGTATCAAATTTATAATTAATGATCGCTATGTAACGCAGTTAGACGCCGTAAATATAAGTTTCTTATTAACTTGCAAGCAATACTATCCACACGTTCCGTACGCACTGTTGATCATAATTTATTCGAAATAGAGACGCAAAGGTCCTCTTCGACGACTCGAGAAAGGATAAGTATTGTGCTATTGACAGTGTTATACGATACTCGATATCAAATGGAAGAAGTTTTCATAATTCGACGATTAATTACATTCTCTAGTCCATTAATCGCCTTCTTTAATCTATTAATTGCCGAATCAACTATTATGAAAGCCTTGTGGCCTACGGGTATCTTGTTCCTATCATTGTCATCAATCAATTATAGACGTCAACCTACAGTCTCTATAACGTAACAACCCAAGAACATTCCTTGTCTTAACACTAGTAAATATTTAAATTCAGTTATTTACTGCGTTTATCTTAATTATATGGAAATGAAAGCTATTTAAATGGAACAATAAATATCCTACGAGTGCCACTTTTCAACGTCAATAAATATCGAAACGATAGCACAGTTGCTCTAATCCTGTCACCTTGAACAATTACTTTAACGAAATTTACATAAAATCGGTTTCACTCACTCCTCCAACCTTATTCCAACTAAAGAGAATTCCTAATTCTCCGCTATACGATCTAAATGTTTAACTCGCGATCTAATTATGACCAATCAAGCCCACATTATTTTCCAACTATGCGAAGTGTAATGGTAAACCTGACACGCCCCAATCGAACTTGGTACTCTGTTTCACAAGATTTCACCGATAAAATCTGTACCTTCTATATCATCGATATTAACTCTCGTTGACTGACATCGTAGCCATGGTTAATTCCGCGTCGATACGATAGCCTCGTGCGAGTACACTGACGGCCACGCACACGATAGCACGTGGGAGAGCCGGACACGCCAGATGCGGCGCGCCCACGCGGTGAAAGTCGCGGTAATTGATTCCGTGCTCTTAAGACATCTCCCAAGGAGATCCCGCGGCGAGATTAAGCGCGAGAGAGGATCGCCTGAGAACACCGTAGCCGCTTCGATAGAAATCTAACGGGGCGAGGGAAGGCCTGTGACCGTTATATGCGCGTCTGGCCTCCAAATCTGGAAAGAAAAAATAAAGACGTCCGTCGTGCACGCGGAAAATTTACACTTGCGATTTCCTCGGGCTGTTAAAGTATGTGCTGGTGAGGGGATGACTTCTTAATTCTGTCCGAGATTGCAGATTGATGATCGAGATTGGAATTTAACAAGCAAGACATTGATTTAGACGTTACTCGAGCTTAATTGGGAATCCAACGAAGTTATGGTTAAGTGTTTAACTTGGTATAGCGGGGAATTTGGAATTTGGTTTAGTTGGGATGGAGCTGAGGGGGTTAGTGAAACTGATACTGTTATCGTTCAAGATGGAATCAATGTAGCTCGTTTTTCTTCTTCTTCTTTCCTTTTTTTTTTTTTTTTTTGAAAAGTGGGCTTAGAAATTATTTTAAAAAGTTTGACGGACATTTGGTATTCGATGTGCAATTACCACTTATCATTTTTGTAATGATTTCACTTTAAAGTTGGGAAAGCAGAATTCAATTTTTCCAGAGGCTTAAGTATTTTTACGATACTTGTACATTTAACTATCTCAACTTGAAACTGGAAAATTTATATAAAACGTGATATATGATACACAATGACCATGTAATGATGCGTGAATACGAGTTTGATGTTATTTGTACAATTAAAATTTTGCTTTACGACGTGGTAACGAAATTGATTTGAACTTTAGACGGGGTTAATTGGCAATCGACTTGTGGGAAAGTTATTGGCGAACATGGACGGCCGTCAGCGTATTGTTGGAAGAATACAAACGCTCTGGCTATGGAGAAAGTGTAGAGAATGCAGGATGGTAATTGATGAGTGTAAATGATTGCCGTGGTTCTGTGGTATTTAGAGCTCGACGGAGGAATGTTTCACGTTATTACAAAGGTTACCTTTTGTAATAAATTCTCATGAAGAATTTTCATGTTTTGTACTTTCTTATAGCAAACTATAAGAAACTACTTTCATATAGCAAATGTTTTGTTCAGTTATCAATACATCGTTTCTTCAACTTTTCTGTGATAGTATTAGACAAATTTATTATCCCAAGTAACGAAATAATTGTGACACACGCTACTCATATAACTAAATTTTTTAAATAATCAGATAAGTTTTAATAATTTCATTTAAATCTTTAAAATCTTATTAATCTCTTTTAGTTTTTATCCTTCTGTTATTCAATCTTTTTTAGGAAGTATCGTCTGCAAATATTTGCTAAATGTTTCAATAATTGATCGTTCTGTTAATTAATATTTTGATAATCAAAATTCTGTCGAAATTTTGCGAAAAATCTTGGAGTTTGTAAACTTTTATCTTCGAATTCTTCAATATCGTTTAAATTCTGGCGTTCTATCTCCTGGTGTTTTCATTTCCCGCCGACCACCGTCCACGAAGTCAAGTGGTCGCGTCTCGAGGGATCGGCTCTCAAGCTTCGAAATGCTTTCTTTATTTTTTCATAATAACGATGAGTCAACCGTGTGCAGTAACTGAACGAACTGCATAAGGATCGAGAATCATCGAAGTAAAATGAATCGTGAAGAGCGCGACGTTTTCAAAGGCGAATAAAAAAGCACAGTGCTCCTTTACTAAATGCCTGGTTCTTCGCCATTCGAATTTCGAAGATATTTGCATTGCGTAGGCTGCAAATAAAACACGGAGCGCGATTTAATGTTTATTTTAAAACACTCAAGACACCATTGAATTCGGGTCTGTACGACAGATAGTTCGAAATCGTGTCTTTTGATTAACGCATCTTTCATATACATGCTTCGGCTTAGTTTAGTTATCTTTTTAAATTTTATCGAAATTATGTTTTTCAGTTTGCTTCATTTCTATATATTTTCAATGTTTTAGAATATACGTACAAAATTACTAGATGTATTAAAACGATACAAAATCGTAGCTGTTGCAGAATTGCCATAAGTTCTTGCAAATATGGTGGAAGAGTTGGAAGTTCCAATTAATCGAAGAATATTTCGTTTCTTTAAAAGATCGAATATTTTTTTTCAAGATACACGAAGGACGTTCGATTAAGGTTTTATTAAAAAATTCGAAGATTTATGAAAGAAAAAATGTTGTCGATTTTCATCGTCACCATTCGGTACACGGTCAAATATATTACGTTCAATAAATTTGACAGTAGGAGTATCAAAAGAATCGATCGGATGCGGTCTCGTTCTCTCCCTGTTTCGTACTTGCGCCCGACTATTCCACAATAGACACCAAATGTCGCGTTCAAAATTGAAAGCTAAAACGCGTTAACAACATTCCGCCCATCTGAATCGATTTCGTAACAGCAACAACGTAACTCGCATTACAAACTCTACAGGAGGACGTAAATTTCGCGTGTCGCGGCTACGGATTTTCCGGCAATATCGAAATTTGATGGAACACGTTCTGACCGTTTCAAAATGCTTCTACCAATATAATTCTAAGACAAAGCAAAAAGATGTCTATTCACACATAAATATAACCTCTGTATACAAATTTCTATATAGCATCAACAATTTTATTAAAACGCGTGTGCAATTTAAAGTTGATAATCTACATCAAATATCAAACTTTCATTAAACACCATTTCGAATGCTTCATAAAAGAATTCACGCAATATCCTGTGCTCTTTAAACAGAAGCGTATAATTCGAACTTCATAAAAAAAAATTTCATCGATCAAATACTGTAATCGTTAATCACGAATGATAACAGCGGGCGAAAATGATTCTTTTCCCGCTTGTTGCAGGGAGAGAATAAACCACCTCCGCTTTCGTACGCGGCTCGTTAACCGTTAATAATGATCATTCGATTACGGGCATCGTGCATAATTCAATAACGATCCGCGCGCGCGGTTTAGGCGTAACGTTGCAACGCCATCGTCACGCTGGCAAGCCATGACGATGACACTCGTCCCGCGTAATCGGTCATTACGGCCGATGACGTGCGTTTTGCGTGAGACTGCGGCCTCCGCGCGTTAACTTTGTTAACATTCGAACGAGATTCCTGTTGCATTAGCGACTGATGGACTGCCTCGGTCCAACAACGCGCATTAATCTTACTCCCGAGACTCTCTTCTTATTGAGGATCCGAGCCAGCTAACTCGACGATCTTCTTCGATTCTTTGGGAATGCACTTGACTTCGCTTCAACCGCTTCGAACGAATGTTCGGCACCCGTATTGGTTTAGTCCAATCGATTCACTTGATACACTATGAATTCTTTGTTTTCCCTTCCTCTACTCTTTTCCTCTATTTCTTTTTTCTTTATTATAGGGATGAGGTTTTATTCTCATAAATGTGACAAATAAATTGGAGGATGTATATGCGAATTGGTATTTTCATGAATATCGTTCAAAGAGGATTAGTATTTCCATTCGAAGCAGTGAAAAAATCAATCGTCTTTTAATTACATCCTTTTCAATCGTTGTATCTTACCTTGAAAATGTGATCTTGTATTTGTATATCTAAAGATGAAATGACAAAGTTGCGTAGTTGGGCTGAGTGCAAAACTTCAAACGTGTTTTTCTTGAAACCGTGTTATTGCGACTTCTCAACTAGGTGACGATCAGTTAAATTGCAACAGTTCGGTTGGGGTCGCGAACCTTGAACGATATTAACGCTCAAGATGAAGGGAGATTAAAGAGTTCTAGTTTCCTTGTGAATTGTATGTTTATTTGAAGCGTTCAGTATAAACGTAAGAGCTGAAACATAAGTGTCTTCTTCTCGAAGTGCTCCCGGTGCTCATATTGTACGTTTCTACGAGATGGGAATCTATGTCTGTTCAATCATGTGACTATCCAACTGTCGTTGGTGTCTAGCAAGTAGTGCGTGTCGTGCGTACCTGGTCGAGGGTGCGTAACGTAATGTCTCCTTAGCGACCTTATCCGGTTGTTTATTGTCGAGTCCTAATTTGGAGTCGAAATTTACGACACGTCATTTGTTATTGAACGGAGCGCTTAAAAATAAAATTAAATTTGGGATAATCTTATATCCTCAACATGCGTTGAGGCCTAATAAGTTTCTTAAGAAAATAGAAGTTTAATAGAAACTTTCGATTTAATTTTCTAAATGGATACTTAAATCTAAGTACTTTATTTCGTAGACTTTTCATATTATGTGTATTTTATACAATTTTGCACCGTTAAATTACTCATAATCAACAATCTTTTCCTCTCTAATTTCACATAATTGAACAAGTAATTGAATTATCAGAGTGGTATGGAATAGACTACAGATTGTCCTGTTTACAGGAATGTTTACTAAAGTAAGGATTGTCATTCGATAGAATTTGAACATCTACATATGTATGTATCTGCGAACTGTCAAACCAATCCATTCCGTTCGTGACATTTATAACGCATAGACACGAGACTAAACATTTTCTAAAGCGTGTTCAACCGATTCGAAATTCTACTCTATCAATTATATTAATGTTTGCTGTTTTTACATTAACTTTTAATATTGAAAACAGCTTTCCTTGTAGAATTTTATCACTATTCTTGTATTAACTATATTTCCCTGACATCGTGAAATTTTCATTACTCGCGCCTTCTAATTATCATAATTTCGGATAATCATGTTTCAACGATAATTCCAGTTGTATCAGGGAATTTTCCTGATACATATTACATATTCGTGATAATATTACAGCATCAGATAATGACTAAGTACTTGTGTTTGTTAAATATAACTCGCTTATAATCTATCAAGCGACTATTAATCTTGTGCGAACGAAGATAGATGAACTATAAGGAAGTGACGCATAAACCAGATAGTTCTTCTCCGCCTGCAACACACGAGGACGAAATCGATTCTATTACGCGTCCTGTCTTTTCACCTCAATTATTTTCCGTTTGTTTGCTATTTTTACGATCATTCCGATCGTTTGTTCAAAGCAACAAATTTACTAGAAGCGTATAATTATTTTCATATCTTTTGAATATTTGTGCATGATAATTTATCATGCACAATGTAGTAAGTACTGCAATGTCACGTGAAAAGATTTTATTGTCCCTCTTCTGTCCATAATTTATTGAAACCTAATCGTCGATTTTCTTACGTACATATCTGTGTTGTAAATATCGCCAATTTACTTACATCGCGTGTTAACATCGCAGCCACGAATTGCGTTCTATTGACAACGGCATTCAGCTGTTGAGCTTCCATTCGTCAACAGGGTACAGTCTTATCGAGCTCACCTTCTTCTTACATATGTACAACCATATCATCTAAATTATTTACATCCCCTACGTGACTTATCGATCCGGTGGTTAAACGTTTTCTACTGGCTCTTTTGAACGAAACTGGCTACAATACATGTGTTGTTTACAATTACTTTTCGATTTACCCTTATTTCTCTTTCAAGCGATATAAAAATGGAGCATCATAGCGGTGATTACTCTTGAACTTCCTTATTAGCCTGTCAACGTTTGAAAATATTATTTTTTAATTAAGTCTTCGTGTGTTTTCATAGCCTTTAATTTCGATTCCAGACAGTGGAATAATTAAGTTATTCCGTGTGTGAGTAATGTACTTTTTTATACATATATTACCTACAATAACTAATTCGGTTATTGCCAAGGATTTGCAAAGCTTTTTCACCACAGTTATCTTTAATTCAACTAATAAATGTTTATTTCAATCGGAAATGAATCGGTGCGTTTTTATTAATTATTCAGAGTCAACCAACGTATGCGTCAATAGTAACGAATCTGTTATACATGCGTGTACACATCGTTTTTATCAAACTCCTATCGCAACGGATTCTATTATTCCAAACTCAGTTCTCGGAACAACTTCGTTATTCCTGGACCTAACCTAATATGTACCTTGGAATCAATTTACCTAATTTCCTATCCACTCACAAAACGTCCTCGAAACAGTTAACGAAAATATTCGTGAAACTTTTTTTGCCAAAAATTGAATACTGGGAACCGGTCATGTGTGGTAAGGAAGAAGAGAGTTTAAACGAATCCGTACGATCCACGGGAGAATGGTCTGGACGGGCAGAACGACGTTCTCCGCACACTTCTAACGAGCACGGTCCGTGTACAGCGGCGGCAGACTTACGTTCACCTCGGCAACGAAACCGTAAATCGATAACAGCCGTCCTAGGCACCAGTTACATAATATCGAGCCGAGGCACGGGCACAGTATCCATTAATTAATTGGCATTATGCGCAAGATAGCGTACCATCTCCCTTCATCTCGCTGCTTCCTTTCTACGGCTTTTTCCCTTCCCCTTCACGGTTACCCCCACTCTACATGCTTCGACTCCCACGCGACTTCATCCGTGCTCTTCCTCGTTCCCCCACTACTGCCCCTGTCTCTCTCCCCACCAGTGGCCCCTTTTATTCCCCTACCCTTTCGAACGTCTCTGTGCCCGCTCTCTCGCGCGTCGAACCACTCTCTCTCTCCCTTCCCTGACGTCCATTAGAATATTAATGCGAATTGATGCACACGTGTCATTACCGTAATGAGTTGGTTGGTGCTGTCCATGGGTGTACAAAGTGTCGTCTGAAAAGCAATCACGAAATTGCGGGTGTCTCTTCGTACCATTCCTCCCTGTCCCTTCCGCCCAGCCACCCCCTTGTCCTCCGTCTCTTGGTGCTCGTCCTCCTCCACCTTCTCCGCTCTCTTGTAACGGCACTCTACTGCTGTCCTCTCGTGCTCCACCGTTTCTCTTTCCTTGCTTGCTTGCCTGAGAATTTAAGTACCCGTGGCTCAACTACGTGGCTGCGACACACATGGGGCCCTATGTTCGACTATCGAATGGTAAGGCAAGGAATTCCAAGTACCTGTAGTACCTAGTCTCTGTCCCTGTGCACGATACTTCGGTTCCTCCCATTGATATCGATGGACGAGTTCGAAAGCTCTGCTTTGGTTTGGAAGTAAATAGGACTTTTGCCAGGGAATTATCGTACAGAGGTTACGTTTGGGTTAGCTGGATCGATGGATTGACGTGAATAGGTTTAGGTGCGAAAGGGATATTCGCTTACTCTGGACAATTTATTGTTTTAATCCTACCGATTCGATTGTGTTCGACTTACGGGAGATAGATGGGTTTTTTTTAGTTGTTAAGGTTTCGTTGTGGTTCAAGCGTGCGGACGTTTCGGAACAGCTGTTGAAAAGAAGCCGGCAGGAGTCCCAATGGATCGTAACTCCCTAATTATGTGTGGTTTACTTTCTTGTTTAATTACGGACACGTGCTGCTTCCTTATTATTATATTTCGTAGCGTGTAATCTTCTCGCCACAATCGAATACCTCATTCACACACGAATTTTATTTCTGATAATAACATAGAATCAATTAACGCGAAACTAAACGGTATCAAAAAGACTTAAACGAATGCTAACCGTTATCTTTCATCGTTTCAACACTTCCATCGCAAAATATCATTAAAAAAAGGAAATATAAAAACATTACTCGTGCATCCCATCGACTCAAGCGTTCACGAAGAAACATTCAATCGTGTCTACAGACAGTGGACTACAGATCGTATCGCGTCTCATAAAGAAGATTTTCCAACTACAGAAAAAGCAAAGGGGCTGATCGAAAAATCGAAAATCGCGGCGACTAAGTCGACGTGCCAGCCGAGTTGAGTATAGGGATCTCGGCGAAACGAGCTGTAAAGCGATCGTTAGAGAGTACGGGCCACGGTATATACGATCGTATCGGTAGCTAATGGACGTACAATTAACGTGCCGCGCATCTGCGATTGGATCTCCGTCAAACGGCGATAAATTAAGTTAATTAGCTCGTTACACGTATCACCCGGTGGCTCTGGCCACGGTTTGACGAATGTGACGCTCGTTAATCGTCCGACCGGGACTCGTTCGCTTGGTTTCCTTCGATTCGATCCTGTTCCCGCCTTTCGTCAGTCCCGAGATTCTACACTTTTTCAACGATCCCCGTTTTTCATCGTGATCGACTTCTCTGATCAAGTCTTGTCCTTCAATTGGTTCGACTTCATTTGCCTTTGGCTACGGTGAGTAATGTTAACACGCGAGAAATTGAAATGTCGCGAAAGATTAAATGTAGAACAGTTTATTTGCGCTTAATGTAACATGCAACTCTTGTCAATATTGTACGATTTTTATTTTTGTATAGTTTCCAAAGTATTCTCTGCTTTCTGTTGCCTTGGATCGATGGTAATGGAATAATCTTTGTGGCTGGTATAATTTTCTTCCGAAGGATTAACTTTTATCGAATATTGAAGGTTGGATCAGTTCTGAGACACAGAGATATTATATGCTTATTATATTCTGCTTTATTATATAGATTATATATATATACATATTTATATTGTATTATTATTCTGCTTCACTCATAAAAATTTAGTTATCGCATAAAAGTAAGCAACTTTTTTCATTTAACTGCGCGCCTTATTACTATAAAACAAAATATTCAGTTTCATTCTTGTGGAAAGATTATTGCAGTTCCTGTGGCTTGTAGCTTGTTATTTAACGTGTACTTTCAGAGAACTTTCGGAATGTTTGATTGCATTTTATGGATGGATATAATCATTGTGAATAAATACCTTACATTATCAATGATGCTATCAATAGATATAAGTTTATCATACTATACATTTCTGTTGCTTAATCCATCAATGTAGTGAAACATACGTATATGTAATGTATAAACAAACGATGAGTACGTCCAAGCTTTGGCAAGGTTGCAAAAGTAAGAGATTCGATGGCTTATAAAATGTTTAATTTCGATTATGAACGATATAATATGAAGCGATCGAAACAAAGAAACCCTGAAGAAAATACAGAAGCAATATCAATTCTTAGGTGAAGCTTATTGAATTTCGATGTATCGTAAAGTTTCATCAAAGTCACTGAATTTGATTTCGCCAGGCCTCATGTAAATAATACCAAGCATATTATTATCAAAGTTACAGACAGCAATAGCAGCGATCCACACACAAGAGAACGCATACGACAGGCCAGCTATTCCGTTGGTCGATCAATAAATGCTACCAGTATAAACCCTATTTAATATTTCCTTTTATTCGCTCACACAGCCGTAATACGGACAACAATAATATGTTGGATATCAGCGGTAATAATCAACTGCGTGACAAAGCGTTTACGCGTTCCAATAAGTGCGTGTTCTAATGCTTCTTCTGGTTCAACACGATCGCGTGGTTCACCAGAGAAGTGAACGTCGTCTCTTTCTTTACAAAGTCGTACTATTGTTAAACACTGTAGCGTCGGACAGAAATTTCATAGTTCACTTTAACTTTTAGACATTTTTAAAATACAATGAAAAAGATACACATCCGTAAACAAATATCGATATTCCTAAAGATCTTCGAAAAAATAATCCTGAAACAGAACGATTTTTTACAGCGTAAAATTTGATTCTTTTTATAATGTACCTGTTGTCCTGTGAAAAAGCCACTTATCATGTTTTTCCTTCTGTTGTCTATGCTTGAAAGAAATATTATGTTAATAGATGATCACGTTTGGACGAATTATCCAACGTAAAATACATAGAAGATATTGGAGAAATGAAGAAAATAATTTAACTAGCTAATGAAATGTAAAAGGGAAGAAAATACAGGGAACGGAAAGAAAGACTCATCGAATAGCATGTGTGCCTGGTTCGTATCACGCGCTTTTCCTCGTCGAGAAGCTTTTTTCTCTCTCTGCCTTCCCCTGTCTCCGCTGGCCAGTGCTCGGTCGATTGTACAAGCTGTAGGAGAAACGGAGCCCTTTCCATCCCCCTGTGCTACCCGCTCAACTTGGAAATTGTTCTCGGCCCCCGCTCGATTCTGCCCGGTCCTTGTCGGCACTCAAACTAATAAGCTCTCCGGATTAATTAAAATTTTGTCCGATGTTGCTGGCCGCGCGCGCGGCCAAACCATGAGCTTTCGACGTATAAACAGGAACACGGACCTCTTGTTCCCTCGTTCCTTCCTTCCTTTTTTCTCCTTTCGTTTTTCCCTCCATCTTCTGTTTTCTCTTTTCCCTTCTTCCCTTCTTCTTCTTCTTCTTTTTTTTTTTTTTTATAATTCGTCGATTCCAACTAATTACGACACGCACACGTATACAGCGGGTCACGTAGCTCGTTGTACCAGCGTGGTTGTATCACGAACTCGACGTTTCGATGGCTGCTTCTCGCGAGCCTCTCTCTTCCTCTCTCCGTTCACCGCCACGCAGTCTTCGAATGTTTTTCTCTCTCTACCAAAGTCCCCCTCTCTTACTCTCTTCGGAGGTCGTCGTTTTTTCATTTCTCCTCGTTTCTTTTTGCGAATATTCCTTCCTTCTTGCCCGATCCGACTCTCTCGTCGTTAATTGCCGTTCGAGCACTAATTACTCATTAACGACGGAGAAAGAATCGTAAGAATCGGGGATTTACGGATACACTCTGGATAATTTCATAGGCGAGCACACGACGAACGAACGTATCCTTGTATGTGTATGTGTACGCGTGTGTGTGCCCGCGCGCGTGCTCCAGAGAGCCCCGTTATCGAGGTGAAAGGATCTTTTATTTAGTAATAGAAGTTCGAAGTGGAATGGGTTTAAAGATAAACATCGTTACGTGCTCTCGTGGCTGCGGCGGATAATTATTAACCATTAAGTAGCCTGGCGTAAGGTCGTACTGTTTTCTAGACCCTGGTGCTTTATGCTCTTCGTTTCGCGAGATATAGTTTAATATGTTGCGAATCTATTCTATACGGTACCGCCTTTTTTTTCTTCGTCTCAACTAGCCAGCGAAACGAGATGAGTCTGTGAGAGGGATAAAGAAGTTTACGAGTGATTCGGATGATAAGCTGTAATTAGAAACCATCGTGGTTTAGGCGAATCAGGGTAACTTGAAATATTCCCGAGGATACAGTAACGAGATATCTGAATTTTTTCTCGGCCATCAGAATTTGCTTTGCTCTATTTAAAAGTTTCTTTTACGAGTATAAACTTGTATCTTAACAAAGTAGATTAGAAGGAAAAAGTGAAGAAGTATCTGTAGACATACATTGATGGTCAAATGAAAGTTGACGATTAATAGACAATAAATATTGGGAATTTCCGTACTAAACATTTTCTACGATGTTGTTAACAGTCATTCGTTCCACGGTATATACATTGTTTAAAATAATTATGAATGATTCTATCACGATAATTAAGAGAACAGAAGCGAAGAAATGTCCTATTGGCTTGATAGATTGCCATATTATTTGTACGATAATGTTATAAAGATTGGTTGTAAGACAGTCGTTAGATATTAAAATTAATGTGATGTGGGAAATGATGCTTTAATTATTTTCAGCAACGTATTATATCTATTTATTACTGCTGTCAGATATAATTCCATTTTGTAAAATTACAGTGTACGCTCGGGTTGTTTATCTTCTAATCTTTCTTTCGTCCATCACCATAGTATAACGATATAACAATAACATTACGTATTTTCCCTTGCCACCTGTATTCAGCTATAAATTCACACGAGTAACGACAAATTGCCACGATTGACTCTGCTTCCACCCAAACGTAACTACGCGATCGTCATCGAAGCTACTCACCCTACGAAGACGTGTCCCCTGTCCCCTTCTCAATTTTCTACGGACCCTCGAATAACGCTTCAATCCAGTATAATATCGCAGCTGTCGTTGCTAATGCGTTATTATTTCCTGTTTCATAAACGAACGTCGTACGATGTTCAAATGCACTCCCGACGTGCATGCGTGCTGACCGTTTCCCTTGTTTCGCGAGCTTCTTTCTTCTATTTTTCCAATTCTTTCTGACTTATCCATTCGTTAATGTTATTAACGCTTTGATACACGGTTTTCCTATGACGCCAGAGTGGTCATTGGTGACCGAAGCGCTTGAGCTTACAATTGTAAAAATTGAATGAAAATTGACAGTTAGAGCATTTTGAATATAACCGATAAACAGAAGATACTTTGAAATAAAAAGTGCCCCATTGAATAATTATACATTTTTATTAGAACATCAATAAACAAAAAAAGAAGATGAGAACAAATCTTGCATCTAACGGTGCACTGTATTTGCATCCATACCTTTGAAGGGTAATCTACGAATATTATTATAAACACACTTTAGAAAATAATCGTAAATGCTGCTTTATAATCATATAATTGAAGTTAGAAGTGTGAACATACCTTACTATTATATATAGAATGAGCAAATACTGTTTACTAATATCTTCTATACGTTTCAAGACGTGACGTCTTGAGCGAAACATGTGATTTCGGCGTGGCAGTCAAAGTGTTAATCAATAAATATTATGCAACTTAGATTCGATTGTTTCGTCGTATCCAATAAATTAATCGCGGAATTCAGATTTCTCGTGTAAGTTCTGATCTTGTATACATTTGTAAGTGTATGATCATTCCAAGAGATTTAAAACTAAGCTTGTCCATGAGTGTTCCTGTTAAAATTGGTCTGCACCAAATACCAAGGCCATTTAACCTGGCAGTCCACATTTTGGGAATGCGAAAACAATCGGTCAAGCTTGAATAACCGCGTTCACGCCACGAGCATATTTGCACGACAAATATTCGAACTTCATACGCTCGAACCGCGTGCCTCGAATGAGAATTAGTAGCGAGAATAGCCTAATAACACGTATTTGCATATTTATCCACCAAAATTCGAAGAAACTCCAAATACGCAATCTGTCTGAGATAAATGTCAGTTCAAAATATTCAATGAAACATTTGTTATCTAGTTTTGATTGGGGAAAAATGAATTTCTTCGTTCTTGTGTGTTTATTGCTATAAATTCAGATTAAGAAAAAATGTGACTTACAATTGACCTACTTTTGCTCTCAATGTCAAACTACGACTAACTTTGATGCAAACCAGGCGTGCGAAGCTTTCAATACGATTGTAACGGAAGATTATTTGTGAGCAGAAATTTTTTTACTGAACTAACAGTAGGTCACATATTTTTTATCCTGTGTTTTTATTGCGTTTTTCTTGTATTTATGTTCATTTATAACAATAAGCTGTACTAGTCATAAAAGAATGAAAGAATTCATTTTCTTTCCAAATTGAGTCGAAATATGTTGTTCATGAAATCAATTGTTCCACTGAATTTAGTTATTTAGCCAGCGAATTACTCGCAACTAATCTGTGCAATATACAGTCTTTCTATCAAAATTTTTAGTCTGCGAAAGAAGTATTCTTCCTTTTTTGTATATCCTCATTCACAAATATCGATACTTTCAAGCCTTCGAACATGATCACTGAATTTAATCGCCTAATTTCTGCTCTTCCATCGACCGAGTTATTTTATGCGTAATACTTCTTTGTAAACATAATTGACGCACACACGTGTTTACGCGAGTCCTCGCTTTGCACGCGTTCACGCGCAAACCGCAGCCGCGTAAGCTGAGAACCGACAAATGTTGGAAGCCATGAGCGATCCAGAAGTAACGTCATGCTGGATTGCATCTGCTGAAAAGAGTTTTATTATTCTCGCGGAGGCAGATGCGTGGCGGAGGGAGAAGGGAATCTGCTAGAAAAAGAGAGGAAAGCAGGAGAAAGGGGAGTATGAAATTGTATTAAGCGACGCAGGAGAGAGGGAGAAGGGGGATGAAACGGAAGGATGAAAAGGGGGAGAATGCAGGAAAAGAGAAACATTGGTTAGAAGGGGTGGTTGTGGAAAAGGAGGAAGCGCTTGGCTCTTTAAGGACTTCGGCCCTTTGTCGTCGCCGAGCAAATTAATTCGATGAAGGCACGTTAAGGATCCTGTCCTCGTCATCATACCACCACAGCGCCAGCCAGCCGACTCCTTTCTTTCTTCCCCTTTTTTATTTTCTCGCCGGGGGTGATCGCGTGAGTTCACTCGCGAGCGAACGTCGTTAGAGGGATTTACAATTAGCGTGTCATTGCACGACGATGCAATTAGGATGTTGCCGGCTGGATCGTTATAATTGGGGATTGTAGTAGTTAGTCCCGATTGTACTTGCGTAAGGTGACCTGGCTGACTTAGTCGTGTTGGGAGGAAAAAGGGATCGAAAGTAATTGACTCGATGTTATGAGTCGATGTGACACGATGACTATAGTATGGGTACTTTTATTCGTTTTCTTCTTCGTATAATATCGATGAGAAATGATATTCAAAATTATCCCCTTGTTTTATTTATAATATCGTGTTAGCCTTCTCATTTACGACTCAACAAGGTATTTTTTATTTATACCAAAGTTCTCGTTTCAATTCTTCAGTAGGAATTAACACAGACAACTTGGGAGAAACGTTGAAATTTCTTCCATCGTTTCCAGAAATGGTGAATTTACCAAAACGCGAAGCTTTCGATCGAAACAGGGGTGATTCTACGTGGGTTGCGGCGAAGAAATTAAATTGCGTTCACGGAGCAGACCGTGATAAATCTGAAAAGATATGTGTTTGACAGATATTGGTCGTCTTACTCTCAGTATGTCCTCGTTTTCACAAACAGACCTAGTCTGTCTCTCTATTGCCGGTTTCTTCTCTGTTTCTCCTCTCGCACCCGCTGTTCCTCAATCCCCTATCCCAGTTTCTTTCCGTAAAATTACCATACCTCCCAGTAACAGCTGCCACAGTCATCCTCAGCATCTGATAAACTAATACTAGTGACACATGCTATAGTTCGGGGGTGTACAATCTCTCTTTAAGGTTTCTTTGTATCCGAGATTTTTCCTGGCAAAGCGTCATAGTTTAATATTTTAGAGCATCTTGGAAACCAAGTTTCAGAATGGTTTTCGGTTTTGCACATGGTTAGGGTTGCGTGTACTGTTTCAGGGGTTCTTTGGTTATAAATCAAAATTTATGGACAGATTTTCCGGAGAGTTTGCGTTTGCCGCACCATCATTAGGTTTGTAAATTACACACGTTGAAGTACCGTTTCTGGTCGACGAGCTGTGATGCGCTTTATTGCCGTCCGTAGCCATTTCCAACCTTTTGTCATTGTATCTCGTTTGAACCTTTTTCTTTTTCTAGTCGCCAATTGCCAAGGTCATCGAAAGTGGCAGAACGAAGGGACGATTAATTCCCAAGGTTGGAATTTTTATCCTATCACAGTTTCTTTACATTTGCTTATAAGGCTACCTGTTTTGCTTCAAGTCTCCCATCTACCATTTAGAGGTTGCAATAAAAAGATAGTTTCATTTTCCAGTAATTTGAGAAAACTAACAAATACGAATGAAAATCGTTTATTTAATTAAATTGTAATTAAATTACTTTTCGGAACTATGCTATAAACTCCTAACCAACTAATGTTCACGATAGTAAACTTTTGCACTTTCGAACGTGGAATCTGTATTTTCGCTTGGTGTAAAATTGTAAAATTATAGAAAGAAACCCACAGCTTGTTATTTATCGATTCGGTAATGTTCTTAGTTTGGTATTTTGAAATTTCATCTCACGTGAATTTTGTCTTAATATTATCATCCTGTGTGAATAGCATTTGCGAACAATAATTTCTCTAATCTTCATCTATCCAACAGTAAATAAGAATAAGACGCTTGATTCGAACCTATTAACACTATCAATTTCTTACTTTAAAGAATATATGCAGCGGCGTATTTACAGCCGTGATAACTTTGAAGTGTTGGATTCAAGATTCGCAATTTGAAGTTGAACGTTCAAATTGAAAACTTACGAATTTGCATGCGTAAAATTGTACCATGCGAGAACACCATAACAAAATTCGCCCAAGTCCAGACATTCTTTCATTTCTCTGCTGTACGCTATTCCCAACACATTTTTACCCAAACACTTATCACGGTGACCTGAAAGACTGGAAATACACCGGTGGGTGGCGAACCGTCCGTTTCCCGGAAACGTAACAGGAGCCTCGTATTTCATCCGTGTGGAGGAGGGTGGTCGTTGGAAATTTCGCCGAATTACGCAGTGAAACGCGGCTCGAGCCAATAACCGAATCATAATCCCTTAGTTTTACACGGAAACGCGGCGCGCGGGGACAGACCGGTTTCGGTGGGGTGGAACGGGTCGCGGAGCGGGGAACTTTACTGCGCAAATTAAGGCGAAGTGGCAGTCAGTAATTTTATGTGCCCATCTCAGCCACTGATATTGAATTTCCTTAGTCGCTTAATCCAAATCCTCGAACGGGAACGGGGCGAAGAGAGTGTGTTAAGAGAAAGAGAGAGGGAAAGAGACAGAGCGAGGGAGGGAGGGCGCTGAAAGGGGTGGAAAGATGCGGGGGAAGGGTGAGAAACCCTTCGTAGCCGGCGGCGGCAGCGATCTCGCGAAATTGAAATCATTACTTTACGGGCGCACCGGCAAAATTGGCTACACACCCGGTGGATCACGATAGAATTTCTAAAAAGCGAGTAACCCTTGATCGTTTCTAATCAGTTGCCTGTAAAACCTGCTGGTTGACTGCTGATGGATGGATCGGTCCTCACAACGATCTATCTTTTCGTATTGATCGCATCTCCGAATAGAATGACAGCATGTACAGTCGGAACGTTTTGATGCCGATTGGCTTATGAATTTTTTCTAGGCTTTAAAAATTAGATTGCTTGGAGCAGGATTAGTTAATCGGAGATATTGTGCTTTGGTTTTGAATGACGAAGGCAGTACGATCTTTATGCGTCTTTATCAAGGATAATTTCTATGTCTCTATTTGGCCGAGTCAGAAAGAGAAAAAAGGTGGGAACAAAAACGCATCGTAATACAATTAATTGAACTTATCAAAAGTTCCGTTTATACAGTGTTCGTTTGTCTTTAGTAATAGAGTTACCAAGATTTTCTACAATTTCCTACGATTACTAAAGATACGTTGGTATTTCCTTCATGAAATCAACGTTACATGTAATCAAGATCGGAACACGTTCTAATTTATTTCCTTTAATACTCGATCGATCGATACAGTACTAAGCTAGAGATTGATTTTAAGGCAATCGCTAAAAAAAAAAAGGATCTATAGGAACAGTGAGTAGATATAGTTAAAATTTTAATCATCTCCTGATACTACATTTAATCACATGTTATAAATGCGTAATTATGAATCCAAGCAATCAGGGCAACTCCATCGAACACGCTTTCTAATAAGTTTCAATCTCTGTAAAGTCACAACCCATTTACCCAAGGAACAAAGACAGCGACCCCCCCCCCCCCATTGAAGTCAGAATCGGTGATTTTCCGGGTGGATTCTTTGGAACACGATCTGGAAGCCCCATTCCGGGGAGACATGGAGCGGGACACGGGCCGTGTACGCGGAAACCGCAGCGCGTGAAACGCGATTCCATCGGTGGGCCAAGTAAGCCGACATTTCGATAATCAGCGGCCACGTGTTGCGCCGCGCGCGTTGACTTGCTATAATTACTTTGGCTGAACCGTTAGCGTTCGCCGGCCGGCGCCGATGCAAACGTGGAACACAACGGTCTCTCGCGCACACGCACGCCGCGGTATAATTTATCGCGAACCGATGCACGTTCCCGCGAATATTATCCCGTCGCTGGGAACGAGAAGAGAGTAGAAAGGAAGAAGAAGAAGAGAGGATCCTTGTTCCTGATGCGCGCGGTCGTTGTTCAAACGAAACGAAACGGTTCGAGTTGGAGAAAGAAAGGCGGAAACGAGAAGAGGATGAAGATGAGAAGAGAATGGAGAGAGTGAGTGGTCGAGAGGGTGGAGAAGGACAGAGGGTAAACGTTGTTGCAGTTTGCCGGCGGGTGCACGAGGCAATTACAAAATTGCAAAAATTAACCATAAAACCTGGTCGGCATGCTGCGCGCTACCATAAAACTAGCCGGCCGGCCGGCCAATCGGCGCATATTTTTGGCGTTTACGACCAATCACGTGGCCGCTGAGAACGCTCGGTACTTGTCTGCCCTTTTCCTTTCGCAGCAGCCACAGTTGCCCCTCTTTACAACGCGAATATTCCTCGCGCGGGAAAGAAAATTGCACGGCGATTTTGCGATGCTCCGCCGATCGAAACGCCGTAAAACGACTGCCCCCGTGCCAACCATTCCTCCAGTTTAGTTTTTCTATCTCGTGTTTCGCTTCTTTGCAGGAGGTTCACGAAATAGACTGGAACGAGTTTAGAGACCTCTTTGAGTGTTTTTAGAAGTTCTTTTGTTTTTTTCGAAGGAATAATAAAGAGTTGTTTGGTGCTTTTAATCTACTCGTGAAACAGAAATATTACTTCCTTATGTTTTCTAAATTTGATGCTGTTTGGTGGACATATTACAGGTCAATAATTTTAGTATATAATATCTTACGTATTGCTCCTTTGCACATTCGAAATCTCAAAGTACGTATACATATATTTTCGTAGTATATCTAGTGCATACATGTAGAATATACGTCATAGTATATCTTCTTCTGTCTAATATATTTACACGACAGATATTAAATCTTTCTTCTAATTTAATACGTTATTGACACTTTGTGTTTTACGGACAGTATTTCGGTGGATAAAGCATCGGTGGTTGGTACCTAGCCGGGATTATAAACTGGTCTGTACTCATTCAAGGCCATTCGCAATAATTTCGCTTTGGAACGGCCTCGATAAGAAATCTGTGATACGGTTCCCTCTAAATTGAACCGGTTCGAATTGGCCAACCCCAATTGGATCAATTCTGGGGACGCGCTCAAATTACGCATAACGTCGCTTTACGACGATCGTAAAGCCACTTCCAAAAACGTCGCCTCCGCCTATATCGATTTGCTTAACCATCTTTTGCTAACCATGTTCAGTCCCATGCGAGAAGATTACAAACAAGTAACAAATAAAATAACAAAATGGAAAGTGCCGTCGGAGATTAATGCAACCCTTATTTTGTACAAAGTTTCACATTTCAGTTTCATAATATCAAATCTTTTCAGTCGTATGAAAGTACTACTAGATCATACAAAATTCAATAACTACTATGCTGCTACAATATTCTACACGGTGTGCAAATACTTTTTGTAATTACCGTACCTACGTCACGACAGTTAAATCACTACAGTTAAATCAAACACATCTCTCAAAAGAAACGAGCAGCGTAAACACAAGGGGCCTGCGGGGCTAATAGTGGGTCGTTGTCTAAATTGATCGGCATCCCTTAAACGCGATCGCGTACGTTCTCCAGGGCAGCGGTAAAGCGAAGCTCGGTGGGTGTGGGGAGGAAGAGAAGAAAGGAGAAAAAGAGCATCCGGACGAATTGATCCAACGTTCCGTTTGAACGCACAATACCGCAACTCGTATACAAACGTGGCGAACAACTTTTCCTCGGTCCCTCCACGGCACAATAAATTTATGCCTCCATTCAGTGCCACTACTTAACCCCCCTCCCTATTCTCAATCTCTCCCTTTTGCATCTCTGTATCGCGCACACGCGTGCAAACACGCGTTACAATAAGTCCGCGACCTGTTTAATAGAATAATTAAGGGCCCTCGTGCGGCAGCTGATGCCTCGATCGTGCGTTTCCGCGCGTGCACACGCGCGCGAGCTCTCGCTAGCGGATCTGGATCGTGGACGATGTATTGTTGATTCAGGGGGTGCGTATGCTTCGCGGACAATGGGGTCACAGGGGAATTAAGCATCGATCCGAATTCTACGCGGGATTAACGCGCTAAAAAATGGCATCCAACAGTCCAACTGCAAAAATTGCCCCGAAAACGTTCTTCTGGTTGTATACCGGTTCATAATTGACGGTGTATCGAATATTTGGAGTAGGCTACAGACTATAGAATTTAATTCCTAATTTTTCGAAGTAGAATTTAAATTAAGAGGCTCGTATATTTATATTTATATTTGAAACTTTAAACGTTTGAATTTGGAGATATGAGAACTGAAATATTTACGTGTGAAGATATAAAAGAATAGGAATTTTAATTATACTAAATTAGTATACTAAATTAGACAATGTAGATTTAGACATACTAAATTAGATAATGTTCGTTTGAAAATTGAGAAATTAAGAAATGTAAATGTGCAGGTGTAAAGTTCGAAGGTTTAGATTTGATTTTGAGAATTGATTGAATGAATCGATTGAATTTTGACGATAGATTTGAAATTTAAGTTTTGATTTAGATTTCTCTAAATATATTCGCAAGTTAAAGACACGAGTTAAATTTCAAATTCGCTTATCTACGAGACATGATGGACACCAGAACGTAATGTAAAGTAGACAGTATGCTTTCTGAACATTAGATTCGAGAACGAAGGGTGTCGTCGATAGCCCGAGTAGTTAGGCTGCGAAACGTTCTCATCAGGGTGGGCAACGGTCCAAAAGTTGGTTAAAAGTTTTCATGGTAAATACGAGGAATTGGGACCACGTTCGTTTGCATCCTGGCCTACTGGACCGTGATAATACAATCTAAATACACGTTGTATTAACCGTGTATCGGTAGATTTATCGAATTGACCTGTCGCAAACACTCATCAGGCTATAAAAAAACGTGCACCCGCTACATATCTTCTACTTATTTATATAACCTAATCAAATCATAAATAAAACTATGTACATTACGATTCTTCCTTCCCTAATTCTAACTATTTGCTACAAGATCATTTTTTGAAGAATCTTCAACAGATTCAGATTCTACTTATTCGCATAAAATACGTTTATTCCTCTTCCAATTCTGTTTCCTTCCTACAAAATTATCTTCGATCAGCAGTCGCTCTCGAAACGAAAAAGAAACGGTTTCATGGCAAACATGGGTCCACCAGACGGGTGACCCACTCGAGACTGCGGTAATATGGTTTAAATACGTACGATGCGTGAAGGCGTTGATATCGCGGCGGTGGTAAGGTGTAAAACCGCAGGATTCCAATGGAAACAGTTATTTGCGGTCACGAAGTGTACCGTGACGTATCCGAGCTCGCGCTTGCTCGCTCGCTCGCTGACTGGCGCGCGTGCAAACTTACTATACGTGTCACCCATACCTATACAACCTCTTACGTGCATATATATATATATATATATATGTATATACACACATATGCATATGCGCAAACACATGTACAAACGCGTGTTCTCAAACTATAGACACAAATACCTGTATACGTACATACGTAAGGGACACACGTGCATACATCGAGAAGCGTATCCAGACACCGCGTAACCGATGGTAGGTGTACACACCTTCCTTCCGTCCTTCCTTTCCCAGGAAGTGGAGTCAAGTGGACCCACCGCCACCGCCGGAAACTCCACTAATGACTAAACTTGCTAATTTCGACCAATTAGGCTCCCACCACCTCCCGTTTCGCCGTCCTCGCTGTGTCGCTTTCGCCCTTACCGCTTTTCCCTCTCTCTCTCTCTCTCTCTCTCACCATCTCTTTGCTTCTGTCGCTTTTCCACTCTCCGTGGCCCGGCCAACTTGCAGCTCGTCTAATGTGCGCCGCATTTACCTTGACCGATAGAAGCTTGCTCCTAATTTCGTGGTACATTGCGCAGTGCGGACTGGCTGCGGATTAAATATTTTCTTATTAAACATCGTGACCAATGGTCTTTGTACTTACATTTTGTCGCGTGCTTTCTGGCCTGGTAGATTGCGAGGGGTTGGGTAGACTAACGAGGGCACGATCGAACATAGACATTCGGACGATGATCGGGTGACTGCGCTTGGTGTAAACTGCCAAGGATCGATTGGTACTCGAGTATACCTTCGAAGGATAAACTCTACTGTTTCGTTCAGGTACGACATTTTGAAATGGGTGTGTTTGTTGAATTTGGATCACGTGTGGAAATTTTGTATTTACTATGAAAAATAGGATTACATGTAGGAGTTTCACTTTTATCAGAATACGTACGAGATAGATCAGAATAGATAGAATGACGAGTTGTTTAATTTATATCGAGATATATAGGTGATTGCGTAGTGAAGACAACCGCTGATATTTAGTACAAACTGAATGCATTTAACTGTTTTTATTTTGTTCAGTCACTTTAAAATTGATAGCTGATTTCATAATTGTACTCACATCACGTCATATATTGACGTACGATCTCATCATGAACGGAAATATACCTTGTTCTAAAAATTATAACTAAGTTGTATTTTCTCAACCTTGTACCTTATTCTAATCTCTGCTATTATATCGCCCCATTCATTGTTACAAGAGAAATCGCTTAAGTCTGAAGAGGGTTAGACTAAGACCAGGTAAAACAGTTCTTCTATATTATAAAGAAACATGGATACCTTTCAAACAGCTTAAATCAACTTACTGGTTAAACATTCGTTGGATTACTTTATGTTTTTCCTAGCGCCGGAGCCTCTTTTAAAAAATGATAAAGACGAACGTAAAGGAAAGTTCCCAAAGAACGTGCAGGTAATAACAGCAAGATTACCGAAAACTACCTTACTCTGTCGGCGTCTCTCTCCCTCTCTCTCTTTCGTAGATTATTCGGCAATTGAACGCGCGGCCGGTTAAGTAGTCGAAGGATATTGAGTGTTGTGGTCGGTTTGAAGTTCGCATGGTGTGGAGTAACAAGCTGCCACCGTTGGATATTTATAGGGGCCGTCAGGGGTCGAAGCCTGTATTGTGGAATACGTGCGCGAAAGCCTCTCGCAGCTGTGCCAAACACAACAGTTTTACACTTCATCCTTAACCGTACACGCTTACTTCGTCGAATTCGCGACCGCGTCTCCTTTTTTCCCCCTTCTCGAAAGCTCATCCTTGTGCTTTGCTCGATGCATATTTTCTACCCCCGTCGAAAATCAATTTTCTTCGGTCGTCTCGTAAGCAAATTCTGATCCTGATGAATATGTCCTCTGTTGATTTACCGTGCAACCTCGTTGCGATTTTGCGATTGTAAGTCGCTATGAAATTCGGCAGAGTTGCACAGTGTTTCACAATGAAATGGGTGTTTGCGTTATGATCGATACGGAATGGCGAGGATAAAAAGAAGGAATATATTTAGTGAGCACAAAAGAGAAAGATGCACCTTAAGCTTAGTTTTTCTGTATCCATTTTACTATCTGTGTTTTTTCGTCCAGTCGCGGGGAGACGCGATCGCGTTAAAGCGCGTCAACGGGAGTCGTAAATTCCCGTTACGATTATAATAATCGACACCACGAGCAGGTCGATCCCCTTATTTCTTATGGGATAATAGGGGTGTTTGTTTGTAATACAACTGTAGTCTACAGTTATATAATATATATTTACAATAACTTACAACACTTGTTGCGTAGACAGGAATTGATTGACTTTGTCGTGCCGGAAAGTACAACAGTTGATTACTCGAATGTTTAGAGAATAGCACCGTACTTGACTCGCTTTGATATGTTGAAGAACAAGGTTTGACTCGACTACCCGAATATAAGAAGAACAGTTTTCTTGAGTTCACTTGAATACCCGACGATTTGAAGATCAGTAAACTTGACTGCCCGAGGATTGATAGAACAGTACCAGACCCGTCTCGTGCTATTAAGGAGGAAAGCTCGGTGTGAGTGTGCCCTTTTGAACTAATAACGCGGATTCGTTGTTTACACTTTTCGGTAGAAAAGTGAGGGTAACGATCCGCGATGCCCATTGGTTATAGCCAATGTTAATAAATAAAATA
Source organism: Bombus fervidus (assembly GCF_041682495.2). NCBI lineage: Eukaryota > Metazoa > Arthropoda > Insecta > Hymenoptera > Apidae > Bombus > Bombus fervidus. The sequence goes on from NC_091532.1 coordinate 9,161,188, forward strand.
CGAGGAGAAAGTCTTCGGTAGATGTGGCTCATGGGTGTCCTTGTTCATGGGAAAAACTTGCAATTTCGCTGGACAAACATCCGCTTTCTCCGTAATTAGTAAGAGCGTGCAATAAACCTAAGGACTGTTTTAAGGACCATCCATAAACCGAAAATACTTATATGAATAGAAATTAAACTAAAAAGATTCGGTTTATGGTGGTTCCTTGGGTTTATTGCGGGTCAGTGTAACGAGGTGTAGGCCTTGGCGGCCAGACCGTGAGGGACGTCACACGGACCATCACGCGCGACGTAACAATCTGTGTTAACAAGTTTATTTGTCAATAGACACCGAGTAGAGCAAGAAAAGGCGGGAATGGTTTATTTAAATTTGGACAAAACCAGTCCATTGCAAAAGCAAATATTAATGAATTTTTAACGATACGGTGCACATGATCACTATTTTTCGCGATTTTTCTATATAAAATATAGAGTTACCGAATGGTATAACATCAATGTTACAAAATTAAAATGACAATTTCTTTCGCTTACGATACTCGTCTTTTACACAGAATATATTATGCATGGCTGGAAAGTATGGGTTAACATAAGGACGAGATCTGTAGATCCGTAGATGTAGATAATCTATAAATTAATTTAAAGTCACGCTTCAGTCAATAACGAAAATTCTTGTGCTCTATTTAATCCTTTCACATAGAATGTGTTTCTGTTATTGATAATTGATAAAATACAATGTTTCCCACAGACCACCATAATTTCATTTCTGGTAGGAATTAGGTTCTTGAAAAATACAACTAAAAACCGTGGTAAATAAATAGTATTGTGACAACTATAGGAACATATCATAATCAGGAGATCTTGTATCATCCACTATACCACGCAACATTGTGCCAAGTGGTCGAACCGACTAATTTATAGACATACCCTTCGTTTCATCTTCGTTTCTTAGGTCAAGGGTTAAGTGGGAACCTTGGGAATCGGAATAAAGAACGACTCTTCGAAAATATTTACGAAAAATCTCTGAATGTTAAAGCAGAGGAAGAAAGGGTGAAAAAATGCCGCATGGGGACATTGATAAGGGTCTCTCGATGGTTGGAGGTCGCGAGTGACCGTATTAAGGGGCCAGTATGGAGAACGAGAGACGGAGAGAGGGTATGGTGGACTGACAAGGGCGTTAATGCGCCGGAGATTTATGTCGTAACGGGCAGGATGAAATTCCATCGCGGTAGGTACGCGTACATAAGTGGCGCTGGTACCGGCTGATGTCGGCGGAGGCGCGAGAATTATGGTGGCCCGTACTGATATCCACCATAAACCCCGCCTGTGCCCCATCGACCGGTTGGGCATACTTAATTAAATACGTATTAAGGGGCTGAGTGTGTTCCAATGTACGCCCGTATCATGGGATAATATATGTTCACCTGTGAACGTGCGACATCACCAAGGGACACCACGAATTGCTTCGAAATAATCACCTTTTGCGACCTGTTACCGGATAGTTTTTTGGATCCTTGAAATTCCGAGAGAAGTTTTAACTAGAGTGAATAATTCATTTTCTAATCTCGTTCTTGTAATTACGTTATAGCAGCACATGAGCCAACGGAAGATTCGAATAGGAAGAGACTCATATTGTTGTACCTTTGAGTTTCAACCTTGTACCTTTGTTTTGGTTTACTAGAATCAAAAATAAACGAATTCCGGACAAAATATTATCGCCGTTATTTGTAATCGTCAACCGAATTTACATTCAAACTTCTGACAATAACAAATGTAGTTAGAATAGCGAGTCCTTATAGCGCGTTCATATTGCGAATTATTATAGCGAGTCAGACAGCGAGCGTAGAGTTGAATAGTACCATTGAACGAGCGACGATTATGACCGGTATACACTATCTCTGTACTTGTATTTAAAGTGATTTTAATATACACTGACTATTACAATTTTGTCATTCGTCTCCTTAATAAACTAACGCGTATAATAAACCACCTCAACGTTACAGTTTTGTTATACGTAGCTACATTATAATTTCGTGGAAGTTTCGGTGGCTAGAGGGTTGAATCTAAGTTTAGGTAATTTGTATGGATGAAGGTGTATATAATAATTTTGATCGTTCATAGGTTGATTTAAGAACAAACGAATGATAATCCCTGGAAAGAGCTCTCTCTCTCTCTCTCTCTCTCTCTCTCTCTCTCTCTTTCTCTAGCGTCGTTTCTCAGCCCTTTGTCTTCTCCGGGCCGCGCGCAACAAAATACTCGGTACGTAAACGCTTCGAGAGAATGTCCATAATGATAGCAAAGAGTCCGTTCTTCCTGGTGCAGGTCGCGACCGGCCGTTTCGCAACGCGAAACACCAACGGGCTAACGTCCAGAGGCATTCCTGAGCAACTGGCCGACGACAATAAAATAAAACATTACTATCTCGGAATAGCGCCTCCACTTGGACGTTCTCATCCGCGCGAGAAGATTTGCTTTCAGTAATAAACGTTTCGCAGAGTCGCGAGCGCCCTCACGGACCTTTCGTGGAACGGGTGCCAGCCGCCATTTTACAATATAATTTTCGCCACGATTTGTCTGCTCCGAGAAACGTGCAAGTTTACGCTTTTGACGCGAAATCTATCGTTGAAAACTATAGGCTAAAGTCGTAGATCGTTTCGAAACGATCACAAACTATGCATCATATGTTGGTAGCGTAAAGGTGGGATATCCTATAAGCGAAGAAATTCACGAGTGTAATATTAGTTGAAGATCATTTAAAAATATGATTCTTCAATTTACATATTACTACATAATAGACGCATCTCATATTGATAGAGAAACTTTGTGTATGAACACTGTACAATTGAAAGGCGGCGTATCTCTGATGCTTATAGGGCATATCTCTTTAAGAACTAGACCGGTATTCTGCACCTTTTCTGACTTTCAGAACGTGTAGTCTTAAAATAAACAAAGTATGTATACGAAAAAAAAAAAACAAAAATCAGAGGTGGTAGATGACTAGCATTTCGTTCAACCTGAACTTACCAGGTATAACATAGAAGAAAAATATCTTATAACGTATAATGTAATATGAAATTAATTATAAAAATGACCAATATTAAAGAATACTGTGGTTCTTGAACTAGAAAACACTGAGTTACAATATAACACTCCAAGATATGGACGTAATAAAATTAATGAATAGCCGCACTGATAAAAATTAAAAATTCCATCTAAAAAAATGTTGAAAATCCCTGTTACATATATCGATACCACGATATAAACACGTAATTTATCCACGAATCGCGATAGGACGACTGAAATAAGTGAAACAAAAGCCGGGTTATGAAAAATATTCACCCCGTGACCGTAGCGGAGGCAAACAAAAGAAGGCACCGTGGCCAGGCCAAAGAGGTATCGGTCGGAAGAACGGATATAATGATAACTTGGAGTCAGGTATAATGAGCATCGAGGGACAGCGCTCGAAGACATTGAAAATAATCTAATTATTAGCGGGGACGATTATAGTAATTAGATGCAGCGTCCATGGGCCGGGGCGAAGTCGGGTTCCCCGTTTGCCGCGCACAGCCCACCTATTACAGGTATACTCTGCCTATGAGAGCGGTCAAATGAAAAGGTGTACACTCCTACGGACCTCTTTTTCGAGGAACCGTGTGCCCTCGAGATAGCCTGAGTGTGCACGCGGGCAAACATGAAACGAAAAGACGAAGAACGAAATGGAGAATGTCGAAAAAGAGAGAGAGAAAGAGGGACCACGTTCCCGGCGTGCAATTATGTAGGAATCCTGACGGCGGAAGAAAGCTTACCCGATCGCTTGGCTATGCATTGAATGCAACAACTTTGAAATGATTCGTGCCTCAAGGTGGACGCGTTGTTTCACCGCGATGGCTCGCTTTGTGCTTCCGCGGACCATTTTCTTGCGACACCGAGGTCCGCTGATTTAGATCCCTCCTTCTAGGAAATGGGACCCAATCCGAGGATCGCGATACACTTGCTCCTTTGTTTCGATTTTTCTTCGCGTCTGATATAAGGACTTTGCAAGAAACGGCGAAGAACTACAGTAAGATTTATATAAATTGGTCACTATATATGTCGTATCCTGAACCAATTTATACGAGCCTGTTTCATCGTTTTCGTATATACGATCAATTCTTGAGACGGCTTTAAACATTACGTGACACCAAGTATAGGATCACCATTAATTTATCTACGATAATTTGCAAAATCAATTTACTATTCTCCTGCGCTCCATCACCAAACTAATTAGAATAAATATTGACCTCATAAGATATTCACCGAACAACACGTTGCTTTAGTTTATGATCGTTACCCCGGTGGACGCGTTTGACGTCGATCCTGTAGCCCGATCTGTTTTACCAAAAGTAAATTTTCTTATCTCATTTTATTCAGCGTGGTCGCAATGCTGGAACCAGTGGGTATTTGCATTTTTTCACAGATCTAATGGAGCCATAATAATCGTAGCACGCGGATCAACTTCGGCTGCCGGTCAACCACTCACCCCCGCGAGTCTGTGCTCCCCTCGAGTAGCAGGGATTCTTTTCGTCGTCCACTACAAGCATCGGAACGGCGTCGTTATTGTATGGAACGAGGCGTCCTCGTTATCGTCGCTTATCGCTAATAAGATCGCTGGACCGCTCGTTATCGTCGTCGTCGCACTCGCCCTGTCCTCATTTTCGTACGATTGCGATCGTTAATTATCCCTATCGCAGCTGATCGTCCTCTCTCTTCTCTTGCTTCTCCTCTCTACCCTCGCCTCCTCCTTTTCCTCCTCTCTCTCCTCCACTTCGTTCGAAACGTTCGCGTCCGTCCTCCTCCCATCCACATTCTCTCTCGTCGCTGTCGTCGTTGTTGTCGTCGTTCTCCTCGTCATTATCATTCCGGTAATTATCGGTGTATTCCCTCGTTATCATCTTGTTATCGCTTGGCCGTCGTGCTTCCGCGGCTGATCGAATTTCGAGGGCTCCCTGGGTCAGGGGTCGTAAACAGACCTCTGATCCTGCATCTCGCGATTTTCGTCAAACACCGTCCTCCGAACCAGATGTTCCAGATCGAATCTTCCTTTTTCTTCTTCTTCTTGTCAAAGAAGAGAGATATCGATCGCCATTTTATGAAAGAGAATTTTGTCGATTTTTTTATTTCTATTCTCCTTGTTGAATCTGAAATGCATAACATTTTCTCATTCTATTATTAAACTCGTCCTTGGCCATAGTTACATGTTTATTTATAGAATCCTTTAATTTCAAATATATCGTCTTATTCTTGTTACAAATAATATGTCATATTTATATTTAGCTCTATTCGAAGCGTACTTGAAATTAGTTTAATTTTATTAACTTGTTTTTACAATTATAGAGACTTCCGGTTAAAGGATGATTCGGTAACAGGTTGATACTAGGACTTAATAAAATTAAGTGTATGTTATACACTTAATTAAACTTAAAACAATATGACAAAGACGAATAAGATGTACCTATATACATTTCTGACGTAATGAAAATATACATTAATATCGTCAAAAATGTTTGCATGTTCTTAATAATGAAAAAATGGAAATATTTGATACCAATCATTCTGCTTGCACTGATACCTCGGCTGTTAAAAGCTAATAGCCTCGTAATATAACGGTATACTTATTCCGTGTAAAATTCAAGGTTGAACTTTAAGCTGTCGAAGCTTAATTTAGCTCAAATAACTATCTTACTTCAATCCGTTTGAAAGGTGAGAATTTTGTATTGCATGGAAACGACTTTAGGGAGATATAATCGACAAGTTTCTATAATGTTCCTTGATAGCTAATGATCGTCGATCTATGGAATTTAATGATAGTCGTGAGAACTCGAATTTGGATTAATTGTATGATACCAACCGGTGTCGATGAGGCTTGACGTATTAATACAAAGATCGACGTTTATGCTTGTCCATTTTAATGCATCATCTGTGGAAGGAGGGAAGGAGCGACGATAGCCTGGAAACGTTTCTTACAGGGCCTCAATTAGCTCAAAATGTTTCGCTGGAATGGGAAACGATGTACACCCTAACGTTTAGAGATGTGCCTTCGATCGGCCTGAATTCGACTAATACGCACTTGGACTTCGACTTTAAGTATAGAGGCAGCACGATCTCATCGAATCCAAATGAATATCCTGCTGTCGGCAGCCTGCTGTGTAATTTCAGTGCGCGTAGTATACGTGATTATTTGGAAGAAACGTAGAATTCGAACGAAAATCTTTCTCTCGGAATGGGAAAGAAATTTGGAGGGTCAAATTAATCGGTGTCGATCGATCTGAACTGAGAACAGAGAATAAAATATCAAGTTATATCGAAGCTTTATTTCACTTTCAGAAAATAAAAAACTGGGAGATATTCGAAATAGACTTGTCACGTGAAACTCTGTGACGCGTTGCTGTTAATCAGCTGACAATGACATTACGTAAGCGACGCTCGTGGTGCGTAAGTCATATCTAAATATAAGACGAGGAATCAGATTCATTAAAACATTTTGAAAGGCGGCACACAATTCCTAAAAATAATTTCGAACGTCGATGATACACGAAGTCTGAGATGCTTTGTAACGCCGATTGAGAATTCCATTTATTTGCAGGTGTATCAACAACCAATATAAATATCATAAATTATCCATATTAAGTACAGACACATAACTCGAACCGAAAAGGATTCTTCCAGGTTAAAAAATGTTATGACGTTTAAAAATAAATTCAATTATAACCTCAAGGTTTATTTTTCGAGAATAAAGACTCGATTAAGAAATCGAGATCACAGTGTCGACTTATTTTCTTCCAAAGTATTGCGTTACGCATCATTTCTGAAACGACTTGTAACAAGGAAGTCAGTCGACGAAGGTTCATACGTTCGATTCAACATATTGGCCGCGCTTCCTCGGCCAGTCTGGCCGTAAAGACTTCAAGCGCGACTGCCTCTGCATTGACCTTCGTTAACTGGAACGTAAGTCACCGTCTCGCCTTTATCCGGCCGAATAATCGTAGAACGTAATGAACAAACCTCGCAACTAATTGGAACAGATTGAACGTACGATCGTATTGTGCGTGCACGCGCGTTTCTTCGCAATTAATAGCGTCATGACGTTGCACCAATCTGCGTAACGATTGCATCAGTTCCATATCTCAATTATTCTTTGTCTCCCGGTCCCTTTCTTTCTTTTTCTTCCTCCGATTACTTGTATTTAATTGCGATTATTGCTTTGCGATTATTCCACAAAGTTGGAAGGAACAAAGATTCGCACAACAATGATTACCGTTGGAGTTAACCGATACGTTTGAAAACCTATGTTAAGAATCCATGTTGTATCGATACAAAGATACTGTAAATAAAGAACACGACTCAGAAAGAAAACCAATTACATAATAATATTATGAAGAAGTCTAGTACGATAATAGCGTTTATCGTTGCATCTTCTTATACTGATATTTCCCCCCTTTCACGGTTCATCTTCTTCATTCAGCCAGGATTAACTTAGATATTCCTATAATCCTTCGAAAAGGATAGTTGAAAGATAATTTCATGCTATTTTACGAGTTTTACAGCAGCTCTTACACCATCCAATGTTCCTTAAATTGGATATTCATTTTGAAAATTAACTTGAAATAATTAGAAAACTTAAAATAATACAAAGACTTAATCAGCACAATTCTATGTAAATTTCAAAGAAAAATGACATTATTCTAAAGAATATGGCAAGAAGATTCAATCCTTAAACAGGACACACTTGCGGTTTTGAAATGCAGTTTCATCGATCGTTTCGTCCGATACACGCGTCTATCGACAATCGTTCACTTTGAACGCTCCTGTTATCTAGATGGACCGATAAGCCCAACCAGTAGTTAATAATTAATGGTTAACAATTAAGATTGAAATTAACGTGTAACACCACGAGGTTTAATTGGATGTAACACGAAAAGTGGGAGGGTTTGGGTGGTGAAAGAAACGAAGAGAGATTATGTGACGAGCGAAGAGAAAGAGCTAGATAGAGAAACTGGCAGGTGGTAGCGCAACGGGACGCACGACTCCTTCGATGTCTCGCTTTGAATTTAATTTCCTCCCTGGTACACATTGGCTGATAAATATTGCGGGCCCCGGGAGATTTTCAAACGTCCGTATAATTAAATCCGGTAAAAATGTTTCGGCCGCGTCGTCATTCACCTTCCACTTTCTCGCTCCTTTCCATATCTTTCTTTCTTCTTTTCTTTCTTCCACCTTGCATCCGTTCCGATTGCCTTTGTAATTCGTTTTAATAGGCGCAGTGACTCCTGTTTCCAGGTATGATGAAGAACCGGTAATATCTTACGATTCGATGGTTTCCGGTGGATTTTTTGGAATCGCACGATAGTACCGATTCGTCGAGATACGGTTTTGTTCGTAGTCCTAAAAATAGTAGGTATAGGGCGCGAGGTTACTTTATCAACGAGAAAGATGGAATCTAATTTAGGGCGAAGGAAGTTAGTTGGATCTAAATTTGATTGACTGTACTTCCATTCGTACCTTATATTGCTAATTACAAAAATATTTGATCGTAAATTAAATCTTACGTATGATGAGCGTATAACGTTTGTCTTCTTTCCGAATTTGACGATGATTTTAATTATCGCGAGGAATATCGATGCAAAATTTGAAAAATAGTAAGGTGGAGGAACATGAAGCGGATGAGTGGAGCAGATCGAAACGGAGTTTCTAACGAAGTATTGTTATTCTTGCGCGACGTTAAGGACGCTGGTGCGTTCTTTACACACGACTGTAACAAAGAAGAGGTCAGTATAACCGCATCGCACAACTTTCACGGGAAACCATTCAAAATGAAGTTGAGGAAGTTCAAATCGGGCAACGTGAGGGCGCGACGAAATTTCATTTGGTGTTCGTTATACCTAATGTTGGCCACTGCCCATTCTTCACTAGGTTGCTAGAAGGGACTTGGAACGTTAGTAGGTAGCTCGTTTGAAAAGGAACAGGCAATTATTCTCCCTCGAGGATACAAATATAAAGGATTTAGGATAGCGATAGCGACTCTGCTTTGTCTGCAAGTAATTCTTTTCTAGTTGACGCGCGTTATTTGTGATAAAAGTCACAGCAAACTGTAATTCACGCAGGGAATCCGTATAATCATTCTTTCCAACTTTCTCTCTAGTTGTATTTATACAATCGAGCTACTCAGTCGATCAAATCATTCTTCGATTATTTTCTGCATGACTATTTCATGCATTTCAATAATTCGTAGTGTTCTACGTATTAAAACCATCTCACAAGTGTATATACGTAATTGTAGCAGGGAAATATTACATGGTACGTTGTGTTTCATATAAAATTGAAATTTGCTTCGTTTTGATGAGCCTCACGTGTCGAACAACGATACTTTCTCACCTCTTTTATTTACGCACGCAACCGAGCCTTACGATACTCACCACATCACGCTTGTAATCTTAACTTCGTTGTCTGTAAAAAATCGAATTAACAAAGTTGCCAGATATCGAACAAGCCAACGGTGAAAACATTCTATAAGAGAATAAATTGGATATTCCATGGAGAGTATATTTGAGAGCAACGTGGGTTCGTTTCACGCGCAGTTTTCTCCAGAAAACGGTCAGGAACCGGGCACCGTTATATTCTTAATGCTAGGGACCGGGCAAAATAGGGTGACGTGGCGCGACCGAAGAGAAGAAAAGGTACTCGTTATCCGGCCCCGGACAAAAAGACAGAAGTTTCGTATAGGTCGGCGATCGTGTCCCGAAGCGACACCCGCTGAGCTACCAGGAAGGAAGATTATTGTTAATTAAGGTGGGCGTGCCGGGCAAGTTGCACGCCGGTTTCACGGCCCTTAACGAAGGAACAGGTCAGCTCGTTTTATGAATCCTAATGCCGACTTGGCCGCTTCACCAAAAATTCACTAAGCATTTGCATTTCATCGTCGTCACCAGACTTTTGCGCCCTCTTCCCTCTTATTCTTCGACTCGTCGCCTCTTAATGTAATTAGTCCTCCTATTCACCTTTGTGCGGGATTATCCGACGTTAACGAGGTTGTTTGATAACCAATCGAACAGCCATTGTTCGTCAAACGTGTTTCTCGGGCTTGACACTAGGCTTACCAGGCACGGTCAAATGATCGGTTTCAAAATGTAATTTAAAATTGTACATTCATTGTTACTTCTCTTGTTCATTGAACTTTATGTAAATTCTTATATTTAATCAGTTTCTCAATTTTGTTAATATAAGAGAATTTACATAAAGTTCGATGAACAAGAGAAGTAACAATGAACGTACAATTTTAAATTAAATTTTGAAACCGACCATTTAACCGGGTCTGGTAAGGTTACTGTTAACGACTTCGTGGTATACGTATGTGTTTCTGGAAAGAGAAGATTCAATTGTGAGGGTGAGGTGCGTAAACTGGATTGTTCGAATTTAAGAAAAATAATTTTAGAAAACGACATTATTTTTATTTCATAATTATAACCAGCGTAATAAAATATTTCATTCCGCAAAAGTTAAACTCAGGGTACCATGCAATAAAATTACTCTTAACAACAACTTTATAATTTTAACTGTTCGATTTTGTACTATATTTCTAATCAGACATTTTTCGTGTTACGTATATCATAGTTCGTGTTTGTATAAGAATTGAAGAAAATGTAAGATAGGATGATTTTAGAGTTATAAGTCGCAGAGTATAGACTGAAACAAGAAATCTCATTATTCAAGGTCTCTTGCCTCACCATGACCCACGTCAGCTCCCCACTCTGTTCTAATTTTCTTCCGTGTAACCACTAGATAGAACTATGAAGAGGATCTTTATAACCGTGTTAGATTTCATAGGAATCGTGGAATGGTTAGAAGATGAATCGTTTGCTTTCGAGGAACACCTATATCACGTGTCGGCTCGTGACTAGAAGGTGTTAACGGCGATGAGTTAACGAGATTAATCGTGCGAAGAGCGAGGAAAACGAGGAGATCCGATTGGATACCGGAAAAGATCACAAAGGTGTGTAATTAGAGCAGGCTTTGTTCCTCGTCGCCACAGCGGACGCTTCGTTTCCGGTGTCTGTGGTTCTCATTGTGGAACGTCCCGATCGAAATTATCTTTTTTATCGATTTCCCTGAATCCCCGTTTTTCCGGGCCGCTATTCTAATTATAGCTGGGAAAATTAGATCTTTGACGTCACGCCTCCATCAGCCGCAAAAAATCTAGCAGTGCCACGAAATGGAAACATAAATCCTCCGTTACACCAAATTCGACGTTTCCCTTCTGTCGACTAATTGCCTGAAAAGTAAAATACTTCTCAACCTAGTTTTAAAAAATCTAATAAAAAAAGTTAGAGACCATTTGTCAATCACCCTAATACTCTAAGTTAATATTTAAAGTTTAAAACCGTAACGTGACTTAACTTGATTCAAGTTTTAAAACTCATAAATCGAGAAAATCTAAATGAACGAGACAAGTTTCACGATGTAAATTAGAAACTTCGAAATGGCCCTTAGTCGTTCGACTATAATTACTCGTAAGCTCGATAAACAAACCATCGCACTGATTCTCGTAAAATGTTTAGTATACCAATCATCCCAGTATTCCTTGATGTCTGTAGTTACAATAACAATCGAGCACGTCTTTATCGTGCGGTTCTGTGGGGGTGAAGAGAGGTTGGTACGGGCAGAAGAAGCATCAAAGGAAACAGAAGAAAGAAGAAACAGGACAGTCAGCGAACGGTGAACAAGGCCACGTTTACCACCTCTGTTCGACCACTTTTCGTCCCTGCAGTTTCCCTCACTCTATCTGCAGGAACCGCGATGCTTTACTACCGTTGTATCCGGATTGAATTTAAATATTCCTTCGACGGACGAACTCTTTCGCGAATTGCCCTGTCGTAAAAGGTCCATCATCCGTCTCTCTTCCTACCACCCCCCTTCCCTACGTTTTCCCTCGCGAACCTCACCGACGAATCGTTTTGCTACGAACTGCTGTTTCATTGGAATCGTGGCAGAGATGGAGAAGAAGAGGGTAGGAGAGAGACATTATGAAATCGTTGCGCGTCGTCTTAAGGGCCAATAAAATTGCACGGAACTCCGGCCGCCGGTGAAATTAATATCAGCCAGTACAGTTTCATCGCAGTATGCAATGCGGCGGTCGTCTTTACGACTAGTTCGGAAACTGTTTCGGCCTAAACATTGTGTGTTTTCGAGATTTTTCGCCAGACCGCCCTCTTATGAAAGAAGTTTCGAAGGCTACTCCAACTTTTTCGTAACGATGATCGATCGAATCTGTTGATCAATACTATTGACTCTGGTGGTAATTAGACTTTCTTTATAGAATGTTTTGAAAATTCTAGAATGAAAGTCAGGGCTATAAAAGTCTTGGTACGAGTTCGATAGCAAACCATTCTCAGACCTTCCGCTCGTAATTTTAATAACTTTTATGAAGCTTTCTCTAATAAATATCATGATATAACTCGTACATTCGTGTGGGTTAGTGACTATTAATGCACGACCTAACGCGTAATGTTACCGTGGCATCACCGGTTGCCATAACGTCGTATCTTATACCTTTAAAACTTGTCAAACACTCATTACAAACCAACTTGTATACCGCTTACCTCGTCTTTATAACACTTTCTAACCTGTGACGTCCACCTGCAACTGTAATCCACGTTATTCATCAACACCCGTAGCCATTGCCTATAAATACAAACAGCCCCGCAAACAACCTTCGGAATTACCTCTATAACCTTGTTTTTTCTCGTTTCAGGTAACAGTAGAGAGCCGGAAGAAGAGAGCCGGTTCGAAAAGAGCCGGTCTCCAATAAGCTTCCAGTTAGGTAGGCCACGAGCTCTTGTTTTTCGTCGTGGGAAGCTGTTGGTGGGCTCATCGGGCCCACCCTCTCATCGGTCAAGCTGGCGAGCGCTCTAACCGCTGGTATGAACCCCCACCATCCGGGCCATTCCGCAGCCTACCCGCATCATCCCTCGCTTTCGAGCAGTCCGCATCATTCCGGGCCCCATCACGGCTACAGTACTGGCGGCGGAGGCGGTGGCGGTGGCGGTGGCGGCACCACAACAACCCCAGACCTACCAAGTCCCCATTCACCGCCTCATGGGCCAGCAATGGACCCAGCCACCCCCTATGGGTCCCTTCAGCCTGGACAAGGCATGGGCAGCAACGGACATCATCACAGCGGTGCTGGAATGATGACCGATCATCCACATCACCCCGGACACCCACACCCCCACTTACCGGGACATCCTGCTTATCCACCAGTCAATCACAACAACAATTGTACGCTTAAGGTAAGTTTGTCAATTTGTTGAGAGGAATTTAGTATAGTAATTTCTTTAATTTTACGAAATGCGCGAAATTCGAACCTATGCTACGCCGAGTAGCATATAACTTTTGGTATTTAAATCCATAAACATAAAAAACTCTTTTCTTTCTCATCTCGAATCCCGAAATGTATCTGTAAATTTGCTCAGATCGTAAATTAGATCATTCTGGAGATGGTTTCTTCAAATTAATTTCACTTCTTCAGTTCTCGATTGGTACAGGGGAATCATGCGAGTAGCGTAGAAATTTATTTAATTTTGCAAAGCCTGCGAAATTTGAACCGGTGTTACCTCAAGTAGCGTATAACTTTCGACATTTGAATCCATAAACATAAAAATCCCTTTTCTTTTTCATCTCGAATCTCGAAATGTATCCGTAAATTTGATCACATCGCAAATTAAATCATTCTATAGATGGTTTCTTCAGATTAATTTCACATCTTCGGTTCTCGATCCGTACAGAGAAATCATTCCCCGTATCATTGTATTGAGAGTTGATGCGAGTAACGCAGCAATCTATTTAATTTTGTAAAGTCTGCGAAATTCGAACCTGTGCTACGTCGGTATCGTATAACTTTCGACATTTGAATCCATAAACATTAAAAACTCTTTGCCTTCTCATCTCGAATCGCGAAATGTATCTGTAAACTTGATCACATCGTAAATTAAATCGCTCTATAGATGATTTCTTCAGATTAATTTCACATCTTCAGTTCTCAATCCATACAGAGGAATCATTCCCCGTATCATTGTACTTCCTGTTCGCTTTTATTATCCCACTCGTTGCCATTCTCTCCCCTTATTCTCGTTCCCGACGACCGTTACAGAATCAAACGGCGAATGAAATTAAATTAAAATCCCTCGTTAATGAGGCCTGGTCGAGTGGCGTTCGTTTCCCGCCAACTCTGTTCCATCGAAGGGGAGGAAAGGAGAGAAGGAACGGTCCGGTCTTGGAAGCGTTTCGTACCGCGAAACGGTTCTCCTCGTACGATTAAAATGCACTTTCTACGCTGGCTGGTCGCGCGACGATGGTCACGAGAAAAAGTTTTCAACCGGAAACAGCTGGAACGTGTACGCGGCTCATTGTTCGCGTAATAACCAGCGTCGGCCGTTCATTACGTAAGTTCATTCCTTCTGCACTGTCTAATTTCTCCTAAACAATAATACTTCTCATTTGAAAAAAATGTTAATCGTAGGCGACAATCATATACGTAACCTGAGAATTATTGATACACCAAACTATAAAACTACAAAAGTGGTCATAAAGTCCAATTCCTAATTGTTTACAGAAACTTTATAAATTTACAGCAACGCACTTTTACAAATTCCAGTAATTGTTCATCAAGTATGCATACATACAAAGTCTTACATTTCTTTTATTACCGCAGCAAACTTACCCCAGCTAACTAGATTAACCCATGCACCCCAATCTGCAAGTATTTGCACCTTGATCGTGTCAATAGATTAGCGTGTGAAACGACTTTTCACCTCGATGCGAAATCAATGTAACGTACAGGTGCGACGAACCATAGCTTTACAAGTAACATGGCTTGGGTCGGTAACGAGAGTGACGAACGAGAGAATCGCGGCAGCAGGGTCGCAGGCTAAAATTCAGAAGACATTATCCGTCTACGTGACCCTCACTTAGCTCGCCATTGACAAACGTAACAATATAGGCATTTACCATGGAGAAATATAATTGAATAGGGGCGGAGGGGAACTGGAGGAGGCCAGGCTGCCCCCTGGTTGCCTCTTTCCCTCGAACGCCGCCCCCTCTTCTCTCCGTGCAACGTGTTTCACTCCATAATACTTAGCACGATCTCTGTTCCACGTTCCCCTACCACGTATCTTTGTCCTCGTTCGGCCTGGCTGGAGCTATGGATGGGTCCCGTCCCCTTTCAACGTTAGTTAGGTCCTTTCTAGGCTCACCTTTTTATTTCCCCCACCAGCAGGCCCACTCCTGCTGTGGCTGGCTGGGTTACCTGAACCCGGGGCCTCTCGCAAGGCATTCAGAGGCCCAAAGCAGCCACGGACCAGTCAGTTCGCTGCTGACTTCGGTCGGGACCGGTTCGTCTTTTTCCTCTGTTCGTGGCGCGTGCTCTCTCACCTTCTTCTTTGCTTTATATACCCATCTTTATATACACCGTTTCTCTGTATGTCTTTCGCGCGCTCTGTGACCGCTTTTTGCGTCGTGTAGCCGCGATCGTCATCGCTACCACGCGTAGTGGTTTTTGGGACCGATCACCGTGTATATAGCTTGGACTAAGCCCACGGGATGCTACACTCGGCGCGTTACAACGAACCAGGAGAAGCTTGTTGTCGGTTGCCGACGGCAACGCAACTTTGTCGCGACGCGTAGATTCCAAGAACAACGTGCTCCGTGCAGGTCCGTGGAAATATATCGTGTTTCCTGAATGGTTCTTCGTGGTGGTTGGTGCAAGGTGGTTCAAACAAGGTGTATACCAAACAAGATTTATTTTCGTGTTGTTAGCGATTTGAACGAGAACGAATTATATCAGTGCCCGCGTGAATACGTGAGAAGTGCTTGAGGACGATCATTTTCGGGTACTGTGTGGAGGGAGCCTGTTGGTGATCATGGAGGTGCACGCGCATCACTACAGCGCCATCGCGTCACGGATGAACCAAATGAAATGTTTCACCGGAGATAAAATTGTAAGAGCCAAATTATAATATTACTTGGTCTTTCGACATTTGGATGATTTCTCTGTGGTATTCATTGCGACAAACGTAGCAATATCTGCGAACTAGTTGCACAGTGGAAGCTGTGGTTTGCTTATTTCGTCCTGAATATTTTTCGTAACCCTAAAGTGTCTTGAAGTGAATCCATAACTATCGTTACATAGCTTTTCCTGTTGCATAAGTTGTACGAATAATTAACGTGGATCAATGAAACAAAAAGAACCGTTCAACGTTCGCTGATTCTGAACCGATTTTTAGTTGCAAATTTCGAGACTGGACGTTCGAATTTCGTCAGAATCTGACCGGGGACGTTCGACAGTGATCCTAGTTGAAGCAAATTGCTCGGACGACTCCGGCAGTTCCGATTGCTTTGATTTGTCCCGATGCTCGGATGTTTCCGATCTCAGCCTCGCGTTAATGGTATCGTTGTGAATCGAACGTTCGTATTAGCCACGTTCTCCCGCCTAAATATGCATATTCATCGATCCATCCCTTTCTCTATCCCTTTTTATCTCTTCCATTCAACGAAAGACAATACACCATGCTTTTTTGCCCGTGTCGCGAAAATGGTTCTCATTAGGGAAGCTGTGGGGGGACTAATTAAATTTTTCCAACAAGCTAACGATTGCGCAACGCAGAGAACGTTTCTCCTGTGTTTGTTTAATACGACGCGACGCTGCTTACGTTCACTCTCCCCTCTCTCTTTCTTCTGCTCTCCGAATTTTTCTCTGGCAATTTGCTTCGACTCGTTGCCTCGGAACCGTAAGAACAATCGAATCCACGATGATCAACGTCGTCTCTTGTTCTCTACTACATTGTGACTCACCTCCTACGCGCAATTACGCGAGTTTCATTCGATTATAGTAACTGGACGATCGTAATTGCGTGGTAATTGCGAAAGAAGTGTCGTTAGGTCGAGGTAAAAAGCGAGAAGGAAAACGATTTTCCTCGTTGATCGAACACGAGCACCGAGTTTACCGTGCGAGGCTAGTTCCTCGATAAATTACCGCCGCTGCACGCGTCGCTTTCTAAGAAGACACTTTTTTTCTTTGTTGACGTTTACTCGGACGAGCCACCTTGAACTCTCTCACACTTATAGACTTTTTCTCTTTTGCTCTCTACTTGTTGTTGCATTTTCTACCTTTCTTTCGCGGACTCGCGTGGACAGAAAGGTCGTTGTCGCGATATCTCATAAGATGCAAGTGGAACGATAAGCCACGCGATTCTTGTAAGCAAATTACAACACGATTTTGCAAGAAGTTTTTCATGGAGATCAAAGTTCGCGGAGAACTGTAGCGCCAATATCGGCCTGGATTTTGAATTTACGGCGTCACGTTCGGTGTCTCTTGGTCCTTTCGTTTGTGCGTTCTTCAAGTCCAGGCTTGTTCCGCCCGATTATCATAGAAATCGTTCCAGTAAATCAAGCAACGGCCTCGGAACCAGTTGCGCGCTCGCTGTTTTTCGAAGCTTCCACGCTGGTACGCGCGACCGCTCATCGCGCAGTCGTCGCGCGTGTAATAATGCTCGACTCGGTCAGAAATAGTTTCGTTTCATCGAACAGGTTGCAGGAGATGACGGAATCTGGAATAGACTCGCTAAATTTGATCAGTCTTGTGGAAACTGTTTTTTTTTTCTGTTGACTGATTGAATCATTCATTTCCTGGATAAATCGATTTTATAATACTCGAAAGTTACTTATAGTAAAGTAATATAGTTAAAATTTTGGTTAAACGGTCGTTTTCAAATTTCTCTTTCCTATTGTTACACGAAGAACACGCCAATCTATGAAGCCTATAAGACTTCTTTTTTTCGGTTCATTTGACGATAACTATTTATGGCGATATATTGACCGGAAAGTTCTTTCCGATTTACATTTCGATCTGATATATATTTATTGAATTGTATAGGTTCAATTTTGTTGCACCACCTTTCTCCATCTTTCACGCTACTCTAACGTCCAATTACACGTTTCAAATTCTTTAAGTTTCAATTTTAATAGGAGGAAAAATATGCACGTTAACGTGTATCATTTAGACACTCGAAATTGATTTCCTCTAGTTGAACAGTGAACCGAAGAAAAAGCTTGAAGTGGCCGGTCTTTAGCATGGCTCACTCGAATCCGTTTAGAGTTTATTATGCGCTTGACAGAAATTAATGACGTTCATGACCGGCAAGAAAAGGTACGCCGCTTGAATTCGGGCTTATTGAAACGACACTCTCCGCTTCCCAACAAATTGGAAGCGTCTAAATGTGCAAGTTCCCAGAAAACGTGTACTTGGGCCTGTCTATATTTCTTTTTTCCTTTTCAATTTCCTGTAATAAAAGATTCGCTTCAAAGATAACCTACCCCTTAATTGTTCCGCGCGTTAGTCACGCTTCACATGAATTTTTACTTTGAAACAGATTACAATCGCGGTATGGTGCCTCGAATTTATCCACCGAGAATCCACGCGATGGAACACTCGATCAAACGAACGAAAATTTCGATGGCGACACTACCAAATGTCCTCTAGCATTTTGTCATTTTTCAAGATATACAATGGCTCACGAGAATATTTTAACATTTATGCATACCTTTCGTGAATATGATTATATCTGTTACGCCAAACATTTTGAAATTTTATTAGCGCCATAATGTGTTTAACGAGACACAACTGTCATGACTATATTGGTAAAATAACAGAGATGCTAATGAATCCAAGATAAACGAAATATCCTTTATATACTCGGACAAAATATCATGTAGCTTCTATGTATGTACAAGTTCAGATTCTTTACCGCTATACACAATGCTAATGGACTCTCGTTACTGTGACATTTCAAAGCCATGAATTTTCAAAATGTTTTGTATAGAACACGTAACATATATAAGAAAGGTTTCTACAAATGTCCAAATATTAGGTTGTCCGAAAAGTTTCTTTCGTTTTATGAGGAAATAATGGACATACAACGTTTTTTGTTTTATATTATTTTGTCGAATTACGTACGATCCATTTTGTTCTGTTAAGATAAACACCGCGACATTTCACAGACTTGGTTTCACATTTGTATGAAGGTGCATTGTTGTAAAAAACATGTTTGCGAAAGAAAGACACTTTCCAGACAATCTAATACTATCGTGAGCTATTTCATGTACACTAACTATACCGATTGTTATGAAATAATAATTAAATGTCGTCGATTTAACAAAAAAAAAAAAAAAACACAAAGGTAGGAGAAGGTAAACGATGGAAGTTTGGTTTTCTCAAATATTTCGAAATGATGTGGTAGATAAGACGTTTCAAGGAGAGACAATAGAGCACGTACAGTGTTCTCGTGGAAGCTCCGTACATCGAAAGGTTGCAATGATTTTCTCGGTGCAGAGCTGAGCAGCGACAATTCTCAGCTTGGTTTATCAGATAGCCGTATATTTTAATAATCAGCGACGTCGACCACGATTATTCACGCTTACCGGCGTTTACATAATCGAGCGACTAAGTGTTCGCCGAGATTGCCCGCTTGACGCTTCACGATGATTTATCGTCAGTTAATGACTTTCGATTTCGTATTAATTATAGCAATGCTTCTCTCTCTCTTTCTCCTCCTCCTCTTCCTCCTCGTTCCCTCTTTCCTGGTAATAGAAGTACCGTGAATCGTCGCAGGCTCGCGTTGCAACGTGTTATTACGCTTAACATTTTCGTTGTGTAATCAGCCGGTGGACACTCGATAAAACAGCCAAAGTCTTTGCCGATTAAAACAAGAAATACCGCACCGTTTAATCGATCTGCTAATGTGTCTTTACGTAATTACGCTCACATGTAATTGCGTTCACGTTAATGGGTGCTCGCTTGTTACGAAATGGTGAAAAAGTCGCGCAGGAACAATGCGATAATTTATTATCTTCCAAATGTAAATTTCGTACTTTTGTCTTTTTTTCTGATTTCATTGGAATAATGAATAAAATTTGTAGAATGATACTCTGTAAGTCATTGTTATATTGTCCAACTATGGGGAAAGGCAGGTTCTATTAAAGAACCAATTTGTGGTAAATCAGCTTAGTGATAAATAAACTTTTATAGCTTCAGCCATTAACATTATAAACGGTAGTAGGTACTTCATAATACGCTTGCTATTTTACTTATTTGTGTTTAATATGGTTTGTTTAAAATTACTATACTATTGACTTTTTTTTTAGTGGAATTTATATTTTACTGTATGCTTCGTCATAAGTCAAGGCACAAAATGTTCGTAATTATTCAAAGATACAAAGAAACTTGTCTTACATTTCTTTGCAGTTATTGCTTTCACGGTTAGACCGTATAATGTCCTTATTAATCAAAATTTTATGTAGATATTACCATTTGCAAATTAAGGAAAACCGAAGCTTCATTATTTTCTTCGTGTTATCTGTTTTTCTTCATTCCATTTAAAATATTTCATCATCATTTTGTAACGGGTCTGTATAATGCAACTTTACCTAAAGTAGAAAGCTCGAGGAATTTCATTCATATTTCAAGACATTTTGAAAAATAAGAAAATACTAGATAGGAAATTCCATTTTAACTGAGGAAGGCAATATATAGTTCCCTTATAACAGAGAATTAAAATTTCTATGCTTCATATCCTGTTTTCTGCGCACATAAAATACACCGTGTGAAAATTTGGGAAAATTTATATGTTATACTTCATATATTCTTTTATCCTGTAGCGAAATATCAATTGGAAAGTGTTCCATGTACTTTCACGTGTATCCATGAAAGTAGCATTCGCCAGTTTGTTTGGACAAATCAATTTCCACTTCGCGCCGTTTGGTTGGAGAACTTCGCAGTTCTCAGTGCCGCAAGAAGTTGAAGTCACCGAGTAACTTCGTTGCTTCCTAATTGCGTGAGCCAATTATTATTCGAGAACTTCTCTAGGAAACACGATTTCGAAATCCTGAAACATTATTTACTCTGCCTGGGAAAACTCTTGGAAAATTTACCAAAAATCTTCTATTATATTTTTAACCAGATTCCATTCTTTAATTTCGATATTGACCAATTGAAATCGTTCCGAATTTCAATTTACAAGTCGTTTCAATATGATTTTCACTTTGCTAACAAATAATAATCGTAGCTTTCTGGAAAAAGCGCCCATAAGGCGAAATAGTGAATTGAATAAATTGATTTGCAAGTTTTAGTATTACATAAAGAATTATGCAAATTATGACGAAACATGGTGTTTTCTTTTTGCTACAGCAAGAAGGTGGCCCAAGTGGACCAACGGGGATCCAGCAGTGCGCCGGTTGCGGTGGTCAAATAGTCGAAAGATGGCTGTTGCTGGCGATGGATCGGTATTGGCACAACGGTTGCCTCAAGTGCTCGTACTGTGGTGCGGCACTGGCGGAAATCGGCCACTCGTGCTACACCAGGAGCGGCATGATCCTCTGCAAAAGCGACTACAGAAGGTAAGGGTCGTACTCACTTCTCTTGAAAGTAGCCCAGCTTTCCATTCAACTACCTAATGGTACGAGTATCGTTGCGAATTTGTGAAACGAACTACAAAATTCATACGATCGCGAAATTCGTTTCCCAACAACACCAATATTTTTATATTTTCATGTATGAAGGAGACAAGCTGAAAAATATCAATCATATGTAATAACAATTTTCGCGTGTAGAAATTACACTAGTGAGGTGGTTATAACGTGTATGCGTATTTAATAAAGTAACGAGTGGATGAATTTATAATAGTCAGATGTATTAAAATAAGTACAAGTACAGAGATAGTGTATGCCGGTTTTAATCGTCGCTCGTTCAATGCTACTATACTAATCGAAGAATGAATAATAATACTGTTCATACATTTATCTCAACGGACGTTACCACAAAAGGTTAACCTTTTTGTGTAACTCTGGCTGAAGATTATAAGAAACAGCAATAACAATTTTCTGTTTTTTATGTAATATAATTTCTTAAGTAATATTCAAAGTTCTTTTGCTTTTAGACCTTGTAACCGAAAACAATGTTAGTATTCGTAGGTATAATAATATGAGTCTCTCCCAAATTTGAATTTTCCGCTTCAACTTGAACTTTTTCTACGCTCATGTGCTGCTACACTAGAAAAGATATGCTATAATTATTCGATACTTTTTTAATCGTTTTCGTCGTTAAAATTCTTCGGTTTTTATGTCACTAGCAACAGCAGCAGTAGTAGACTGCTAATGTTTATGTGAATTTGTATTTCTATGAGAAGTTATTAAGTAGAGAATTAAGTAGTAATTAACTGTTAGAGAACTGAAAGCCACATGGAGATGATAACGAGCAATTTTGAATATCCTATATACTTTTTGCGTATTGTGCGAATCCAAAGTACTTGAATTTCCCATAAATGCATAAACCTAATCTTCGTTAAAATTCTTCCAACTTGATCGATACAAACTTAAATCGAGCGTTATCGTCAAGTGTTATAAATCTTTTCCCGTTTACTGTAATTTCTGCAGAAGACATTTATTCAAGTACAAATTACGTTTTAGCGGTGCTATTATCAATTGTTGGAAACGCTGGCGTTACTTAGGGGGATGACCCGATTGCTCGCCTGAAACGTCCCAACTCGCAGCCGTTGATTGATCGCGAAACAGGATTACACGGCACGAACGTCGCGTTTAGAGCTTCATTAAATCGCAGACACGCAATTGCTCGACCGATTAATTCCGTGGCCGCGTATTCGTATCAGCCTGTTCGATTATTAAACGTGTCTACACTAGCGGATAAGTAATACGATGAAGATGATAAAACTTTTACGCGACGGAAGAAAAAGAGGCGTGGATTACACGAGCGAAGTTGCATAGGCTCGCAACTGACATAGGAATTAACGATAATTGATACGCAACGTTTTCATGCTGATAAACGCTTACTACGGCTGAATTAATCGCACCACTTCCGGTGCATCGATGATCACCAACCGAACAGACTCGTTGGCGCCAAGTATCGAACAATCAACATTCCGCTGGCGCAAAATAGCTGCAATCTACGAAGCTGTCACTTCGCTGTGACACTTAGCCGTTGATTATACGCCGCTTCCTTCGTCCCTCTTTTCGAATACTGTTTTTGTAGCAACGTGATGTTTTGCCCCGGTTCGCGACTCTCTTTGATCATACCTTTTATCATCGATTTCTCGAATAGATGGTTTATCATCGAGTGAACAGAGGTTCTTCATTTTTAGTTTGTTAAGTTTAAATGAAGGAAAGTGGGGAACTTTGATTTGAGATACGGAGGCTATGGAAGGTTGAGCAAAAATTATGTGACAAAGTTATTATAGCGATCTTAATGATGTATCGATATAACGTTGAAAACTTTACAATTTTCAAAGTTATTTGTTCCGCTATGGTGTGATACCGGTCATTAAATTACAGATGTTTAGACTTGTTTTATTGTCGAAGGTTCAGGATTCCAAACAATCTCGTCGATATGTCGAATCGATTCTCATTCTCGATAGATTGAAAAATCACCGAGATGGTCTACGTCGCGTTGTAAAACGGTTAATCGACGGAGACCGTTCCAAATTTAGAAGATTCGAGGTCAAAGCGCAATTTAATGAGAAACAGACGCAGAAGTTAGTTGGCATCACCTTAAAATAGATCGGCACAATCTGGCCGGGGCAGCCGGTGTGTACAGAATCCAATGAGTCTGTCCATATTCTCTTTTTTCCTTTGTCGACCTATTAATTCGCCGCGAAACGATGCTTCTTTTCATCTCTGATTAAACCTGGAAAATATATGATACAGTCTTCGAACGAGCGAGCGTGATGAAATAGATACTGAAACGTAATTTGTTCTCGTTATTGATCACAGCATATATATAATCTGATAAATTTATGGTTGATTCTCATTAAGTAGATTGGATGGATAAATTAATATTTCGAAAGTTGTATTACCTGCCTTTTTTTCTTTCGATTATTTTTTTCTTGAGAGTTACGTAATTGTTGGAGAATTGACAAATTAGATAAACATGAAAGAGAGTGACACGTAGTCGAAACGAATTGGCCAGCGTTCCGGGGATGGAACGAATTAATTAAACGGTCGACAATGAAGGAAAATATTCAGCCCCGTGGCAGTTCGAAGTAAAACGGGTCGGCTGGTCGTTATGAAATTTTATACTTCGTTTAATTAATTCCTTTATTACGATCTTCGACGGGGACTGGTTTCGTGTAGCGAAGGCTTTAAGGAACATTTGAAATTTTCGCTTTGAAAAGACTATAAAAATATCACAAGAATATTAATATATGTAATTATACACAAGATGTAGCTCAAAATTAAAAATTTAATGATTAATACCTTCGTTGGTACGGACGTTTCATTCCTCTAATTAATTTATTTCATCATTCGTAAATAATATTACAGACGCATAACTGTTATTTTATTTTTTTTGCATTCTTAGCGAAATGACTTAAAAAAGCAAGATAAAAGTGGATTGAAAAAAATGTTATTAAACGGAGACATTTCTAATGAAACATATATAACTCCACACATGAATAGCCGCATTTTTAGTGATGAACGCGAAAAGAGAACAGGTGAAAATGGAAAATTTTGTTTTTCCCTTAAGTCGCATTAATTATAAAATTCCTTTGAACATTTACATTCGCGACTGTGGTAAATGTAGTCCCTTCTCATCCATCCTTCATACAATCCTGTGTATAAATATATGAAACATCTGTTAATCGATTAAAGGAGTAAACGTTGAAAGTTTTACCTTAGATTCCTCGTAAAAATAGAAAATTTCGTTTTCTATTGAATTATTGTGATTATAAAATTCCGCTGGACATTTGTATTCGTGGCCGTGTTAGTCGTGGTCCTTCCTTGTCGAACCGATCGCGAGAGACTCGTCCGTAGCAGCACACGTACACCCTAATCTGTTAGCACAGTCCAACGATTTAGTCTAGCGTAGTATCAATATTTGATTACGAGGCGTCTCCGTCCCGCATGCCGGAATTGGAGACGGATTCGTCCATCCAGATGTCCAGTGGCGCGCGCGGTTCCTTCGTATTTCCGGAAGTCGGACGTCGTTCTAGAAATCGATCTCGCTGGAAACACAATGCGAGTAAAACTTAGCGTTAATTACGATCGCGTGTTTTCCTCGCTGATCTGTTTCGCAGGAAACTCATTTAGGACGTATATTGCAATTTGAAAGCTGCATATTTTGTTAGTGAAATTAAAAAAAAGGAAAGAGAATAGAAACAAAATAAGAAAATATATTTTCACTGCGGATGGAGTTACACGAAGTAAGTTTAACTCTGCAAAGATCGAAGTTCCCGAAAAAGAGTTCGAGGCGACGGAAAAATTGAATCGAAAGAAGCAAATTTTGGAAAAGATGGTACGCCAGTGTCCTTGAATCGATCGTTCGAACTTGGAAGATGGAAGTGAAACTCCGAGAGAATAAGAGATATTTAAAATACATAAAACAAGATTCAACGTCATATTTCATCGCGGGAGTTCGACAGAACGAAAAGTGGTTCAATTTGCCGGCAACGATTGCCTCAATTTAATATCCTGTTCAGTTTGCTCGTTAGGTTACCCGGGAACTCGGAGCCGGCAGTATCGTTAAAGACAATCCTTTGACGGAACGACTCTCGCAAGACACAACCACGTCACGGTCCTTCTTCGTGTATACCCGTATGTGTATACTTGCGAGTCAGCCACGACAATTCGGGAGGCGGCCACCCTCTGTTCCCTCATCTGCCTGCAAAGGCGTAACTCGTCGAGAAAATTTCCCCGTGAAATTTCGAAGGAAAAACAAGCCGCTATCCGAATTGAGAGAAGTAGCACTCCGGAGCGGAGTGACGCGACAGAAGCATCGACATCAGGCTTGCGGTAGGGGTTGCTAGAAGGGGGAGCCAGCCGAGAAAGAAGCGCGACGGACGGTGGGAGAGAGACGGTCGAATTGCACATCCGTGGATAGAAGGCGGCAGAGACAGCTGGTGTAAGAGGGAGAAAGAGAGGGATACCTCGAACAGAGGGAGAACCAGCGATCGACCGAGTGAATGGGGAGTAAA
Source organism: Bombus fervidus (assembly GCF_041682495.2). NCBI lineage: Eukaryota > Metazoa > Arthropoda > Insecta > Hymenoptera > Apidae > Bombus > Bombus fervidus. The sequence goes on from NC_091532.1 coordinate 9,187,247, forward strand.
GGCGAAAGAGAAGGTTGATCCAGAGAGAAAGTGAGACAGGATAAGCGTGGGGAAGAAAAGAGAGACAGAGCGGAGAGATAGGCGAGGGTAGGAGGTAGTGGTTCGTTTCTTTTGGATTCAAGGAATGTTTCAATCAGTTTGATTGAAGGGCTGAGCCACGGCAAGAGGGTAAACTCGATTTACAGCCGTGCACGAGGGGTATGGGGAGAAAGAGGAGAAGAGGGAGCGAAAGAGAGAGAGGAAGATGGGGGAGTTTGGGTATAGGTATGGGAACGGTTCTAGTCGGGACACACGGGGTACGAAGGGTGGGTGGCTGAGTGGGTGGTAGTTTCGGGAGGAAAGAGGGAGGGTGGTAGGGTGGCGGGTGCCACAATCACCGAGATGCGTCCAATCACCCCCAGCCTCCAACGCCATCGGGTTTCGGGTGCACGGACGAGGACTGAAGGGATTGAAGGTGTACGGAGGGTGAAGGGGCATGGGTTGCGGAGTGAAGAGAGCGGCCAATCATCGCTCGGCTTTCCGCTGGAGCGACGTCGTCGTGGTGCTGGTTTGGCCTAGATGTGCAATCAGACCGCTTCAGAGCACCTCGCTCTCTCTCTCTCTCTTTCTCCACTTCTCCTCATCCCCCTCCGCCCCACTCTCTCTGTGTCCCGCTCTCTGTTCACCGTTTTCTCTGATTCTCCTCGCTCCGTCTTTCTGGCCGAATACCAAATTCCAGCAATTTGGGTAGGTGGGTACTTTGTTGAATCAACATGATTGGGCTTGACGGAGCCCGGCGACAGGGTGCTTCGTCTGCCGTCGTGCCGCGATTCCGGCCGGCTGCTTGCCGGGAGAGTACATCGCCGATGCGATCCCGCCATTTCGCTTCCTAACCCTTTCGCGGTCCCGGGGACCGGTTTGTAGCTTCTAATTCCATTAAGAGTAGACGCGGTCGAGTGGCGTGCAGCTCTTCGCCCCGTTGTCACTTCGAGGGGCTGGAATGAAAAGAAAAAAGAAAGAAAAGCCGAACGGGTTCGGCCAGATCGGACTTCACTCGGGACGTTCTCCCCGCGGCGGTTTCCGCGTCGACACGCGATCAATGACGCGTTAGAAATCGATCTAATGCACACGATACACGAGGCATCCTACTCTTCGATGAAAGATTTCATCGTATCACCGTTGGTTATACATCGACGTACGAGTTCACCGGCAAAGGATCGTTGATCGCGCGATCAACGCAGCATCCCGGGTGCAAAGAGCAGTGTGATACGCGCGAACGATCGTTCCTCGGACGGTGGAACGTATTTACAAAGTGGTGAGAGCGTAATAGAGGCTGGCACGCGAACGACGTGGCGGGACGAGTTTTCCGCATGACAGGAATCGCGATCGACGTGGTAATGGCGCCTTATCGCGCTGGTCGTGCGACAACACACGATCTGATGACGCGGCGCGCGCGGAGGAGGGTCACGGATAAGAGAGGGCGAAGGGTTGGAGTAAAAAGTCCGCTGAAGTGGAGGAGAAAAAGTTTAAGAAGAGGAATGGGAAGAAAAACAAGCGGCAAGAAACACGCTGGGAGAGGAGAAACACGCTGGTCGTGTCGCATGTATAGTGTATAGGAAGTGCGGGTTTGGTATGCAGGCAAAGTAAGAAGAAGAGTATTTCAGCGTTCAGACCGATGCGGGCTCGAGTGGTAGAGAACACGCGGACACGTACAAGCGGCTTGGTTAGTCGTTGGCTGCTGCCAACTATCGGGGTGTTGGTTTCGTGGTAGTGGTAGTAGTGGTGGTAGGTCGCTGAAGAAGTTTGAGGGTGGTGGTAGCAACGATAAGGGGTTCATTAGAGACAGTTTATTACTGCCTTTGAAGTCTCTCGCGTGTTGCCGTTAAGTCGCTCGATATCTCGTAATATCTCGCTCTAATCTCGCGAGGAGAAGTTAATTGCTACCTCCACCTCTGCCACCTTCTCACCTCCGACCTACCCATATTCGCTTCCCCGCCGGCTCGATCCTTGCGGAACCTCCCCTAACCTTCTTACTCTGTCTCTTCTACATCCAAGTCTCTCTACCATTCCTCTTTCTATTCGTTCTTTGCTCCGCGTACGACGCTCATATGTGTTGTCTTTACAATTAAACGTTTAATTCGGGCCACCATCGAGGCGATATTTTCATCCTTATTCCCCTACCGGGTTTCACGTCTTCCGCTCTTACCCCCGCGAGCCCCTTTTCACACCTTTCGCCTCGAAAGTTTCCTGTCCATGGTCAGCGACGTGTCCAGACCGCCGCAGTTCGTAGTGCTCCCCGTGACCCGCCCGCGACCGGTGACTTCTAATTATTCCAATTCTCGGCCCACTGCTTCACGCTCGGCTTGCGTGGGATGTTCCTCGACCCTGGTTCGCCGAGAAACGTTGCACAATGGGATCTGCTTAATACCGAGATAGTGGGATAATTAGTAGGTGCAGGTTGGTAGGTTTGACAGGTGGATGGAGGATTTTGGTTTTTAATTGTCAGACATTGAACCCCGGACATTTTGACCGGACGCTGGTGGAGTTCGTTTTCTTCGTCTACTTTTTTATATTTGCGCTATGGTAACTTTGACTATAATTCCAAGCGAAGTTTTGGAAGCCTTTTAACGGAACTTTTACAGAATATTCTTCGTACTATGCATCTATATTTAAATAAGCAAGCAACAACCGATTTTTTAAATTATTAAAGATATTTCCGTTTTTAACTGTACTTGGATCCAGTTCTTATTCTTGGCTTAGAATACGCTAACGTTACAATGAAATTTCGTAGGATTTTATTTTATCAAAGAATAATATCGGTTTAAAATGTAGAATACACGAAGATTTTTATGGATAACTATATGTGTATTTTGAACCATTTTGACTAGTCTTCGACATTATTGGAGTAGTCCGATTTCTGAAGATTAATAACAGAAATTGTAACTTGTTATCGTTTGATTACTATATACTGATTCGACTAGAAGCAGATCTTTAACGTAGAATATAATATGATCTCCGACCGTGCCTCGTAAAGGTATCTCGTAAGTGTTCATATCTCGTATAATTTGCTTTTTTTTCTCTTTTTGGTTACGAGATTTTCGAGATGGGGGGCAAAAAGCGATCGTAAATTTCCTGTCCGATGCTTGGTAGGAAGTAACACGAGCGCTCGGCTCGAACGTGTCGTAATTAATTGTACGTTCTTTCGACTGCTAATCCCTGGAAACGGCTGTCTTAATGAAGGTAATATTTCACCGCTTAGCAAATAACAACGTCCGTTCTCCAGCGAGCGTATTGCTATAATGACAGTCGATGCTCTAACACGACATTACCCTACATAATAATCACAGTAATATCTCCGTATCTAATCTAAAAAACAAGTTTCTATATAAAACAATCTCTTTAACACCTTAACGGACACGCGATTTTTAATCCATATACTTCGTCCTTGGAACCGCACTAGATTGTAATGTAGCACATCGCCACGTTTAATTTTTACAAAATAACATATTGTAATAATATAATATAATAATAGCAAATGTGTTATTTTAATCGTTGTAAAAAAATCTAGTAACTCGACGATCAACGTGTTAAACGTTGTATAAATTTTGCGATAGCTCCAACAAGGAAATATTCGACCTCATTTAAAAAAAAATCACAACTTGTAATGTCAGAGAGGCCTTTCAAATGGCTCAGCGTGTATCGAATATCTTCGATATTTATTATCATCCTAGTGGAAGCGCCTCAATTTTTCATTTGACAGCTTTTATAGTAAACCGTAGGTGGCAGAGTAACGCAAACACGACAAAACGGGGCCCGTGATTATAGCCTGTAACGGCAAGATAATGTTCGATCGGGACTTTATGGACGCAAAAGGTCCACCCCTGATTTTATTACCGATGAAACGGCGCATTTCGATATTAACTACTAACGCGGTCCCTCGATCGGGGATGGAATTTCTGTCGGCAATTTAGTCGAAATTCCGGACATCTGGCTAATAATGGTCGATAACAAACACGACATTATTGGGCCACCTTTGACGGCGTTAAGCTTTGTGTTCCCGTATTTCGACCGCGAACCGCGACGGCATATTAAGCGGCTCGACGCCGACCCTCTCCCGGCGAATACGAAATTCAGCTTAACTTCGTTTTGGGCCATACCGAATTTCTCATTTTTTCTTTTTTTTTTTTTTTTAATAACGTATAATAATCTTTTATGCGTACAATATAAAAATACTAGTTTCTATGTATAACGTTTGTACGTAGTTTTTATGTATGAAGTTCATTGAACAGTTTGCTTGGACGCCTCATAGACTTTAATTAGGTAAAGCTATTATGATACCGCTCTCTGTCAGCGTCTAATATTTTGCAGAACGCCAATTAGCTGATATCCATCAGACAGCAACTTATTCCTTAATAATATTAATCGAGTCATTTAGAAGCTACATTAATCAGTCTCATAAATTGAAAAGTCCAAACAAGCGATGTTGTGATGATAAATATTGTTTTTTAAATTTACGATATGACAACGAAAATATCGATTTTCAAAGTGCCACAAAATCTGCCACTAAAAGACTTAGATACGTAGTCATATCTTTCGACCAGGTAGGCTGTTGCTCTTTTTAATTGTTATATTAAAGTACGTTCTTTTAACTATTAAATAACATCAAGATCAGAAAGTGAAAGAAACTGTACTTATATGCTTCGTCTGTAATCGCCAATATGTCACAAATGCGTCACAAATTCGAGATATCTGGAAACGAAGTTGAGCCAGAAAATCTGCAAACGCGTCTGCAACAGTTCTCCATTACTTTCGTCTGGATATGAATTCTTTCTCAATGATTTCTTCATGGGCTAATTGAAACGTTCCACGATAGACGGGGCTAATTGACGCGCACGTATCCCGCGGCACTCACCAATTGCATAAGCAGTTTTCGTGGCTAACGTGTAGGTTGAGCAATAGACGCGCGATGCGATCGGTAACATTTCAGAAAACACGAGGAGACGAGAGATCGTCGTGCGATGTACCGTATGAGAATCGACGTTGAGGAAATCGCGAAGTGAACCGGTGAAGGAAAGATAACGAGGCGAGCGTCGCGCGGCTAATTGCCTCTCCTCGTTCTCGTTGCTTCGTTTGCCTGTCGAGCACCCAACGATTCGTCCTATCGAGGTCGTGAAACAGCCTCTCGACTTTCGTAAAGGAGTGTGATTTGAATGGTGTGCTCTTTTCTAGAGCACTGAATTGAGAATGATCTGTTTCGATAATGTGACTATTACAAGCTTAGCCATTATTGGCTAGTACGAAATGCAGTTATAAGATGGTTTTGGTAATTATAGCGAATTATTGTTTCCATGATGATAATTAATGATTGATATGAGGTGGATAGGACGTGATAGGCGCCAAAGAAACACTCGGAGATGTTTAAACAGTATATTTACTAGTAATTCTCGCTTTCAACACTTTACGTAGAACTCGCGATTACAACTGACGATTCGCACTTCTCCGTTAGAACTCGACTGATAGACGATGAGTTAAGATAGCGATTGAGCACAGTGCGCGATATAAGTTAAGACGATGACTGCTCAAGGAACTGTACTTTCTGTGACGATGATACTTTGGAGGAAAACTATGATGGGTGTATCTAAGAGTACGAGATAATCGGATTCGTTAAGGAAAGTTTTCGTTAGGAAAGTGAGGGCAATGGACGTCGCTGTTAATTGGTTAATCTACCAGGTTGGTGTGTGAGGAAGGATGCTAACCGCCCTCAAGAGAAAGTTGCTAGCGGGGAGCATCATACGTGAGAAAAACCAGATTTCCCGTATCTTTCCGGAGTAGATAATAAATTAAGGAATGCTAAAACTAAAAAATATTTGTTCGGTTTGAAGGACCCTAACTAGAAAAATCCTAAGATTTAGTGCGGGTCCTTAAGCTATTGTAGTTGAAGGTATACAACGAAAATGTTCAGACATCTGGCAATCAGCTTGTCCGAGGGATAGAGTCTGCTTTGTGTAGCAAACCACGGGACAGAAACCGTTGGAAGGTTTGTTGTCGAGTGCCGCTACACATATTTATCAATCACACATGGAGATTGGTATTTATCGAGCACACCTTAGATTTTAAAATGATACATAATTGCGAAGCACTGTCCCATTGGCGAATCAGATTCTCTCTCACTTCCAACCAATATACTTCATAATGATAAAACAAAAGTTTACAAGAAAATTCTAATATGCTGTATATTACTCTACGAAACAAATCCAAGTTTAAGTTCTTCGATGGCCTACCGTATGTTCATTGTCCAGAAATGGCAGGTACCTGACCCAAACGAAGAAGGAAAGTACATTTTCACCCAAAAGGAAAAGTTGCGCGCCATCGCTGGCTGCAGGTTTTTCGTGTTTCCTTCACCAGCAATTAACCGACCATGCATACGTAGGTACGCGGGAATATGAGTATCGACGTTATCGAGTAGCCACGTCAAAGGAAAGGCCGAGCAGCAGTAGCGCCGGGACAAATACGTTTCGAGGTATGGGGATCGCGGCGGCATTTATTATTCAGCTGCTGAAAAGGGTTCGCCCTGGCGCGTGTGTGCAGTTCGATCGTGGGTAAACGTCCCCGGGACCGTAATGTGGGCTTTACTTTAACGATTAGATTTTTCACGAACATGCAAGAGCATCGGCCTGTGCACACTCGTCGCCATCGACGTCGTCGTCGTTGTCGTCGTCGTCGTCGTCGTCGTCGTCGTCGTCGTCGTCGTCGTCGTCGTCGTCGTCGACAGGACGGCTCACTCGGAATTGATTCGGGGAATAATCAATGCGGGGCTAACGTCGTTCACGTGTACGCGCTCGAATAAAGCGCCGCGACGAGACTTGTGTTTGCTTCCTTCCGCGTCGGGAGCTGCTCCCTAGTCGCGAATCTTTTTCATTGATCGAATCTCGTTGAAGGGTGGAAGGGGGATAGTGGAGTAAGAGTTGGTGGATCAGAATTTTTTTATTTTGAATTAATTGTTAGTTAGAATTGATTAAAGTGATTTAAATTTGATTCAGGTGTAATACGTTGTTGTTCGAACATCGAGGGATTTTTAGAAAGGGATGATGAACGAAAGTACCTGCAATTAGTGGATCTTAATTTCCTCTGTCTTTGATCGACTGTTAGAAAGAATAGGGTTGATCCGTGTGGCTTACGTCGAGTTCCGCTATAAACCAAACACTGTGTTGAAATAAATGTGCTTGTTTAAGATAAATAAATAGCTTACTCATGATAAAAGATACAAATGGCACGTCGTTATATTTTAGTAGCAGCGAACGCATCATACCTCAATTAGTATCGTTATAATAACAAATATCCTTCGCAATAATGTGAATATGTAAATACAGATATCTAATCTCAATTTGTATTTGATATTTAACACGATAAATGCTATTAATACAGAATATAAACTACAATGATGTACTCTAAAATGAATCATCCAACTTAATCTTGATTACTATTAGATTATTATTCGATGCAGATTGAGAATTTTTATTTTCCAATTAATTTTTAATAAATTAATATTCATGCGCATCGTTTCTCGTAAAAATAAAAAATAGCTGTTATTTTATACATAATATCTGACAATGAATGCTCGCTAATTACTTCGTACAGATTTGTGTATAAATTATTTATCGAATGACTAGAACAGGTACCTTTTAAATTAGTTTCCTGTAACTTTTATTTTTTCAATCAATAACCAATGCACCTATATCGGGTATGCGAAAGACTTTAGAATTTGAAATATAAACTTTCTAACAAATTTCCATTGGTGTAAGCAATTTTCATCGATATCGATGTCTAGAGATATCTGATTTCTCTGCAAAGGGGTAGGTTTCCTTTGCTCGAAATGTTCGTTGCCATTGTTTCATGTGGGCGGGACAGGTGCGTGAATTGTCATAGAGCAACAGCTATTGAATATTTAATGAACATCGATGGCATCGTTTTGTCAACACGCGATCCTGAACGTGGCGAGTATCGATCGCGCAGGCAAACATTTCATTCGGCCGCGGATACCAGTTGTCGGTCCTATGGTGCACGATCAACCGGAAGAATAGGTCCTCTCCTTTTAACCTTTCTTCTCACAGATCGAGCGAACGTGCTTGCCTGAATAAATTTGAATATTAAGCTTAATCTCAAGTTAAATCTCTGAACAATAAAAATCTCAAGCTGAGTATCCCTTGATGGAGGCGAAAAGAATATCTGAAGATTATCCGAAAAGTGAGCGTCTTTCGAAACTTTAAAACTCAAAGTTGAAGTTCGTTTAGGTTATTCTGTGATAGTAAAGTCAATTGAGGCATTAGAAAAGCAAATTAATTATGCTTCTCCGAGAATATCTTAATCTGTATTAGAGAACACACGATTAGTAGATATAATACGCATATAGCACGCATTTTGCATATTTTTAATTCTCTAAATTTTCTATAATTATTTTAATACCCACAATTTGTCAATGATTTAGTATTTCAGAAATCAACCGATTGACCTGTATAAAATTAATTAATTTATCTATAATAGTTTGATGGATTGTTAAATTTGTACCGTTTAAACAATTAAACTGCGTATATCATTGAATTCTCTCATAATAAGAAATCAAAAGATTCCATTGTGAAAAGAAGAACTTAAAAAGAATTTCTCTCTGTCGTGAGAGTTACACTATGTATAGAGAAGAGGTCACAAAACTGGCAACGTCTTATTACAGTATCCACAGCAAGTACTACTAAAATCTCAATCAGCACTACTATTTCAAGTTTCGTAGATCTCGTTTGAACAACTACCATAAACTCTCTGTAACCTCCGTAAAAACCGCCTAGAACATCTAAATTTACATCCAGGAATCTAAACTCGGCTGTACATTATATGTGGGTCTTGTGATTAGAGTAAGCGTAGAGCAAAGTAAAGCAAATCTTAACAGAATGATCGCCGAACATCTTATTCCAGGCATCAAAGATGAAACGGCTAAACGTATAACGTGTAGTCAGCCACAGCGATTACTGAAATATTAAGAACGCACAGCCACGAGTCTATTATTAACCTCAAAGGGAGCCTGTCAACGCGAACCACGCATAAATGTCCGTGTAATACGTTGCTAGTGACAAACGCGACGCTTTGTCGCAGGAAACTCGCGAAACGCGGAATCGTCCACGTTCAAAGGGAGAATCGTTGGCCATGGCTGTTCTTGTTACCTCGATAAATCGGCCGAATTATGATTTAGGCTAGATGTAAATAGAATTGAATGGAAATCTTAAATAAGGATCTACAGACCATATCTAGCATATTTCAACAATAATGGTATTACACTGTATTCGATAAGCTGTGACGAATGTGATTCTTATGCGCAACGTTATATTGCCTTCTGACGAAATATTTGCAACCTGTGTGTACTAAGACGACCGATAGGAATTGCAGAATCATATTTTACTGTTAATTGAACTTTGACCAAAATGTGCTATAGATCCTTATTCGATATTTCCATTGACATAAGCTACCATAACTTACCATTTCATAAACCTTAAGAAATTTTTGTTAATGCGAAATGTTTGTATCACGAATGAAATATATGTCGCTGTAGATATTGTAATATCTACATATTTTACGCGAGTAGTAAAAACGGATTGTTCCTATTTACGAAACATGCTCGTCACTGTGACTGTTCTATTTAGCACGTAATAATAATAGCATAACCGTAGAGTATAAATACAACATCAGATATTCGCTCCATTCTCTCTCAAACCAATCCATCGAAATAATGAATGCATAAGAGATTATACCAATGAGCTACAATTATCTCTTTCAAAATGGAATTAGATTTTTACTTTGGAAGAAAAATTCTTTTTCTTTTTTTTAATTATAAGCAATGGAAAGATATTTTTCAAATGATTTTACAAAGAAGACGCAGTGCGCTACAATTTGAGATCACTTTTACCAGAAACAAATAGTTGATTAATGACATATATATATATATACAACATGGAGGGTGAAATGATTCTCAATTAATAGTAATAACGGAGTTTTCTCATTGTGAAAAGTACGAGAGCACTGTAGGCCGGTTAAAAGCGAAAAGTTCAGTTCGGGCTGGCTATCGGTGAAGGCATCTGAAACGAAACCGAATTTATGCATCGGTGCCTCAGAAGAATATCCACTCGGACAAAAATATTCCCCGAGTCACGAAATAACAGAGGTGAGTTCGAGAACCGGTTTCAGGAAAGAAAACGATACGCACCGCGTTAAAGGGGTTAATACGATCGTCTGAAAAAGTTGGAATTGGCAAGGATCACAGTAGATATCTCATATTGGTGACTCGGTTGGTTTCTTTCGATGAAAATGAAGAAAAATGAAATGTAAGTCGTTCAACATATCGAGCTCGAGATACCGAATCGAGGATCTAACCTGAATTCTGTTCTAAGTTGAGTGGCTATAGCACGCGTAGTGATCGAATTCAATGCTCCGCTATCTCGAGTTCCAGCCAAACAGTTAGAAAATTCTAATTAAACTGATTGGCAAAGTTTTAACAAGGTATCACCGTGATGAAAGTACGAACCTATTAGGCTGCAGATAGATACGTCAAACCGACTGAACCGACTGATAATCTGCCCATTTATATACTCTAACAACGTATTTTTTTTTTAAATTGTTACCGACTCACAAGCTAAAGCTTTATCTACCTAATGGTAATGATGTATATCGATACGCTCTAATAATGCAGATTTTACACGAGTTCCTTCGAATCCTTAGAGTATTTAATTTTTTTTAATTAAACAATCCCAATTAAGGTTCAGCATTTTTCCTATTTATCTCCCCTCTTCATCGACATACGAGGCCCGACGTTGTCTTATCGAAAAAGAAAAAAGAACAGGATCCTTCGAAATCAGCGAACATCGTAAATTATGTAATAGTTTTCATGAATTTCTGTTACTATCTAACTTGGCAGAGTTTATTATTTCACGTAGTTAATTATACCTTTACATCATACAATACACTATGCATTGACTGGTAGATGCAGCTACCAACTTCCCAAACAATCTAATGCTATACATAAAATTATTCTTGACCAAATGTAACCTTTCGCAAAAAGATTCGATGCGTTATATTCACAGCTTACGCAGTAATAGAATCGCAACGTAAATTGCACGCGGAAGTCGTCGTTAAAATATTAATCGCGAATCGAGAGATGGGAAAAAAGAAAAAAATAAACGAGTGGGGTAGCGCACGAACAATTGGTTTTCCGATCGTTCAACGAGCATCCGTGTTTTCTAATATTCCTTCGCCTCGTAACAGGCTTTCGATGTGATTGCCTGTTGCCCACTCTCCCTTGCAACGACGTCGAATGATGGATCGACGAAGGTTAATTAGTTACCGGGCGTTGCGCCGAACATCCGCCGCAGTTTCCTGCATGCGATTAATTAGATTTTCGCGATTTTCAAGGCGCGATCGCGCGGAACGACCGCTAGAGACGTACCAAGTCTCCAAACCTCCAAGTCTAATGAAGAATAATAAATTCTTCTTAAGAAAATAGCCAAGCATCCGACGAATATAATTAAAGTTGAAACAAGGGATTAAGTTCAATTCTTTAGCTTGCTTTCATTATCTTAGTTATCTTTTACTAACAAATTTGTTAAAAGATTCTCAACCTAATAATCTATTGAAAGTCTCCAAACAATCATTATTCAAGATAACACGATTTTAAACTGATTTCTAAACTTTTTTGTTTTTAATTATTCTACGAAACTCAAAACGATATTAGTTTTCTAGTCCGCAATGGATACATTGTTCTAGGGAAAGTTTTCAACAATTAAAACATGCACTTCAAAGGTATCACAATTGAAGATAATTCATCCCTGTGTTAACACGTTAAAAGAACATAAAAAATGCAAAAGAAGAATTTCAAGAAAGAAGAATGTAAAATTAAAAAGGTAATATTTAACCATTATTTCCTGGAATCTATTTTGTTACAAACATTATGTATTTAGTGAATAATTTTTTCTAAGCAGCCAAATAGTGTTCCGTTTTTTCTGAAAATCTCATTTGAGTTATATCACTTTTGAAATACATGTGCAAATTATTCGATCAATTTATCAGAAAAATTATCCAATCATCGAGGAAACTTCAGAATACTATGGGATATAGCAAACACCGTTATTACCCACAATTACTCAACGATCGTGTAGGAAGACATCGTTTGTGTGCGCGCACCAGACGTTCAAGCGAACCCTTCTAGTAAACCTTCCAGGTCATACGAGGCGCTGTCCAAATATCATTACCCGGCTCGATGGCGAATCAAACGCGATATTTGAGTCGTTCACCGGCTGAATATTCCCGGAACGGGTCACCAATGGCTTTCACGTTTGCACAAATACGCGGTAACAAACGTCTAGGTCCAGGTTACACGTTGAAACCGATTGACACTGGCTCTTCTCTTTGATCGCTCGTCCATCTTTACCGACTTTCTTTAAGCCGTGTTTGTGTCGTGTTTCATTCATTCTGATACCATCATGTCAAGAATCAAAACGTTTTGTGGAACAAAGGACCTGCGACTTTTGTTCGGTGAAAACATGATTTTAATTCATTCTATTATTCAGTCGATACAGGAGGAATTTATCTTAACAGGTTCAAATTTCGCGCCTATATTTGTTTCTTGATGCATCGATATACCATTGGTTCGCGCGAAACTTTTCCTCAACAGAGATTTCCAGTTAGGCTGTCGGCTTAAAGGGTAGAATAAGAAAGGGTGGGAGAAGGAAGAGAGTAAGAAGGAGAAAATAGAGGCGTGCGCGTGCCGCAAATAAGCGTCGATAAATCCGAGACGTAATACAAGCTGGTCGGCCGCGGGGCAACTTAATCCAGGGCCAAATTAAATCGTGGCCCCGACAAATCTGTGCTTTCCGAGTGATTTGTGGCTCCGTTTGATGCCGCCCCCATATCGGAAATAGCTCGAACCGTCCATGCCCCCAGTCATGGTGCAGCTCACGAATCAACGCTGTTGGAATTTCTCCCTTGTGTTTCCTTTTGCCTCTCGACTTACCTTTCGTTCTTGCCTTTTTGCAGAATACGGTGATCCTCGCAAACTTGCATCTGATAATCGTATTTGAATTTCGATAATCGCATCTTTCTTTTGTTTCTTTAGGACGATTTTAAACATTTTATATTTTTTCTTAAACTTAAAGGTCGATTAGTTTGCCGTTTCATTTCGTCTTAGATTACTATTTAGTTACGTAAATGTTTAACTGACTTAATTCCTGACATTTGATATTTTGAAAATGTATACAAATCGATGTTGTTCTTCGCGACTCGTTAAATATTCTTCATTTTCTACTCTAACCCGATAAAGTTAAGGTTCGATTAGTACGGTTTGTTGCTTGTCTTAAATCAAACCCAAACCCTTGTTTTGTCTTTCAGAATGCGAAATTTAAAATTGGAAAGGTTCTAATCCTAAATTTTATGCACGAAGTTTTAAGTTGCAAAAGTTGGACAAGCGATTATTATTATTATATTAATCGATCCATCAACGAACCGCCGTGCATAATCACTTTTGAAAGTAATCAATTAAGCTATCAAGTAATTTACGAAGCGATATCGGAAGTGAAAGAAGTGAATGTAACGTAAGGCGACGGTTGTGGAATTTTCATGGCGGTCTTCAAGGGGACCCCTAACGTTTCCGCGGTTAGGCCGCTGGATCCGCGTCGCGTACGCGGATCGATAACCCTTAATGGCGGACAAATTGTAAACGTTGACAGGAAGATGGAACGGCGGCCGTTTCGCGGCGAACTGAACTTCGCTAATTGCCACGGATAATCGAAGTTAACGGTCCCGGTGAGCGATTTTAACGGTTGCGACGCTCCGAAGGGATTCTTCGCGGTGAGATCATCGCGAGCTCGCGCTCCAGGAAACCGCCATACCTCGTTCAAGTGGTATTCCACGTGCCACGCGCGTTTCAGGAAGAAATTGTTTCGAGATAACTCTGAATATTTCTCCAGCAAATTGATGTTTTTTTTTTTTCTTTGCAAATTCTGAAATGTGTTTTATTCACTGCAGAATATTTTTCGCTCGCTGGTGTTAGAAAAAAACCGAATTTGAGTATTTTTATTACAGTTTGGAATTCCACATTGTTTTGGAAAATTTTACATGTTATACTATTACTGTTATTGGTAACATATTTTCCTCGGAAAAATATAAATATTACCAGAGAAACTTTTTTCATCACGATCTGGAACATGTTGTAAAGAATTCCATAGAGCGTTTTATTATTCGTAAACTATTTGTTTGAAATGTTAATGTAAATGGAACATTGTAAGATAGAATAGCGAGCATAAAATCTGATACTGCCCCTGAATATTGTTCGCAACGATCCACTACATATTTTGGTAATTAAAAGGCAGTAAAAGCGGGTTTACGCGTTTGTCCTTGTATTTGAATTATGGTCGTTTTTATGTTCGCTCAACTTGTAACAGTTTATCTTTATAGCTCGGCGTAAACATCCTTTTTTTTAATCCATTTATTACATCCTTTTTTTGTACAAAGGATTTAATTTAACATATCGTAAACGCCAATAATTTTAACCTAACATCAACGTTTAATTACTTTGCCTGATTAAAATCGTTTCAAGCCTCGGCCGATTAATTTCATTTAGTAATTTAGAATGTTACTCTATTATCGCTTTCTCAATTTATGTGTTCATAAAAATATGAATTTACCTGAAGAGGTACGCCCAGCCCAATAATTAGTAAATGAGGTGACTAAAGAATTAAATATTTCAAATTGAATTAAATATCAGCAGGTGTATCACGTATGCGTAATGTGCATATGTATAAGAGAGATAGGAGGATGTTGCTAACGATCGAGAACGTCAACGTCACCGGTTCAACCACTCTCGTTTTCAACGACGTCAGCCTTCGTTCTCTTTATTTCGACGAACCGTTCGAAAAAGGAAAAAATATATTTGCGGTGTTCCTTTTCCCGGGATCCGACGGGAAGAATTAAAATTCATGGGCGTGCAGTGGTGTGGCGGTCGGTAACAACCCCCGGAGTTGGGAAAAAGAAGAGAAGGGATCGGGTTGCTAGCAGGGGCTGAGGTAAAACGGTTCGCTCTGGGCAAGCTCTCTCCGACTCCCGTTTCTTTGCAATAGTCGTACTTCTCTCTCTCTCTCTCTCTCTCTCTCTCTCTCTTTCTCTCTTGCAGCGATCGAGTTTATGTAGGTATATGTACGAGTAACCCGCGTTTTCTATCCAACATTTGCGGCTCATACGTCACGTGGAAAATAAATCGTCGAATCTCTTAAGATGTTCTTTAATTTGAAAAGAAAAGAAGAGGAGGAGAAAGAGGAAAAAAAAAAAGAAAAACAAAGAGGAGGCGCGAAGTTAAACGGGCGCTTAAAATGTTTTACTGCTTGCCAGATTTATCGCGATTAAGCTGTCGTAAAATTTCGCCAACAGATTTAGTGTTTTAATAATCACTGCTTTATGACCATGTACCTCGTTGCTTGGCTGGAGAGATTTAATTAAGTATCCACTTTTTATTGATGAATTTCTACCTCTTTTTTCTCCCTCCTCTTCTCATTCTTTACGATTCCTGTCATATGTATGCAGGCTTCATATTTAAAAAACGGGGCGTCTTCTCGGCGCCACGGTTTAGTTTCTAGAATTTCAAACGGTTCGCAGAGTTGGTCGTGTCGGGGTGATTCAATTAAAAACGATTCGGGACTCGCCGGAAGGAAAGTCTGAATTTTTCTTTCCACCGGACGATCGTGTAGCCAGAATGTACATAGTCGGGAACACCTCAAAGCTCGCCTCCAGGGTAAACCACCCCCGTGGCGGACACTTTGGTATCGTTTGCTTGTAAAAATAGTGACGATTCGGGGGAAAACTCGAATTAGCGCTCACTCACCCTTAATCCACGCCACGATATGCCTGCCTCCTGCTGTTCCTATATGTTTCTTTTTTCCCATTTGCCTCAGTTCCGACCCTTTTTGGCTGTTTCGTTAACGCGGATCCCCGGCCCTTGTGCAAATTCATGTTGATTTTTCTTTAGATGCGCCGAATGAATCGACACAGGTCGTTATCCGTCGATTCCGCGAATTTCCATTTTCTCCTCGAGTGTCCGTCGGGTTTGATGCTGCTTGACGTTTCTCGTTGTTTTGGCAGACGCCGTTTGAAGTGGTTGCAAAGGGCTTCTGTTTAAATAGCAAGAGAGAAAACGAGCTCGTTTTCTTTTTTTTTTTTTTTTTAAATAAGCTTCTTTTTGATGAGGACATGGGTTTAATTTAATCCCGATTAGAATCTTTAAACTTAAGTACAATATCTTTTGTAGTATATGCTAATACGTATACAATTGGGAACAAAAATAAGTACACAGGTTGTGGAATTAGGTATCAGAGAAGTTTAGACAATCGAACTAGTACTAGTGTTACTCTACAGTTATGTTTACTTTATTATATATCCTTATAGCAGGTAGATTTTTTAGTAAATAATTGAGCTTAATATTCCTTTACCTTCCTTTGCTATCTATCCACATTTTCAAAATTCTCTATGGTGGAATTTCAAAACTTTCTATTTAATTATTTAGAACCATAACCAGCCACGGATAGTGTGATATCGTGGATACGGAATAATCAAGTTTCAAATTACACGATGTACCAATCTTTAAAATTCCCTTCTTTAAAATTCTCCGTAGAGAGGCAGTTAAAACACCTGCGGGGGCGGCCGCCTGTCAGCGCTGCTGTTCGAGCACGACTATAATAATAATCGTATTTTGCGGCTACGGGCCGCATAGCAAATAGTACCGCGATGTGAATTTCTCCGGCGACGGGGGTGTGGTTCGACGTTCGGTTCGAAACAGAGTGCACGCGCGCGCGCGCCCGCTAGTTCGTGTGACATTGTGCGCGCGCCACGGGGTACAGAACACATTGCTTGAAGGCTGAAACGTTGGGCAAGAGGGACGGAAGAGGCAGATGCGATGGAAAGAGACGAACACGGAGAAACGTTGCGGAGGAAGAAAAGGGAAACAGAGGAGGAAGATCGGCGGAAGGGTGAAGCGAAGGGTGGGCTGGCGAACAGGTCAGAGTTCGGTCGAACTACGTTCGGGGACGGTTCTACCGTGTACTCAACCTAATAACCGCGATCAGCCGTCGCTTATGTGTACCTAATATATCAAATTATGGCGGCGTGCCTCGAATGACAAACTGCCCGGCGCTAGACATAGAAAGAGGGTGCGTGTCTAAACTCCTGGACTCTGCTTATGATGCTAGATGAGGCGCATTGAAATATAACTTGTTTTTTCTCGAGTGTCGTTCTTTACCTTTGACTGGTAGGGAGAAATGGAAATAAAAGCCCATTTATAAGTATTAGGATATTTACTG